>NC_041218.1:103314424-103332260 GCF_002837175.3 Physeter macrocephalus | reverse complement strand
GGAAGTGGAGGGGGAGAGAGGGAGAGGGAGGAGGGGAAGTGGAGGGGGAGAGAGGGAGGTGGGGGCAGACGGAGGACGGGGAGAGAGGGAGGAAAGGGTGACAGGGGAGAAGGGGATGGGGACTGACGGAGAGACCCGAGGCGACCCAAGTGGAGAGGGGGCGGGGAGGGGAGGAGAACAGAGCAGGAGCGGAGGGGCGGGGAAACGAGGGTCTGAACGGAGGTGCACACCGTTCTGCAGAAGAGGCGGCGGCCGTGCGGGGGCGAGAGGAAGCCTGTAGAAGGGACCGCGGGGAGGGGACGCGGGCCGGGGGCGACGCGGAGTCCCGTCCCGCAGACTGGCGCGCCCCGGGGGCCTGACCCGAACGCAGCCCCCCGAGTTCCCGGGTGCCCCCGATTCCCCACCCTCCGGAATCCCAGCCTCCGCGGTCGCCCCCCGGAATCCCCACCCTCGGGGGTCCCTAATTCTCCCGCTCCCCGAGCCCCCGCCCCCCAGTCCCCACCCTCCGGAGCCCCTAATCCCCGTTCCCGAGTCCCCGAGCCCGGCCCCCGGGCGGCCCGGGGCAGCGCCCCCCCCGCTAGGTTTGCATGGCCGAGGGCTCAGGCTGGGCCCGGTCTGAGCGTCGGTGTCCACCCCCCCTGCCCGCCCCCCGCAGACGGAGCTGCTGCCATACCGGGACCCGGACGGCGACGGGACCAAGATCAGCGTGAGTGTCACCGCGACGGCTGCCCTCGGGCCCGGGGGCACCAGTTAGGGAATTTCAGGTTTTCAAAAGCCTATTAACTTACTGACCCTGAAACAGGCAACTTGCATAGGCAGGGCGAGAGCCCGCTGTCTGTGTCGTGTCTTACCTCACTGGATACACACACACTGAAGCAGAGTTCATACAATAAAATTATTTATCTTAATGACGTAGATATTTGAACAATTACTAGGGAGTCATTTTGCCACCCAAAGAAGTGTGTGAGACTTTATTCTTGCTCTTATTAACAGTTACATAACTGTTAAAGGGCTGCAGTGCTAATAATATCCGTTCAAAATTATGCCAGTAATTATCCTTCAATAGCAAGTAAAACACTAACGGTACGAAAGTCTTCCCAGGCTGAAAAAAATTAGAGCATCCAACAGAGTGTTGAAGTTGTAATGAAAACAGCTCAACGTCATTCATAATGCATGCGACATATTCCTAATGCCAATGTTCAAAATCATATAAATGTAAATATAAAACCAAAAGCCAATATAAATATTAAAACATTATTGGAGGAGGTTAACCTGTTGATAATACAGAGATGTATTTCTACTCTTCTGGTTATTACTTTTCATAATTGTGAGTGAAATTAGAAAAAAAATCTTTTTTTTACTACTCCTCAGATGAAGCCATCTAGAATCATTTTATACTGTACAACTGCTCAGCTTGTTGGTAATTAGTAAACAAGTTACTATTACTAGACGTAATATATGTATAAAGAATCTAAAAATCCAATGACCCACATTTTAAAAAGAAATTTATTCTGAGGCTATTATAACTAAAAGTGTAAGAATGTATTATACTAATAAAATCAGATTCTCTAATCTAAATGTATAATCTCAACATGGAAGAAAATATCAAACAAAAATAAGATACAAACCAGAAACTCCAGTTTCTATTCATAAACTCACGGATAGAACCTTTCAATTCAATTATTCTTAGATCACAGAAACTCTTGTTTTCTGACAGTGCTAGAAAAGCTTTATTGGTAAGATCCATTATTAACGATGTTTTTCTTAAATATTTCATTTTTCATATACACAATTAGGTAGATTGTTTATTTCCTATTCATCTTTCATCCTTCACCCATACCCCAACCCTCCAAAGACCAGTGGCGAAGCAGCCTCACACACCTTGACCTAGGGAAGCATGCAATCAGATGCGTAGCCATGCACACAACTGCCAACAGTATTATCTGTGCCCAGAGTTCGTATAATCTAGTAAACTGGAAAGAGTTCTAGACACAAACTGAGGTAGAAAGCAGTGTGTTCCCAGTTTACCCGCTGTGTGACCTTGAACATATGTCCTAAACCAGCAGTTAATTTGAATTCTCAGGAGAGCTTTCACACAATACTGATACGAGCTTTGCCCCCCAGAGATGCACACAGTGTTTCTACATTAATCCAAATGAGAGCATTTTCTAAACCTCCTCAGATGACTCTAGTGGGCAGTCAGTGTTGAAAATCACTGACCCAAACCCCCTAAGCCTCAGTTTACTATACTGTAAAGTGGGATAATAATAATATAAGCACTTTGAATACCCCAACCTTAATCGGAGACCCAGCTGAAAATACATTTGAAACTATCGATTCCCTTTATTTTTACAGTATTAGTAATATTCATATGTAATTTTTCATACACATAGATGCATACTTATGGTTCAGATGTTGGAAACTATTTGTATATACAACTCTATATGTAAAAACCAGATGAACACTGCCCAAATTTTCTTAATTACTTCTGGCTGTTTGAAAGCGTAAGGGCCAGTAGAGAAATAACTTTATGCCTTCCTCGCTTCTTTTCTTATCTTTTGAGATTATCCAAATCCTTAAATCTTGAATGTCTTATGAAGTCCATCATTCTGTCAATCATGGATTATATATGATGTATATCAAATCTAGTTCTGATAAAGATGCTTATAGATATATATATATATCTATTACCTATTATAGAATTTTATATATTTTACATGAGCTTATATATAATCTTGCTGTTAATCTGGCATATAAATTATTGGTAGGAACGAGAGTCAATTTCTATTTTGAAAATCAAAGCAGTGTATAACTGATGGCCTCTCAAGTTCCAGTAGCACACGGACCCTACGGTAGCAGGGGGTATGTACTCTGAGCCATAGGATTTCAGGTGACATTAATCTGCTCCCTAATCATGCCACCCTATGACCGTAGGTCAGACTGCACCAGCAATTTGAGAAGAAAACATTACTGTCCAAGTCTATTTTGTCAGTCCCTTTAGTAATCATCCCAAAGTGGGGATAAAAGCACCTTCTCACTTAAACTCAGCCGTGACCAGCAACATGTCTTTTTGATCTCTCAAGAGCAGTCGCCAGCAGTGAAGAAGTGAGAGAGGCTGTGTAAACTATACACTCAGCCTCATTAGGTCGTGCTTCATTCAGCTGAGCTTGCCAGGCAGAGGCCAGTCCCATGATGGGAACATGGCAGAGCCGGTCCCACAGCCTGGGAAATGGGAACCACACGGCTAATGGAATCCGGCCCAGCTGGATTGAGCTAATGTCTCCGTGATCGTGTGAGTCCGGGTGTTAGTAGAATAGGATAAATAAGGTCTTCCAATTTGACGGCTGAGAAAATAAAAAGCTTTCAGCCTATGGCTGTGAGACCAGTGAGACCCTTTAATTTTCCCGCGTTAGCAAGCTCGGGACAAGGTGCTGGAACCCAGTCTCTTGATGTAGCGCTTTATTTTTGTACTTGCAATTTTTCAGACAGTGAAAGTCCAAGGCAATGACATCTCTCACAAGCTTCAGATTTCCAAAGTGAGGAAAAAGGATGAAGGCTTATATGAATGCAGGGTGACCGACGCCAATTACGGAGAGCTTCAGGAACACAAAGCCCAGGCCTACCTAAAAGTCAATGCCAACAGCCACGCTCGGAGGATGCAGGCCTTCGAGGCCTCGCCCATGTGGCTGCAGGACGTGAAGCCTCGCAAGAACGTCTCGGCGGCTGCTCCCGGCAGCATGCACAGCTCTGCCAACCAGCGAGTGCTCTCCACTTCCAGCCCTCAAGCGGTAGCCAAAATCCCCAAACAAAGTCCACAATCAGGTATGGAATCCCATTTTACCCCTCACAAACCCTCCACAGGAGGATGGTCAGGGTAGACAGGTTTATGTATGACGGTTTGAAAACTGGAGACCTAGTTCAGTTGAAATGAGGATGAGCTATGAGAGCCAGGGAGGCTGGCCTTCCCAGAGGGTGTCATTGCCCATCAGTCGCTGGCAGTGCTTCATGTCCAGGGGATCTGAGAGCTGGACTTCTTTTCCTTCTGTGTTTACACATTATAAGCACAATAAATCATGTACTGTTTCGTTGCATTATAAATGCATGTTTATTTTCTCTACAGATTTATGTATCGATAATGGCCCAAATTAAGAGACTTTCACTTAATCAACATGTAAATGAAAGAGACACACTGCATTTTCAGGGACCCATAGCCTTAAGCAGGACCAATCTCCAAGGGCTTCTGATTTTGAGGGAGAAACTTCAGCTGCCTGTGATGAAAATGATGATGATAATGGGAGGAAATGAGGGTGGGGGGGTGAAAGGCAGAAAGTGGTGCAGAGATAAGGCAGCTCCTGTCGGTGTGGCTCCGATGCCAATTCAGAAGCTTAGTCAAGCTTAGTCACACGCTTCCTAAGTCAGCTGTGCAAGTTAAAGCTTCTCTGAATAGCATTAATTTATGCGCTCATTCAGCCAATGGAAACTCATTGAAGTTTTAACCTTGGGATAGGCAGTACCTTACACCACCCCAGACTGTTCTGTATTTCGCTAACACACTTGACGTAATATTATAGGATGAAGGGAGCGTAAAATCTTTACTTTCTCATTTTTAAGTTTTTCCCTTTATAGTTTGTCATCGAAGAATTATTGACACTACTGTTGGTAATAGAAAATTCTATTGCTACCATTCAAATTCTTTTTAGCCATTACATTAAAAAAATCTCATCATTTTATCAGGATGATGTTTATATATATAAATATATATTTAAATCTTTATATATTTACATTTATATGGAGAAATATGTATATGTAGATATATCTTTAAATCCTAATTTGTAAACAACACTTCTAAAATAATGTGTGCCGCTCTAGGTTCCTCCTTAGGCTTCATGTGCTAATGGAGATGATTTGTCCTGAGCTTAACTAAGGTCTCTGTGAGTTTGTCCTGCCTTTAAATGTAGGTGAGCAGCTATCCCAGCATGCCTTGGTCATGGCAGCTTATGTCAGTCTGATGAATAGACAGCTTAGCCTCTCTGAAGCCAAATTTGTGTGACTTTGCCTTATTTTCCTCTTTATCATCTCTTTTATATCCCAAAGTAAAGAAGAAAACCATAGCTAGAATATGTGTGTATGTATATTCACACACACACATATATATATACACACCCATACACACACACACACACACACACACACACCTAATGGTTATGATTTTTGTAGCCATTATTTGGTAAAGATTTTATATCTTTGGAGACATTGCCCTCCTCCCTTTCATACCATCAAAAGAAGAAGCTAGACACTATATGCAAAATTACAGAGTACCCTCAGCCGACAGTTTACAACCTAATTGGTGAGGACTCCAGATCATGGAATTGAAATTATTAGCCTACATAGAATATTCCAAGCCAGAAATCATAAGTCCATTCTGTGGAATCAAACAGACAGATTACCTATCCCAAGTGAAGGATTCTAAGCATAGAATGAAATGTTCTATTTCTAAACTCTTTATGTTTTAGATCGAATAACATACTCTAAAAATATCGATTTTACTTTAGTCTCTTTCTTAGTATTGTGATTGGTGCTAAGTGGTAAACTCTACACATCTTCTAACAATTTTCAAATAAAAATCACTGCTCATTTTCCACCCCATCACCAGCCTCACTCATTGCTTGTCCTAGAGGAAGAGTGAAAGGAGACGGGATGCTGACTCATGGAAGCCCATATCCATTCAAAGTCATTTCCACTAAAAATTATCTGCTATAGCAAAGATTAGTCAGAAATACATCAACATTTTTCATTTCTATTTTTTTCTACCAGTGAATACTGGAAAATATTTTATATACATTTAACATTTTCTAACTTCTAGTGCGGAAGCTAGGGTGGCCCAGCCACCCATTTTATTCATGTGTAAGTTTCTGTGCTTGCACAATTATTGCATAAAATACCATATTTGGGATGGATATTTATGTAATATTATATTTCCTGTAACACCCACATCCTGATTTATAATTTCACTTTATAATTTTTCAGGTTATAGTCAAATAAAGCTGATTTCAATACCCACGCTTCATTTATTCACTCATTTATTCACTCTCCATCCTTTCGAGAGCTTATATGCCAGGCACAGTGACACGAAAATGGAAGACATACTTCCATTCTTCAGAGGGTTTATATTTTTTAATATTTCCATTTGTGAGAAAACAAAGTATTTGTAAATTCCATTAACCATGCATCTTTCTTTTCTTATTCTGTTAAAGGCAAGACATGATGAAGACACAAAAATTAAAATCTTGCCTTTACAGGCCGAGAGCTATGCTAGCCTTTTGTTATTCTCACTTCATACAGGGAGGCATGCGTCATCTGTGGTACATATGACACTGTAATACAACCTGTTACCAAAGGCTGGTCTGTCAGCCTTTTAGTTTCATCATAGTTTTTGACTTAGTTGACTGAACTCTTTAGATTGAATACTCAACTCTTAATTCACACTTTTTTCTGTCAGAGAATTTCTGTGTCTCTGTGAAGGAAAAGTATTAGCTAAAAATAACTCTGTATGTATACACATATATAATGTTCCAATGGTCATAGAATTACCCAGTTTTCCTAAAGCAGAAATTTACAGGAAAAAAAGATGGAAAAATAGTCTATTACCATCTACATATCACAAGATAAAGAAAAGATTTAACTCTCATTCAATATAGCTACTTTTCCCAGATATTTTTCCAAAAGCTAGTAAGCACGTGACTATCCCATTGGGCTGTATCTTTGTGATATCTCTCTTTAAATTCTTTTAATTCTACCTCCAGTTGATAATCCACAATTGGAACCAAAACAATGAAGAAAAAGGATAAAGCAAACAGTAGAACTTGGCTTTTGCCACCCCTCAGTTGTTTCTTTTCTCCAGCTCTTTGTCTGTACCCATAACTGACGTGAAGAGTGTCCTGTAGGTGCGTTGAGGGTGACAACTCCTGATTCTAGCATGAAGTGGTTTCGTTCCACCTGCACAGCGAACAGATCCCCAGGTACCTCAATAGACTACACCGTTCTCTGCGTGTTTCTTCCCGTCTCGTGGAGAACGTCTACTCCTCACAGAAGCCAAACATCCCCTCCACTCACCACCACCCCACGTCCCTTCCTTTGTTTCCCCCCATCTACGCTCCCTTCTACGGGTCCTCTCCCCCAGCCCTGGCCAACAGGCCAACAAAACTGGGACTACAGCCCAGCCCCGCACCCCGAAGGTCACGCCTCCGCCCTCTCCGCACCCCTGGACCTCCCGTCGCCCCTTCCCCTTCCCGGGTCCCAAGGCCTGGGGGGCCGGGGGAAGCTCTCCAGTCGCTCGTCTCCTAATCTCCCCTCTGGCCCCTGCTTGTTGGCTGTTAGTGTTCCCCTCTCTTTGTGGGCTTCTCCTCCTAAATTCCTCTCTTAAATGTAGCTCTTTTCCCGTTCTCAACGCCCTGATCTCATCCGTTTCTGTGGTTTCGACCGCTAACGTTTCCTTAGAAAACTTATCAGTTGATACTCCGATTCTGATTTCCCTCTGGAGAGCCGGACGAGAGCACCCCGCTGTCCCCGTCACGCTCCCCTTGTCCGTCCCACGAGCACAGTGCAGAGCGGAGCCCCCGCATGTTGTTGACACCAGCCATTGACGTGTGGTGCCTCTCGTCCCCGCCGCCCCTGAGCCTGGGCTGGCCTGTGACCGCTGTGACAGTGAGGTGGGAAGGAGTAATGCCACCCCAACCAATTCCAGACCTACCCTGCAAGGGGACAGCCAGCCTCTGCTGTGGCCGCTTAGAGCCGGCCACCGGGTAGGAAGTGCAGCTGCCTTGAGACACGTTGCTGACTGAAGCCAGCCTTTGACTTCAGCCCCCCCCCCCCCGCCAGACTCCTGAGAGATAAGAATAAATTGTTGTTTTAAGGCACTAGGTTTTAGGGTGGCTTGTTTCACAGCAATAAATATTCAGGTCAGGCCCCTAAACTCAACTATTCAAAATCAAATTTATTATCTTAGCTTTCTCACCAAAAAGAAATAGTCTTCCTCCTATTGTCTTAGAATTGCCTGTTTGCTCGTTCAGGTCCCCACAGCAGTTTGTTTACACTTACTTTGAAGCCCTCGTTGTGTCTTATATTATAGTAATTTTTCCCTGGGGCTTTTCTCCCTTTAATGCTGGGAGTCCCACTTTCTGGGAGGCCTGACCCTCAGGCAAAACAGGGTAGGTGATCACCCTAAAGATAACTTTTTGGCTACAAAGATCACCGCTTCCTTCTGCATTCCTCTAAGTGCCGAGAACACAGGGAGCTCATGTGAAGGGAGAGAGGGCCAGTGTGTCTCTGCTTTTATCTCCTTTTTCTTATAATTATAGTTGCATAAATAGATAATATTGCCACTACTGCAAAAATGATCAAGACTCCTAAACAGTGTTTCTCAAAGGGCAGATGTCCTGTGCCAGACTTACCAGAGAGCTTGTTAAAAATTCGTATCCCAGGACAAATTTCTGAGTCTAGAAGCAGGACTATGCATTTTTATGTGCAGTAAATCACGAGAATCCTCACCTCTAAAGAGTTCTTACGGGTGAGAGAAAGAAACTTTTTATTATTTACTGTGAGATGTGTGTGCATGTGTGTGATGCTACGAAACACACTTTTAGAAACTAGTCTTTTGCTATTATTTTTTCCAGCAACGTGATAGGCTTTTGTGAAACTTTTCTTCGCTCCTGTGATCAACAGCTGGCGCGCATAAGAAAACTGGCCGTGGTTCAGGTGTAGTTACGTTTCCACGTGTAGTTGCTCAGCAGCAATACTGCTTCTCTGAACTCAGAAATATGATACTGTGTTTTCAACATGATGTGAACCTGAGCATTCAGAGGCAGCTGCTGCTACAGCTGCTAGAAGCCAAGGGCTCCGGAAGCCCCTCTGTGGCCGACAAACATGGCAGCTTTCCAAAACTGGCCAAAGTTAGCAAGAAGGGTCTTACGACAGATTTCAGAGCTGGTGAGGGGAGGGAGATGAGGGGCTGAGTGTCATGCAGGAAATTATTTTCCTGATTTAAAATATGAGGAAATGGTGCACGGCATCCAGGTAGAGAGCCACTTGTATAATGCAGACCTCAATGTTGATTTTGGTTTAAATGATCCAACTTGGCTGTTTACACAGGCTAAATTAATTTGATCATTGTAATTCTATCAGTTAAATGGCAGCTATGTTAATCAAGCATCTAAGAATAAGGTGAAAAATAGATTTGAGGCAATGCCTTGGATAATACAGGCTAAGGAATCTGCTAGAGCTATGTTTGAACCGGAATTATGTAGATTAGAAGTCTATACTTGCTAAATTCTCCTGCAAGCTGTATTTAACTTAACTCTTTGAAATTCAGTAACTGGCTGGGTCTGTAAAACCAAGGCTCTGCTGTGTGCTGGAGGGGTTTTTCAACGCGTGGCCACCTTAGGGTTCCTTCAGGTTCGCTTGTGATTACTAGGAGCTCTGTGATCGAGGAGCCATGAAGCAGAATTTGCCAGTGTTTTAAGGTCTTGTCTCGAATGATTTCATGATCCTTGAGACTTCAGGAAGCTTCCAGAGGAGCAGTTTTCTGGGTAGATGACCAACGGGTTGAGAAGTTGCTGGAAAGACCTCACTCTGTTGGTTAAAATAACAAGAGTCCTCCGAGAGAAAAGAAAGGCAAAGGCTCCTTCTCCCAAGGAACACTGCTGCCACCTATAGCCTGACACAGGTGCATTCATTTCAGCTGCAAAGGAGCAGAAGTCCACTGGAAGATGCTCCTTAGACCTGCAGGGACCTCTCACCAGTAGAGGGGGTGGGCACAGTTGTTAGGAGAGAGACTGTTTACACCTCATGGCCATCACACAGAGCTGCGTGTACTTCCAAATCCTCATTTAGTAAACGGAAACTGTCGTATGATTCTCACAGAGTTTTGAGGATTAAATGAAATTACATCCATAGAGAGCATGACACTGATCAACTCTCAATAAGTGACAACTAGCTGCTCTATTAATACCACTATTATTGCATGTGCTTATATACTCTTATTATTAGCAGCAGTGAAATGATGAGAGTAAATGGTCTCCACCACCTGGCTCTACTGTGGCGAATATTTTCCTGGTTGGCTGTGTGTAGGTGACTGAGTTAAAGAAAGGAGACTGGGTCTTCATTCCTGACTTATGTTTTATTGTTCATAATTTCAGAGCTTCCTTTTTTCCTTCTATCACAATGATGTTAATTGATGATAAATTGTCCCCTACATAACATAACTACATACCACACTAGCCACCGGCTGTCTTGCCTAAGGCTGTAACTAGATGGTTAACTTTATTGGTAAAAAATAATAACATTCCAAAGGATTTTTAGGACTTTGAACTGTGTGAGCTGAATAAAGAACGTGTCTTAGGAAGCTGAAGTTTTACACACTGGCTGCTACCGTAATTAAATTCAAGCTTTCCAAAAAGACCCTTGGAATTTCTTAAATCACAAAATAGTTATAGATAATATAACTGAAAATATAAACATGTGAGAATATTATTAAAAGCTTTAAAAAGAGAGAAAAACAAAATGGATTTAGAACCTTATACTAAGAATGGCATAGTTTGTGGTAGTAGATAGATAACAGATTTGACTCCTAGATTCACTCTCTACCGGCTCGTTTGTTGAGTGAGCTGCACACAGAATCTCAGTCTTTATGTGTAAAACTGAGGCAGTGACACATGTGCCCCAAGGGTCGTGTCATTAAGTGACATGATGTATCTTAAATGTCTAGCAGAGCAAACCGGGCACGTGAGTGAGCTTGCCCCTTATTAGTTCTCTTCCCCTTTACCTACCAGATATTAAAGTAAAAAAAAAAAAAAAAAAGTTACAAAATATACGAGTGAAAATAACATTTTACTATAAATAACTTAAAACACTTGTTTGATTAAATCAAGTGTAACTAATAAGTGATATAACAGACAAGGAAATATTTGTGTTTAATATTCAGGAAAAGAAGGGAAGATGTCCATTTTACAGATGCAGTGATTATATGATCCACTCCAGATGACTTAGAGGTATCAGAAGTGATCAAATAATATTGATAAAATCAAGGTAAAGATAAAATTAAACCAATCTCCATATGACAGCAGTAACCAAAGAGAAGATATTTGTGGCATAATATATAATCCTCAATAGTAGTAACAAGAAAAAGGTATGAAATATCTTTTTTTTTTTTTTTTTTGCGGTACGCGGGCCTCTCACCGTTGTGGCCCCTCCCGTTGCGGAGCACAGGCTCCGGACGCGCAGGCTCAGCGGCCACGGCTCACGGGCCCAGCCGCTCCGCGGCACGCGGGATCCTCCCGGACCGGGGCACGAACCCGTGTCTCCTGCATCTGCAGGCGGACGCGCAACCACTGCGCCACCAGGGAAGCCCTTATTTTTTAAGACAGTAGCAAATAAGTAGTATAAAGATGAAAACCATTAGAACACTTTGTTAAGAGTTTAGGTTTGAATAAATGAGTAAATATGGTGTTTTTGGATGAACAAGCTCACCATTATAAATATGTCAGGTTTTTCCAAAGTATTTGTAGACTTACTGCAGTCCCAGTCAAATCCCTAGTCATTTAAAAAAATTTGACACGTATAATCTTGGCAAAGATTTTAAAAATCAACATGTGTCAAGCTTACAGTACTCAGGCATTCTGCTGTATCATTACTTGCAAGGTGAATGGTACTTCCCTTCTGGAGGAAAATTGGCAGGAAAGATAAGTCACAGGACTTGAGATTGTCCCTGAGATGATGCTCCTGGGAGGAAATTCCAAGGCGCTCAGGAGAGAGGCAGACCCAGACCCAAGAACAGGGATGCGTATCACAGAGGTCTGCCCACAGCCGGAAATACTCACAGGGCCAAGCGTAGCTGGGAAGTGTCGCAGTGAACGTGACAAAACCATACAATGAGTATTAAGCACCTTCTAGAATCATGTTTTCAAAAATGTTTAATGAAATTAGAAAACAACCAATATATAATGTGAAAAAATATAGGATACAAAAAATATAGGATACAAAACTTTAAAGTGAAAAAATAAGGAATACTAAATTTTAAATCAATCTCAGATATGTGCGTATAAAAATGACGAGAAATATATGAAAATGTCCATCAAAAGTCAAGATATCTTAAAATTTTTAATTATTTGATTATTTTGTTTGTATTGATAACATCTGTACATTGATAATTCATTACTTTTGTTTTAAGAAAAAAAAATATTATTTTAAATTTCCCAAATTTAAAAAGAGGCCAATGACAGACAGCTCCTGAGAGAGAAAACAAACTAACAAACAAAATAGGTTCAACAAATAAACAAAGAAAGGCGAAGTAAAATAAAGATGTGTGATTGTGAAGCTCATGACAAAAATATACATACATGCATGTACACGTGTGCATGTGAAAACTGAAAGCACTACTATGAAAGTGATGTCCTCAGAAATTGCTAGTAGCGCTGAAATTAAGAACGTTGTATTTTATTTCCTGGGAGCTGGGTGGAGAATCTGACCGTCAAATTATTCTTTTTGTTTTTCTAAACATAATGGGTGTGATCGTGATAAATATATTGATAAAATAAATCAAGCACGTATAACGTGCGTAAAGAAAATGTCATGCAGTCATTTTCCTCTCCATTGTGTGACTCACTGAGCCCCCAGTTTGGAGGGAGATCAAAGCGGTGGGCAGTGGTGCGGTCATTGGGAGACGATGAGTGCACCATCATTTATAAATCAATACCCTGGGAGATTTATAAATGATTGTTACGTTTTATTTCATATGACTGCTTCGAAAAAGTCTGAGAGAGCATTTCTTCATGAATTCAGAATCCTATCTGCACAGAAATACCGGTTACACTCTCAGTGCTTGAGTTCAAGCAAATTGTCAAAGCTAGGAGCACCTCTTCCCAGCTTCCTTAGGACACTGTCCTCACCCGTAAGGGGATAAGTGCTCTGGATCACAGCTCCGCAGCAAAGCCATCCCACTTTGGCACCACCTGTCCTCATGGTTATTCTTGAGCTGAACGTGCTTCTTTAAGCCCTCAGACAAACTCGCTACTTCAACAACAGTGTCGGTGCAAAAAGGCTGCACACAGGTGTGCGATCCCTCACGCGGACCTGTGATCATTCCAACAAGGTGTGGGTGAGTACCTGCCTTCCCAATTATGAATAAAGAGTCTGATCGTTAATAATGAAAACATGCCCACAGAAGGCACATTTCAACTGTGAGTAAATAGTTTCAAGCACTTCAGCAGCATTTATTTATACACCAGTAAACGGAGTGCCCTTAATGAATCATTCTTATTTATGCGTTAAAGCAGTGATTATATGTGGCATTAAACTTAATTCTTGGAAAACATTTTATTTGTTTTTCCATGAATTTATATTGTTCTCCCATTTTGTCAAAACCACTCATATTTCCATATATTTCTTACAGGCAGAATTGAGACAATTTAGAGTTTTCTGGAATGAAGACTCTCCAGCTGAGATTATGATGCAAATCAGTTTATAGCGTCAGACAGAACTGGTTCTGAGTCTCAGCGGCCGCCAGGTACTCACCAAGCATACTTAGTGTGGTATATAATCCCTCTCGGTTTCACTTCCTTAATCAGCAAAACGAACATACAGCAGCCTCCCGGGACCGTGGTCAGAGGTAAAGAAATATTAGCTGCTGCTGTCCTAATCATCACCCTGTCTGCACCAAGATCAGTTCCTACTTGAATAAGTCAGATTACAGTGAAAATGTGCTGTTTTGAGAGATGCACTGTGTGGCCTTAGCAGGCAGGAGGCAGCATCATTTTTTTGCCCATTCTTGAGTCTCTGTAGAAGGTAGGAACCCTGAAAGCCTGCAGGGATTAGCTGTAAGCAAGAAAGTCTAGAACATTCTGTGGTGAATAGGGTATCACCCATGCACCTTGTCACCTAGACCCTGTGTATGTGGACAGCTGCACTTGGCTCTCTCAGCTACAGTAAGAGGCCTCGGAACTGAATAGACGCGTAAATTTGCTGACTAAAGGAAAGCAGGAAAGGAAACTTAAACAGCTGCTGCCGACATGCCTGGGCAAAGTAAAACAGGCGATTTATGTATTAGGTCAAAATGAAGCCTACTTCGGGGCTTCCCTGGTGGCGCAGTGGTTGCGCGTCCGCCTGCCGATGCAGGGGAGCCGGGTTCGCGCCCCGGTCCGGGAGGATCCCTTCTGGAAGAAATCGGCCTTGGACCCAGAAGAATCTAATAAAAAGATATTCTTTTCAAAAAAGTATAGAATAAAATCATGCTATTATTTGACCTTTCCCCTTAAGTCATGATTTAGTATGTGCAAACCCGAATAAAAATTTCATTAAAAGCTAGCTCAAATTTTCTCACACAGCTCTTTTCGTATCTTAAAGCTGGCATCTGTAATGAAAGAGAGGTAAGTCAAAGGCCTGTCCATCCCTAGAGCTGTAACGGACACTCCAATCTTTATAAGCTTAGCCTCTTCACAGGCAAAACAATTATTTGAGTGTTGCTTCTTTTATTATTGGAAAATTTCCATTCTTGCAGGCGGACGCGCAACCACTGCGCCACCAGGGAAGCCCTTATTTTTTAAGACAGTAGCAAATAAGTAGTATAAAGATGAAAACCATTAGAACACTTTGTTAAGAGTTTAGGTTTGAATAAATGAGTAAATATGGTGTTTTTGGATGAACAAGCTCACCATTATAAATATGTCAGGTTTTTCCAAAGTATTTGTAGACTTACTGCAGTCCCAGTCAAATCCCTAGTCATTTAAAAAAATTTGACACGTATAATCTTGGCAAAGATTTTAAAAATCAACATGTGTCAAGCTTACAGTACTCAGGCATTCTGCTGTATCATTACTTGCAAGGTGAATGGTACTTCCCTTCTGGAGGAAAATTGGCAGGAAAGATAAGTCACAGGACTTGAGATTGTCCCTGAGATGATGCTCCTGGGAGGAAATTCCAAGGCGCTCAGGAGAGAGGCAGACCCAGACCCAAGAACAGGGATGCGTATCACAGAGGTCTGCCCACAGCCGGAAATACTCACAGGGCCAAGCGTAGCTGGGAAGTGTCGCAGTGAACGTGACAAAACCATACAATGAGTATTAAGCACCTTCTAGAATCATGTTTTCAAAAATGTTTAATGAAATTAGAAAACAACCAATATATAATGTGAAAAAATATAGGATACAAAAAATATAGGATACAAAACTTTAAAGTGAAAAAATAAAGAATATATAATATAATGTGAAAAAATATAGGATACAAAACTTTAAAGTGAAAAAATAAGGAATACTAAATTTTAAATCAATCTCAGATATGTGCGTATAAAAATGACGAGAAATATATGAAAATGTCCATCAAAAGTCAAGATATCTTAAAATTTTTAATTATTTGATTATTTTGTTTGTATTGATAACATCTGTACATTGATAATTCATTACTTTTGTTTTAAGAAAAAAAAATATTATTTTAAATTTCCCAAATTTAAAAAGAGGCCAATGACAGACAGCTCCTGAGAGAGAAAACAAACTAACAAACAAAATAGGTTCAACAAATAAACAAAGAAAGGCGAAGTAAAATAAAGATGTGTGATTGTGAAGCTCATGACAAAAATATACATACATGCATGTACACGTGTGCATGTGAAAACTGAAAGCACTACTATGAAAGTGATGTCCTCAGAAATTGCTAGTAGCGCTGAAATTAAGAACGTTGTATTTTATTTCCTGGGAGCTGGGTGGAGAATCTGACCGTCAAATTATTCTTTTTGTTTTTCTAAACATAATGGGTGTGATCGTGATAAATATATTGATAAAATAAATCAAGCACGTATAACGTGCGTAAAGAAAATGTCATGCAGTCATTTTCCTCTCCATTGTGTGACTCACTGAGCCCCCAGTTTGGAGGGAGATCAAAGCGGTGGGCAGTGGTGCGGTCATTGGGAGACGATGAGTGCACCATCATTTATAAATCAATACCCTGGGAGATTTATAAATGATTGTTACGTTTTATTTCATATGACTGCTTCGAAAAAGTCTGAGAGAGCATTTCTTCATGAATTCAGAATCCTATCTGCACAGAAATACCGGTTACACTCTCAGTGCTTGAGTTCAAGCAAATTGTCAAAGCTAGGAGCACCTCTTCCCAGCTTCCTTAGGACACTGTCCTCACCCGTAAGGGGATAAGTGCTCTGGATCACAGCTCCGCAGCAAAGCCATCCCACTTTGGCACCACCTGTCCTCATGGTTATTCTTGAGCTGAACGTGCTTCTTTAAGCCCTCAGACAAACTCGCTACTTCAACAACAGTGTCGGTGCAAAAAGGCTGCACACAGGTGTGCGATCCCTCACGCGGACCTGTGATCATTCCAACAAGGTGTGGGTGAGTACCTGCCTTCCCAATTATGAATAAAGAGTCTGATCGTTAATAATGAAAACATGCCCACAGAAGGCACATTTCAACTGTGAGTAAATAGTTTCAAGCACTTCAGCAGCATTTATTTATACACCAGTAAACGGAGTGCCCTTAATGAATCATTCTTATTTATGCGTTAAAGCAGTGATTATATGTGGCATTAAACTTAATTCTTGGAAAACATTTTATTTGTTTTTCCATGAATTTATATTGTTCTCCCATTTTGTCAAAACCACTCATATTTCCATATATTTCTTACAGGCAGAATTGAGACAATTTAGAGTTTTCTGGAATGAAGACTCTCCAGCTGAGATTATGATGCAAATCAGTTTATAGCGTCAGACAGAACTGGTTCTGAGTCTCAGCGGCCGCCAGGTACTCACCAAGCATACTTAGTGTGGTATATAATCCCTCTCGGTTTCACTTCCTTAATCAGCAAAACGAACATACAGCAGCCTCCCGGGACCGTGGTCAGAGGTAAAGAAATATTAGCTGCTGCTGTCCTAATCATCACCCTGTCTGCACCAAGATCAGTTCCTACTTGAATAAGTCAGATTACAGTGAAAATGTGCTGTTTTGAGAGATGCACTGTGTGGCCTTAGCAGGCAGGAGGCAGCATCATTTTTTTGCCCATTCTTGAGTCTCTGTAGAAGGTAGGAACCCTGAAAGCCTGCAGGGATTAGCTGTAAGCAAGAAAGTCTAGAACATTCTGTGGTGAATAGGGTATCACCCATGCACCTTGTCACCTAGACCCTGTGTATGTGGACAGCTGCACTTGGCTCTCTCAGCTACAGTAAGAGGCCTCGGAACTGAATAGACGCGTAAATTTGCTGACTAAAGGAAAGCAGGAAAGGAAACTTAAACAGCTGCTGCCGACATGCCTGGGCAAAGTAAAACAGGCGATTTATGTATTAGGTCAAAATGAAGCCTACTTCGGGGCTTCCCTGGTGGCGCAGTGGTTGCGCGTCCGCCTGCCGATGCAGGGGAGCCGGGTTCGCGCCCCGGTCCGGGAGGATCCCACGTGCCGCGGAGCGGCTGGGCCCGTGAGCCAGCCTATTTCTTCTAAAAAATGGGTTTCTGGAAGAAATCGGCCTTGGACCCAGAAGAATCTAATAAAAAGATATTCTTTTCAAAAAAGTATAGAATAAAATCATGCTATTATTTGACCTTTCCCCTTAAGTCATGATTTAGTATGTGCAAACCCGAATAAAAATTTCATTAAAAGCTAGCTCAAATTTTCTCACACAGCTCTTTTCGTATCTTAAAGCTGGCATCTGTAATGAAAGAGAGGTAAGTCAAAGGCCTGTCCATCCCTAGAGCTGTAACGGACACTCCAATCTTTATAAGCTTAGCCTCTTCACAGGCAAAACAATTATTTGAGTGTTGCTTCTTTTATTATTGGAAAATTTCCATTC
>NC_041218.1:103258533-103313924 GCF_002837175.3 Physeter macrocephalus | reverse complement strand
GAGCCACAGCAGGAGAGAAATTGTGTTCTTTCTCTTTTCTTGCTCCTTTTGACCCTACCTGATACTCAAACAAGAAAAGAGAAAAACCTATGAGAATCGTACTTAAATCTGTAGACAGGCGCCCTGAATTACGACTCTTCCGTATATCGAAACCAAGAGTTGTGCTCACGGAGGAAATTAACCCATCGCAAAATAATCCCAGCCAAGAGAAAGAGGATATTTGAAGAGCCGGCAAGATATAGATGGGATAAATTGTCTAGTTAGTCGTCTTAACGTTCTACTTACTTCTTTGAATTAAATACCCATATCCCGTATCTTTTCTGGTGGCCAACAGCTCTGGCTGTCTTTCTCTCCCGTCACGAATGGTTGCACCTTGAACATCAACTTAACCTTTCCTGGTCCCAGACTGTAAAATTTGAATTAAAAGTTTAGAAAAGAGAAGTTCATGGAAAGGAGAGTGCATGCAAGAGCAGTGGTGGAACCACCTCTCATTCAAATATTTAAATGAATTTGGAGGAACCTTCAAGATTTAAAAGACTACGATATGAAAAGTTCAAAATATATCATCAGACATTTGGCACGCCGTATGGAGGAAAACAAACTTTACTTATTAACGTTTAGGAAAACAAAGAAGCTGATGGTGTTTTCATATTCAATACTTATCAGTTCAGACTTGGGGAAAAGAAGTTTTCTAATTTTTCTCTAAAGTGTTATAGCCAGTCATTTTCGCTGAAAAGATAAATGTACACTTAAGTAATAGCTTCACATCTCGATCTAACAGGTGTGGAGACGGTGAGGCAAGGTTGCTTTTGCCTCAGGGAGTTTCAGAAAGAAGCACATCCAGACTCGGAGTTGATCTGACTGCATTGCTCTTTCTTCATTTCTGTACCTTTGCTTTACTGCCTATTAGCCGTGTAACCTAGGGTGAGTTATTCCATGCTACTGAGTTACATTTTCCTGAGCTGTCTGTTTACTCTACTGGGCTGATGAGAGGATGAACCAAGACAGTGTATGCATGTAACATGTATGCATATTCCCTGACATAGCAGGTACCCAATCCACTGTAGCCATTTTGCAGATTGATGCGAAGGGGAAGAGGGTGCAGCTTTGTTCAGTATGCCCAGTGTCTTCCAGCCTCATGGCTGTAGATGCAGGAAGGACATGGCAATGTAGATGGAAGGTGCAAAAAGGAGCCAAGTTCTTCCATCAGGCAAGACAGATGAGGGCCAGGCAGGCTTTCCCGGCTGGAAGGCTGTGCTGAGTTAAACAAGGCAGGCGGATGGCAGTGACTCTGAGGGTACGGTGATCAACTGCTTCTCTACCTGATCGCTGAGGATGCCGAGGTCTCGACTCTGTGTTGTTGTGATTCGTTTTTATTTTGTTTTGTTTTATTTTGTTTTGTTTTTAAGAAATAGATGGAATTTTCTGTAATTCTCTGAAACAATAATTATACACGCTGAAGATAAAATATTTGAGGCTTTTTTTCCCCTACTTCTCCTTGGCCAAACTCACTTGTCACAGACACTGTCTTGGGCCATGCCTGATGTCCACGTCCCAGTGAGGGGGATGTGATGCGCTATCGCGTGAAGTACAAAAAGGGCTGAGAAATGGAAGCTAAGTGTCTGTACTCATTAAACTTCTAAGAAGACTTCTTAGACTTTTCCGTTTGCAAAATGGCGCAAATCCTCCCTCCCCCTACCTTACACAGGCACGAGAAATTACACCTGAGAGAGCACCGAGGAAACCTTTAAGCATAAAAACAAATGAAAGGCGTCATTATTAAGTTGAAGTCAAAGGACATTATGAAATCACATTCTGAGTCAGAGAGAAATCTCTAGGTTCTATTAGGCTACTTTCATCGAGGCATGTTATCTGCACATTTTCTTCCCATAATTTAGATAATAACATTTCCCTTTCTTCTTCACAGGGTGCTTTGTGTTGGGGACAAAAGTTTAAAAACTCAAGGCCTTGTTTTAAACTTTGAGAATAATAAATAATTGCTAAAATTTCATCCTTGCCTTTAATGAGCTTATAGTGTAATCAGTGAGGTAAGATATGAATATAATGAATTACAAGTCAACGTGAGCCATGTTAAGGCCACAAGAGAGGGAAAACCAGAATACAGAGGAAGTTCAGAGGAGACAGAGCTTACCCCTAGTTGGTGGGAACAGACACAACGGAACGCAGCTATTTGAGGGCAAGAGTTGCTTGAATGCATGATCGTCTTAGGGGATAAGAGGTTATCCTGCTTGGCTTGGGCATAGAGCAAAAGGAAACCAAATAAAGCAAAACAGATAACCAAACACAATGTCTGGCATACTCACGGAAACATATATATAAAACAATAATATGCAAACAATTATTATGCTTATTTTAGAAAACATCAAAGAAATATCTTATTTGGGATTTCAGAAGTGAGTGGCTGCGGAGGAAGTTGGAACTCAGGGCTCCTGATTGCAATCCTGAATCTCATTGTTTCAAAACAGTAAAACGTTTCTATCTGTAAAAATGAGAGTAGAGTATGACGCATGGCCGAAGTTTGCGTTTTACGAAAAACGTTTGCTTAATTTTCTCGAGAATAGACCATAACATGTGTGATGAATAGTAATATTATATTCAGAATAGTGTACATCTGAATGAAATTGACGCTTATTTGTTAAAATTACACAGGATAAATTATAGCATTTTAGATTCTCAGATTTCACTGTCAAAGTCTTTGGGATTACAAAGATAAAGGAGCACATACCCCTTCATTCCAGGCATAAATAAAACCTAGAAAGAAGAGCAAAACAATCAGTGATTTGATGACAAAACAGATTTGCTTTAGAATTTACTGTGCAGGAAAAATATATATATTTGGCTTGACAGAAATAAATTTCATTTAATGAAAAATATGCTAGGAAATGCAGGTGCCTAGAGTGGATGAATGATTACAATCTGGAAAAAAAAGTGGTGTGGTGCAATGGTTTATTGCATATCTGATGGCTGTTCAAGTTTTTAACTTTAAAATACTCTTTACAGTATATCATGGGGTTTGTTTCCCGTTATACTGCTCATGTAAATTTTGTTTTAACTTGCACATACTGGCTGGACACAGTGTGATAGGAAATGTTGGGTTAGAATGACGTAGCTGTTCCCTTCGAATCTCACAGGAACGCTGGGCATCTCCTGTGAAGGGTTGATTAGTCGAGAAACGAGCTGCATAATTCACAGTTTCAGCAAGTTCGAGCCCATCTGCAATGTTCATGCTGAAAAGGAAACCATTATTTCACAAAATATTGTTTCTTAAGAGCAAATCATTTTCCTTGGTTTTATTGTTTTTAGCATGTTTAAAACCTCTATTCAACATCAGACAGACTTTGTGTCAAGTGCGGTTAGCAATTTAAGGAGCCATGTAATCATTTTCTTTCTTTCTTTTTTTTTTTAATTGACTGAATCCCTGTCAAAGAGTCTCTCTTCAAAAGATAACAAGGGCATATATTTAATTTTGGGAAGCTCCGATGCTAGTGGTTCTACATAGATTTTATATGTTTTCCTTGCATGATCTTTGTACTTACAGCCGCATGTGGACTGTCCCTTTACTTTTGCAATTTGAACCTTGTCACCCAGCTTGAGTGAAGCAACACTTTCCAGAGAACCACCACTAACCTCTGGGTCCTCAGTCATTAGGTTTCTGTGTTAAATACATGACTCACCTCCTGAACGAAGGCAAATCGATGGTGACACTAAAGTAACCTAACTGAAAACAGGAATATGAGTCGGCTAAACAGCCCCTTTAGAAGCCCAAATATTTACTCTACAGAGATCTTTTGAGAGCATGTGTTTTCACCACAATTTCTATCATTGCCAGTGTGGACTTGAACATGATTTAGAGGAAATATTCAAAAGATTGAGTTTTCCTACCCTCACCCCCTTCAAACCTTTTTAACCTTTCTTAAATTAAAAGAAAAAAAAAGAAGAAAGAAAAGAAATGCTTTGAGGTCCATCACATTTTTGTTTTCTCACTAATAAAGGTATTAAATACGTCATTTGTAGCTTACTGGATAAAATATGTGAAGAAAAATGCCCAAAGACTATTTCATTCTCTCCCTTATGTAATCTCAGAGCGCTTTCAAAAATTTCCGATTCTTGATAGCGCTAACTTTTCTTCAGATTTTAAGGATAAAAAGTTGAGAAAGATCTTCCTCTAAAAGCAGATACCCCAGCGCACCCACTCCAGAACCCGTTCTCCAGGCCCTTGAGAAGCCTGCTGCTGTAGGTTTGGGTTTTATCTCCTGTGGTTTTACGCTCGCAGTGGTAAAACAGGGGATTTGTTTTAGACGCCCTTATGGGAACAACCAAATAACTATAGGGAATGATCCTCAAAGAATTACTTGAGGGAAAAGTATCTGCATTTGTTCCTCTAAGTGTTCCCACCTGTGGGATGGCATGGCTTGAAAACAGACAAAGCAAACAAGACCACTTCCTGGGACTGAAATACTTTGTATGTGTTGTTATTTGCAGTGCATGCCAAGACATTCATGGGCACCAGAGCCAAGCTGGCGAGCTAATTAAATATATATATATGTATGTGTTTAAAACAGCCTAATAAGGAGCATTGGAAATCTTCGAGATGAGCGAATATCTTATAACTTCTTCCGCAGGTGCGAGGATAGCTACAAGCCATGGACTTTCTGTCCTGCTTCTTGTCTGTGGCTTTGTGAAGGGTGCTTTGCTTTAGTCTAAAGTGCTGACTTTTTTCCAATATCACTTTCTCTTCTTAAAGCAAAGAGCAAATCGCCTGTAAAATCTACGGAGCGGACAGCAAAGTTGACCCTAAACTCCAAGCACCACTCTGCACCCACTGTACTCTAATTACCTACACAAGGAGCACCTGCTTTCGGAAACAAACGAAGAGGCCGTCTCACTTTGTTCGTCACATTTTCTTGGCCAAATCACTGATCTTTTATTTCAAGAGAATTAGTGTGACGTGATAGAACATTTTCTAATAGCAAGATCTATTTTTTTTTTCCTTTTCTTTCGGCTACTCAAAGCATCATCTCACCGACTGCTCAGGGGTTGGCCTGACCGTCATCGGTATAGTGAATATTTACTACGGATACCACTGATTTCCTACTAAAAGACCCATGATCTGCAGGAAGTAAGCAGAGATCAAAAGGCTACAGAACATAAACTATCATCAAAGAAAACTGTCTGGGGGGCAAGAACGAAATCTTCAGCACTGCGAGTCAACAATGAAAACATTGTTTTAAATAAGAAATAATAAACGATCATTTTTTCTGGAATTTTTCCCCTTTTCTTGGGTTTTTCTCCCTTTTTTGGATTGTAGTTCTTGTTCAGCATGGCAAGCGCTGACTATGGCCAATCCCTGTCAATCCTAGGAGGTTTATGTAAAAACGTTTTGAGTGTTCTATATTTCGGTGCATTTTAATTCATTTTGCAATTCCTGTATATGCAAATGATAAATTCTGTAAATTGCTTATAGTACGTGTGATATAACTTCAAAGTAGATAGACTATGAGCCTCATGCAAGCTGATTTTTATCATTCTCTCTATAAATATATACCAATAAGTAGCTATACGTTGGGTCATCAACCAACTTTTCTTTGGATAAAACATATGTTCTTCACTTATTCCTATACTGTGGGGATTTTGTAACGCATTGTTTCACTTCCACAGGTTTGACAGTTGCAGATGGTTTCTGTTGCCCTCTGCTTCCTCCTGGAAAATGCGTATTCAAAATCGTATCGGTCTCTGATAAACGAATTAATTTTGCTGTGTGTATGCTGTGTTGAAATTGGCTATGTTACTTTCTATGTGTTGTTTATTGAGGTTTGAGGAGCTCTTAACTCTGAAGAATGTAAGCCCTCTGGTTATGACAGCCATTCCTGTATTATCATCATCATTATTGTCAAAAAGCAATGTCGCGTCTAGAAAATTTGCCTTGGAAGTGAATATGGGGTAGGTGAAGTGGTCATCGTGAATCGCTAAATTCATGGAAGAACACTTCTTGCTGTGGCTAAAAAATGCTGCTTCCTTGGACCTTTATGAATTTTTGTAGCTTTGTCATTCCGTTATTTGCTGCTAATTATATTTTAATGTCTCCTAATTAAAAATTAAAATTTGGTTGTTGGCTAAATATGATATGCAAAAGACGACTGCAGATCCCCGGCTAAAGAAGATAATGTGTTCAGTTTTCACTAGTTAAGTGAATTATAACTTTAAATATTCCATTCTTATTTTTGGCTTTATGATAGTTCAGACTATTTTCTTTAGAACCTGTTTTCTACTCTGGCAAAGAATGATAGGCAGGACTAGCAATGTGTTCCATATATACTATGGAGTAGATGTGGTTGAGATGGAAATGACCTAAGTTTTCCTTCCAGAGAGATTCTTCCATTTTCTTTCATAACAAACCAGAAGCTCATCTCTATAGGACCGTCAGCACCAAGCCTAAGGTCCTAGACTGAAGCTTGAAGGCAATGAATACCTCCGCTTTTCAAAGGTAAATGCGTTGATTTTTCTGCAATTCAATTACAAGCAATGTGAGATTTTCATAATATCCTTGACATTATCTTCTGAGAAATAATGTTTCATGCTAAATATTTTACTGACATTTTCCTTGTTCATTTGGCTTATTATTTCAGTCTAATGAGAAAAATAAATAAAAGATTTGATTGCACTATTTTATTAACCTAGAAAAATTATTTTCTTTCAAAGTTTAATGCCTAAAATGCATAAAATAATGATAAGGCAAATATTATTTATTAAGTCTATCTGGACTCTAAAGATCACATACATTCACTTATAAATAAGTATACTGATTCAAATTCAGTCAGTCTGGGAAAATCCACCATGTAATTTACTTTTACCCAAAGTTCAGGTCATGAGATTGGTCAGTTCTAAAGCAAGATGGACATGTATCTCTGTATCAGTGATGTTCACCATGCTCGCTTGTAATAAAGGACATTATGTTGGTTGAGAAGAACTCTCATTACACTCATTGTGTCAGGGTACAGAATAACAAAGATTTTTTTGTCAGTGTGCTACCAAGAGTCTGACTCGCTAACTTCTTTGAGAAAGAACATGGCATACAATCTATTTCTCCAAACTAGAAAATTTAATGTGGAATCTTAAATATTGGAACAGAAGCTATAACAAATTAAAGAGACACCTAGTTCTTTTCACCATATATTGTCCCTCTGGGACTATTACGTGGTGTGTAACCATAACTATAGACACAAATATCAAAAAATAAATTATTTGACTTTCTCAACCTTGATTTCCAAGGTTAAATGATAAATATTTCTATAAGAGGGAGCCACAAAAAGTTCAAATTGCTTACGTGAATTCAAGTCAAACTCTTGAGTTCTTTCTTAAAGACTTACGAACTGCTTACAAATGCAACAGTGCAAATGAAATCACTTGCAGATAAAATAACAAAAATTATCTAAGGCAAGAGCTCTTAATCTGAGTTAGTAAATAAACTCAGTGGACTTCATAAACCCTCTGAAACTATATGCATATTTTTGCATATGTGTATTTGTTTTATGGAGATGGTCCTTCACATTCATTGATTCTGAAAGTGACTAAATTATGACTTACTGACCTAAAAGCAGAATGCTTAGATGCTTCTGAGCACCTAAAAGGTCCTACTTATTATAATTTTGAACTAGTTTACCTTAAAGTTCTTGGAGCAAGACATATTTAGGGAAATATTATATATATATGGAGGCAAAGAAAACATACATTTTTAAGTACAGGAAATTTTTATTAAATTTCTCATGTATAACATGGAATAACAGATGTGGGATGATGTTCCTTGAATTTTTAGAATGAATGTTAAGAGTTTAAAATATGATTTCACAAAATATACACAGGTACAATTCAAATAAATAGTCCTGGTATTGATCATATATAAAAGACAAAATACTTAAATTAACTTAGTGGTAAATTCTATGATAAAAAATAATTAGGGCAAATGTAATCTGTCTCAGATAATACATAAACTCTGATGATTGCATCTTGGAATTAAGACTATGAAGCTACAAAATATGTATTACGCCCAAATAATTTTAATTTTAGAACTTTTCATTAATAAGGGGAGAAGTCTATTATTCAGGAAGTGTTATAAGACCTCATGGTTTCAGGGATGGAATAGATAAGATTGTTTCCTGTACCTAGGGAGAGACAGACAGTAAACATTGAAAAACAAGAAGATATCAGGTGGCGGTAAATTCCAAGAAAACGCAGTAGGATGCCATAAAGGAGTTCGACTAGGAGTGGTCAAGCGAGGCTGCTCTGAGGAGGTAACCTTTGAGCAAAAGTTGAATGATGAGAAGCCAGTCAGGAGAGGATCTGGGAAAAGAGGCTCCAGCGGGAGGGAACTACTTGTGCAAAACTCCTAGTGTGAGTGCATCCAGGCTGCTGGGCTGGAGGGAGGGCAGGGGTGTGGGAAGTGAGTGAGGGTCAGAGCAGCCAAGGGAAAGCCAGATAAGGCAGAAGAGCAGAACAGTGCTGTGAAAATTCCAGTGTGAGCTGTTGTTCTGCCATCAGGACGCAGGCTCTCCCTGGAGCCCACTTCTTATTGGGAAGAGTTCAGCTTGTAAGCAAGACTTCCTTGGGAAGTAGTCAAGTTATACTTTTGCATAGAAGCTGCAGGGCTATATTAAGCATGAGGGAATTGAACTCAACATTTTAATGCTAATTTAAAATTGATAATTTTGAGGAGGAAAAGGAAAAACAAAGATAATCAGGACTGCTTTTTGTGTAGCACTGAGCTAGTTATAATAATTACAAATGTCATTTGAACTAAAAACATGAGTGTATAAATTGAAAGTGCAGACAGATTGAAAGAAAGGAGACTTGCCTCTAGACACTTGTTGGTAAACATTGTGATTAAAACAGTAGAAGGAGGGGGAAAAAATCTACATGTACCCAGAAAAAAAGAAAAAAAGAGTGATCCAATAATCAGAAAATAAGAGCTTAGACTTCTTTATAATACAAATCCCAGAAGACAATGGATTAAAGAGTATAATGGGGAAAATATTATAATGAAATAGTTTTACACTTAGTTAAGTTATATGTTCATTGTTAAAGAAATAAAATTATTCTGAGGTAGGCAAGGCTCATAGA
This sequence comes from Physeter macrocephalus, assembly GCF_002837175.3. NCBI lineage: Eukaryota > Metazoa > Chordata > Mammalia > Artiodactyla > Physeteridae > Physeter > Physeter macrocephalus. Next base: position 103,304,789 of record NC_041218.1, on the reverse strand, counting down.
AAAATAGCATGTATGTACTCGTGAATGCTCCAACCAAGATAGGAATCAAATGTGATGTTAAAAATAAATAGGCATAGTATAAACTGTCTACCATATGAGCTTTGAAAGTGTTAAATCCAAAGAATCATTGAATATTTTATTGTATTTCACTGTATATGAATGAGACAAAAGTTTCACAAAACAATATTTACCCTTATTTTGTGCATGCAATGAAATGCACTCTAGTATTTTCTATTTTGTTCTGTTTCTTTTGTGTTAACACTTGTCACAAAACATTAAATTGATTTTACAATGCAAAATTTGGAAAAAAAAAAAACCCATATCACAGGTGTATTTTATTCCAAAATTTGGTACAAATGGCAAGCATAATTAAATGACAGTATATAATATAAAACAATAATTTGAGTTCTGAACTCTTATTATGCTCTTAAAAACAACAGGCAGTTAGAGACCATCCAAGGGAAAAAAATAATGCATTCTTTGTCTCTCCTAAAGTGGCATGACTCGTGTTGGGGGCAGGAGAGTAACAGGGCGGTTGTATGTGTCTGTGCTCTTCCCGTTCTGTTTTAGGTTCCTGTGTTTTTCTCTGCTGGTTTATCGTCATCTGAAGCCCCTTCCTGTTTGAGATAGCCCCAGCCACTAGTTACAGCTGATGAGGTCCTCCAGAAGGCTTTTCTTTCTTCAAAGCTGAGAAGTACATGGGAGAGTGGCATGCCAGCATATGGAAATCCACTCCCATGGTTGTCGCCAGAGACCGGGGAAGTGGTGGAGGACATCGAGGCAGTGGTACTTAACCACTAGAGGAAAGGCATGTGTGGTGACCATAATTAGAAGCAACCCCGAAAAGGTAATAAGAAACACCTGACCCCGTTGGGAATAGCAAGTTAATTGTGGGCTCTCCAGGAGGAACTAGAAGGGCAGCCTTCTTGAAGTCACACTTGATTTGTGTGAAACCTTATAAGAAAAATCCTTTATTTCTTGAAAACAGAGTTTTGAGCCACGACACTGAAGTCACAATCCTCATCTAAACCCATCACCAGAGTGCGATTCACTGAAGCGATCACTGGCCTCAATGGTGATACTTCCTACGTACACTGGTAATATTTCTCTCGGCCTCCCCCAAAGGGAACCAAGATGCTTGGAGAGTAACTGTGCATCGAAGAAAGAGGAATATCCAGACCGTCCTGTGTTACCAGGCAGACCTAATTCTATATACTGGGGCCCCTGGGGTGCACTAGTCCAAGCCTTAGGGGGCTAGTGATTAATAGGATATTTGTCGTAATCCAATGTTGGCCTATGGAGACCACTATACCCAACTGCAATTATTTCCCCAGCTTCTAAAGACACAGTTGATATGTATACATTTAGCAGTGAAGAAAAACGCTGCATTGGTATCTGTCCCATAAGGTGATGGCTATAAGTTCTTAGAGGACCCTGGAGTTTCTCCTCTTGACCAAAATAGCCAATAAAAAAAACATGACAGAGTAGTCAATTTTTTTAAATGACAGTAATGAATTACACTACTAAAGTCATGGGTGAAGCATTTCCCCTTTAGTTTGGTGTACAAAGGATAGCTGAGTCTTGAGTCTGGGTTATCATAAGCATAATTAGGTGCTGAGTGCAACTGTAGCTGCTGGTCCAAATTTGAGCACTTACTGGAACAAATTAGCAGAGCTCCAGTTAATAATTTGGTAATTTTCTACTTTATTGCAATTAGAATAAATTAAGGGGATACTTTTTTACGTGGCAGGGATGAAAATACTCCACTACCGTCTTGCCTCAAAGTTCCATTGACTCTCCAGGACTGGAGAGTCCATTAGTCGTCCTCACCAGCCCCTCAGACATCCTGTTGCTCTGTTACAGTGACGGCAGCATGACGGTGAGATCTGGAGGTCAGGAAGAAACAGCACCCTGGAGGCCTTCATGACATACATATACTCCACAGGACGGAAGATAAACTCTATAAAAAATGTAAGGCCATGATAGCTTCAAGCATAGCTTTAAACATTCAAGGAAGCCATAATCTCAGTCTTTCACAAAGTATTCCAGTAAATGGAAAAATAAGGGTTGCTCTCAACTCATTTTATGAGACAAGCATTACTTTGCAAGAAAACCCAACAACGGCAGTGAGGGAAAGGGCCGATACAGGTGCTAACTCATGAATGTAGGTGCAAAAGTCATCCAGAGAACAAAAATGAATTCATAAACATATGATATATAATACATTATATGGAGTAAACACGGTTTATTTCAGGGATGCAAAGCTGGAAAAACCAACAGTGGTCTTGGATTGTTGTCGCCAGAAGCAGGTGCTGAGACCAGGATTCGGGTCTAGTTGGTTTGTCTGGGGATTCATGGACCATGGGTAAAGGAGGAGGTAAGACGAGAGAAGGCAGGCTGTGTGTCAAGCCAGCTACCATTGCGGAAACTAATCGAGCGGTGTGAGACACACCTCAGAGTTACCCTCATGCGCAGAAGAAGGTGGAGTAGTTAAATACCAGCCCCGCCAGCAATCAGTTGAGGGTGGCCGTCCGTGGGGGAGGAAGACGGTACGGGGTTCATTTCCAGGCCCTTCAAGCCTGCTTTGCGCACAGACAGAACAGCCGTCTGCACCTTCCGAAGCAATCTTCAGGAAAAGGACCGCAGGTGTTAGCAGTGAGAAATGAGCTCGAATACACTGGAGTGCAGAGGCTCACTGGATGTGGACCACGGCGGCTTCTGCTGCCACATTAACAAAACAAAAGAGAAACGATGCATTTATCTCAGGAGATGAAAGAAAGGCATCTGATGAAACTCAACATCCGTTCATGATTGAAAACTCTCAGAACACTAGGAATAGAAAGGTCCTTGCTTACCCTGGAAACGGGTATTTTCAAAACTTTTGTAGCAAACACCATGCTCTAGTATGACACTGAATACTTTCCCTTTATAGTTGGAAATGGGAAGCCCACGATCCCACATGTATCTACCAGATAAGAATGACCTTAGAAGCATTTTAACGATCCATAATTGGGAAGAACACAAATAACCATTAATGGCAGATTATATAAATAAATGGCATGTTCATAAAAGGATATACTGCACAGCAAAGAAAATAAATCAACCAAGGCTATTTACAACATTATGGGTGAATCTTAAAGCCGTAATTGATTAAAGACATAAGGGGATACATACAGTAGTATTCCGTTCATACAAAATTCAAGAATAAGTAAGATTGAATCAGTGTCTGAAGTGTGCTGGAAAATTCCCTCCAGAATGGAAAGATTTGTCACACCTTGTCCTTCCTAGCACTAAGAAAGAGTCCCATGTTTCATGGATTTTGAAAACAACACATTTTACAGTCTTGTGTGCTGCTCTGATTAATTTGCTGAGTGACCTGAAAGTTTTCCAAGTTTGAGTGTAAACCAAAGGAAGAGTAGAACTTTTACCTGCTCCAGGCCACGATGGAAGTGGCTTTGCCCATTGACCCTTATAACCCTATAGGTCCCGCCATGTTCAAAGTGTCTTGTTAGTTTCAGGACTCTCTTTGAGGCCCACTGAAAATCTTTCTAGAATTATTATGAACATCAACAGACTTTTGTAAGAAAGCCATGCCTTCTCTGACAAGTCGCTCATCTCCTTTTAGGAAACCATTTACCACTGTTCCCTGGTAGAGATTAAATAAAGATGGGACACCAGGCAATTAAGCAACCTCTCAGGATTTAGCAAAAATATCTATCAAGTCCAGGATGCCACAAGAGTGCCATCAGGTAGAAGTAAGAAAGTATCTAAGAAGGTCCTGAAAATACAAGTAATTGCATAAAAATGTCACGCCCTTAGTTTCCCTATTCCATCAATCCTCTATCAACCCACATTACAGTGTCATGATGAATTAGTTCTCCATAAGGAAAAAGTTTAAATTCGACTTATGGATAATTTTGCAACCAGAAAATTCTCTTCATTTACGGTATCTAGAGAACATACAAAATTTGACTTGAAATATCCAACTCAGATCCTTGACAATCAAAATTGTATATATGCCTGTTTTACATGTGAGTATATCAGATAGTATATGATAAAGACAACATTCCTAATCAACTGAGAAGAGAGTTGTTCTATAAGCAATCTTGGAATAATTGATTAACTCTTTGGGGAAAAAAACTCAAGCAAAATAAAGTGAGGAAAGAATAAATTAAAGGGCAGTATAAAACAAAATGTATGTCAGTAAAAATTCAAAATCAAAAGAAGAACTAAGGGAAAAAAGACTTCAACATACATGAAATGCCCAAATCAATATCCTTTCCATAATTTTTAATCTTAAATCAGTAAGCAAAAGAAAAACAAATCAGTTTTTTAAAAAGCAAATAACCGAAATTTTTCAAGAGAAGAAATATAAATAGCCAATATACATGAAAATATTCAATGTCACTAAAAATAAAAGAAAGCAATAACAAGAGCAATGCTTTGTAAACATAAATCTGAATTTGAGAAAAATGGATGTTTTTTTAAATGTTTTATTATAAAACAAGTAAGAAATTGTATAAATTATATCCTCAGCCCAAGAAGGTAAAAATTACCATTGGAATGAACCAGAGGATTGGAAGAAATAATAAACACAAAAATAATGAACAGTATAATAGAAAAACCTTAAAGCGCAGATGTTAAGAGAACGTTGTTTGAACAAGTAGTAAAATAGGCACAATTCTGGGTGATAGACTCAAAAAATGTGGAAGAAAATAAAAGCTTAAGACTTACAACAAAAGATGAGACACTAAACATTACCCAAGAATGCAACATATATGTCCACGATAATCCACAGTAGGTTCAGTGGCATAAAAAGCTTCCAATGGCAACTGGTAACCTCAACTTCCAATTCAAGGACACCACTGTCTGCCACCTGATGGAGGCATGCCTCCCTCCAGAACCAAAATCGCCAAATGAGCAGAGGTGGAAAGGGATGGAGAGCAAAACTCCTGTGAGTGGGTGATTATGTATAAGAGTATGAGGAACCACTTTCACTCCCAGCCTTGGTTCCTGCACCCATGTATGCTGACTTTGGGAAAATCAGTACCACGTATCAGATGCTGATTCAAACCATATATTATCTTTCTGGGTGTTGATACCAATTAGGGTATAACTGAGTCTTCAGGAGACCATGTCGTTGTCTACTGCTGCTGCTTCTGGGTGATGAGGTGTGTAGTAACATTGGTGGATTCTATGGGCATGCATCCTCTGGCACACCACTGAGGAATAATTCCTTGATCAAAGGTAATGTTGGGGTGACAGTGCCAAAAGAGGAAAGCCCATGTGCAGAATGTTTGTATATTCCACGCAGAACAAGTGGTATCCTCGCTGTGATGGAAAGAATCCAATGTAATCAACCTACTACCAAACAGGTCTTCCTGGGAGTGCTGCCATATCAGGGGCTCAGCACTGGTTTCCACTACGGGCAAGTTAGTTAGTTAGGTACTTGGCCAGAACAGACTTTGTATGGGGAACCGCAGCCACTGAGCCCAAGCATATGTGTTAATATAAGATGAAATAGGGTAATATAATAAAGATTGTAATATGGCTAAGAAAATAACGATCACCTCTACAGTTAATAAATGATATTTGATAAAGTTCAAAATTCTTTAAAAAAAAAACTTTGTAAACTTGAACAGCTAATTTTGTATTATTTCTGATAATATAAAGATAAGAAACAAAATCTGGAAAGAAGACTATGTATAAATTGCAGGTAAATAATTATCTGCTGAAAAAGCATAAGAGGGTAAAGTGACATATTTTAGGGCTAGTAATTGACCATAATACAATAACAGGTAAATGTTAATATACTAAAACAGCATGTACTTTCCTCTATGCCAGTTAGAAACACCTAATGGAAAAGAAATGCATTCACATTGAGAACACACACAAATAAGAATAACGAATTAAATAAGAGTAATGATATCAAGAAAGATGCCAAACCTAAACGAAGAAAACTCAAAAAAAAAAAACAAAAAAAACAAAACTGAAGGCACAAAAGAAAATTAATCACTGGAAAGCATACCATGTTCCAGAATGATTCTTTATAAAGACAACAATCCTTCCCAAAACTATGCATTTCCAAACATATCCTAGCTAGGGTTTGGGTGGGGTTTTTTTTTCAGGTGAGGGGGTTGGAATTTTGCCAAATTATTTTAAACTTAATCTTGGAGAAGAAAGTAAGGAAAATAGCCAAAGAAAATATTTCAAGAGTAATGAATGCAGAGTTAACCTCCCAGATAATGAAAGCACGATAATTAAAATAATGTGGTTTGGGTCCATATATTGACAGGAAGATAAATGGAACACAATCAGTGTTCCAGAGAGTACTCAAGTTTATATAAAAAATAATACATGATAAAGGCGATATGAACAAGCAGCTGGGAAAGTCAAATTATTAAATCAGCAGTTATGATTGAATTCATGAATATTAGACAATTAAATTGTGGATTAGACAATTAAATGGAAAAAAGGAAAAAAATTGGTAAAAAAATTTAAGCATAAAAGATTAGAAAAAACAATTATACAGTCAAGTAATCAATAGATAAAATATACAGAAATATAAAATTTCTGTAACATAACTTTTGAAAAGTAACAACTTGGAAAGAACAACAGCAGAAAAGAAGCAGATGAGTAGATTATATCCTTAATATTTAAGGAGATAGTAAATATGGAAGGAAGGCAGTAACACCCCAGTTGGAAAACTGGCTAAAGAAACAAATAGCTATTATACAAAAGAAAAAAATATATTTAAATTAATTTTTATTGGAGTATAGTTGATTTACAATATTATGTTAGTTTCTGCTATGCAGCAAAATGAATCAGTTATACTATATATATATATATATATATATATATATATATATACACCTCCACTCTTGTTTTAGATTCTTTTCCCATATAGGTTATTACAGAGTATTGAGTAGCATTACCTGTGCTATACAGTAGGTTCTTATTATCTATTTTATATATAGTAGTGTGAATATGTCAATCGCCATCTCCCAATTTATCCACCCCCCCACTTTCCCCCTTGGTAACCATAAGTTTGTTTTCTACATCTGTGACTCTGTTTTTGTTTTGTAAATAAGTTCGTTTGTACCATTTTTTAGATTCCACATGTAAGTGGCATCTTACAATGTTTGTCTTTCTCTGTCTGACTTACTTCACTTAGTATGACAATCTCTGGGTCCATCCATGTTGCTGCAAATGCTATATATATATATATATATACACCTCCACTCTTGTTTTAGATTCTTTTCCCATATAGGTTATTACAGAGTATTGAGTAGCATTACCTGTGCTATACAGTAGGTTCTTATTATGTATTTTATATATAGTAGTGTGAATATGTCAATCCCCATCTCCCAATTTATCCACCCCGCCACTTTCCCCCTTGGTAACCATAAGTTTGTTTTCTACATCTGTGACTCTGTTTTTGTTTTGTAAATAAGTTCGTTTGTACCATTTTTTAGATTCCACATTTAAGAGATACCACACAGTATTTGTCTTTCTCTAAGGGATAAAACAACTGATATGGAGGAAATTGAAATTATAAGAGAAGACATTTTATAAAGCTATGCAACCAGGGAAGAAATATAGACATTACATACTCTTTCCATTCACTCAGTATTCTGTATATATTTGTCATATATTTCTCAGATGATTTTTGACATCTGGTATTGTGGAATGTCCAAAGCCAGACCAAATTTTGTCTCCAGATTGGTCAACTGCTTTTTCCCCAGAAGCTTTTAGGACTTAAAAAAAAAAAAAATCCTTAATGTTGAATTTGTTGTGAAGATATTTCTTTCTCACCTAAATTATCTCTTCAACCGTAATTCAAATATCATCATTTTTGTTGCTGGAAGATATAAGTTTTGAAATCTTGTGGTCAGAAAAACTGCTTTTAGCTTTAAGTCTGGGCTCATAACAGATCCCAAAGTGTGCAGGAAAATACATAACCATACTGCCAAACTAAAAGGCACTTGTCTGACAACAAACAGTTTGTAGACAGTCCTCTCACCTGTTTTCACAAAAGTTTCCAAAAGTGATTTGCCCAGGTTCTGGCACATAGTACATGAAAAATAAATATATCTTTCTATTGTTACTCCTGATGACGAGGTCACTTCAGGGAATGGTTCAGATTTCCATTTCTGTTGTGTCAACATAAGGTTTATTTTCTGATAAGGAGGTTAATCTACATCTAGGGAAGCACAATACAAATGATAAAAAGGGTGACTCAAGTCAACGCAATACTAAAGAAGAACAAAGTTGGAGGACTGACAATGCCTGACTTCAAGACTTACTGTAGAGCTACAATAATCAAGACAGTGTGATATTGGCAAAAGAACAGACAAATAGATCAATGGAGCAGAATATAGGACCTAGAAATAGACCCACACAAATATAGTCAATGATGTTTGACAAAAAAGCAATGGAAATTCAATGGAGAAAAGTTAGTCTTTTCAATAAATGGTACTGGAACAACTGGACAGACACCTGAAAAACAATAAATACAAGAACTGGTGTTACAACCTTTCACAAAAATTAACTCAAAATGTTTCTAAATGTAAGAGCTAAATGTGAAGCACAAAACTGTATAACTCGTAGAAAAAAAAGAAAATAGATGACCATAGATTTGGTGAAGAACTTTTAGATACAACACCAAAAGCATACTCCATGAAAGAAAAATTGATGTCAAATTTTACTAAAATTAAAAACTTCTACGAAAGATATTTTTTACAAAAGACTGGAAAGATAAGTCATAGGGACTTCCCTGATGGCGCAGTGGTTAAGAATCCGCCTGCCCATTCAGGGGACACGGGTTCGAGCCCGGGTCCAGGAAGATCCCGCATGCCACGGAGAAACTGAGCCTGTGCACCACAACTACTGAGCCTGCGCTCCAGAGCCTACAAGTCACAACTACTGAGCCCGTATGCCACAACTACTGAAGCCTGTGCACTCTAGGGCCCGTGTGCTGCAGCTACTGAACCCCACGCACCTGGAGCCCGTGCTCCACAACAAGAGAAGCCACTGCAATGAGAAGCCCACATACGAAGAGTAGCCCCCCCTCGCCGCAACTAGAGAGAGCCCGCGTGCAGCAGCAAAGACCTGACACAGCCAAAAGTAAACAAAATTATAATTAAAAAAAAGATAAGTCATAGACTAGGAGAAAATACTGGTAAAACACATTTCTGACAAAGGACTCGTATCCAAAATATACAACAAACTCTTAAAACAATAATAAGAAAGCAAGTAACCCATTTAAAAATATGCAAAAGGTCTGAGTAGACACCTCACCAAAGAAAAATATATTGATGGAAACTAAGCATAAGAAAGGGTGCTCAACATCATAAGTCACTGAGGAATTCCAAATTAAAACAATGAGATACCATTACATACCTATTGAACAGCTAAAATTCAAAATACTGACTATACCAAATGCTAGTGAGGTTAGGGAGAAACAGAAACTCTCATTCATTGCCGGTGGGAATACAAAATGGTTACAGCCACTTTGGAAGACAGTTTGACAGCTTCTTGCATAGCTAAATACAGTCTTACTACATAATTCAGCAATTACACTCCTAGCAATTACCCAGATGAGTTGAAAACATATGTCCCCATAAAAACCTGCACATAAATGTTTACAGCAGCTTTGTTTATAATTGTCAAAAACTGGAAGTGACCAAGAGGTCCTTTAAAAAGTGAATGGGTAAAGAATTGTGGTATATCCAGGGAATGGACTATAATTCAGCGATAGAAAGAAATTTGTAATCAAGCCATGGAAAGATGTAGAGGAAACTTAGATGCATATCGCTAAGTGAATAAAAGGCTGCTTTCTGTATGATTCCAACTATATGACCTTCCAGAAAGGCAAAACTATGAAGACAGTAAAAGATCAATGGTTGCCAGGGACTTAGCAGGAGGAAGGAGAGATGGAAGTACAGGGGAATTTTACTGCAGTGAAACTATTCTGTATTACACCGTAGTGCTGGTTAAATGACATTGTGCATTTGTCGAAATCCACAGAACTAATTGTCCAATGCAAAAGTGATCTCTACTATTAAACTCTGAACTCCTGTTAAAACTAATGTATCAATATTAGTTCACCAATTGTTACAAATATACCACACTAATGGAAGATGTTAGTAATATGGGAAACAGTGGGAGAAAGAGAATGTGTATCTTATCTCTCTGTACCACCAGCTGAATTTTCTGTAAACCTACATTTTTTTCTAAAAAATACAATCTTTGAATTTAAAAGAAAAAGTTGACTCAGATGCTTCAAAATATGTCAACACATTTTATTGTGTTTCCAAAAAAAAAAAAATCAAGATATTCATTGAGGTCAAAGATGGTGATAGGGTTATAATAATCATTCTACAATTACTTGTATGTCTTTAAAACTGCATGCCAATGTTAACTAAGTCACGAGGTCAAAACAAAAAAAAATCAAGATACTCATTGAGGTCAAAGATGGTGATAGGATTATAATAATCATTCCACAATTACTTGTATGTCTTTAAAACTGCATGCCAATGTTAACTAAGTCACGAGGTCAGTATCTTCAACTAAAAATCAAGCCAAACAACAATTAAATCTTCACACACCAAGATGCAAAATATATATTAAAACCTTACACTACTAAAACTTTTATGGTGAAGATAATTAAGCAAAGAAAACTATAATGCAAGCAATGAGCCCTTAAAGCACAACATTGTACGTATTTCCACATCATGCATTTAGGAATTCCTTTGCTATAAAATTTTATTCTGCCTGCATCTCAAATTCAAGGGTTTGAAAATGTGAATCTTAGATCTTTAGGCAGAAGCTAGTAACACATGTCATAAGCCCCCATGAGATGTATATCTGTATCATTAATAGCTGTATCCTCTTGACTAGAGTAAAAATGCAATGCTTGCATGTAAACAGAGAGAAAAGAAGGGAGGGCGAAAAGAAAGACAAGGAAGATATAAAATGAAGATGAATTGATGAGGTCGTTAATGCAAATGCCTGAATTTATTCTCTAAGCTCGATGGGGCTCTGAGTGTTTTAACACCAGCCTTTTGACAGCCCAGGAACTTTGGGGAATCATAATGATAAGTCAGATTCTTCTGTATTTAATTTATACTTCAACTTTCTGAGACTATGCAGAAAGTGTTAGGGACACCATTGGTTGCCTTGGAACTGAGCTCATTTCCACCTCTATCTCATGCAGATTTTTCTTAAAGCATTTGTTTTCTGTATGTATCGCTTCAATTACAGTTATGAACAAGGCTGACATATCTAAAATATTTTAATATACTAAGACAGGAATGTCTTTTTTTTTTTTTTTTTTTTCATGAGAGCACCGTTTCATTTTTAAATTGGCAAGAACAGTACATTTTCTCATATTCCTCAGCCTGGACACATACCTGTTCCTAGCATGGTTGGATGATCGGCACTGGAACATTATTTCAGTGTTTGTTGTGATGCATGCTTGCATTTATTACCTATGGTTCGGGGGTAGTGAATGCGAGTGATTTGTACCAGCTTCTAAAATTACACCTAACTGCAGGGGCTTCCCTGGTGGCGCAGTGGTTGCGCGTCCGCCTGCCGATGCACGGGAACCGGGTTCGCGCCCCGGTCCGGGAGGATCCCACGTGCCGCGGAGCGGCTGGGCCCGTGAGCCACGGCCGCTGAGCCTGCGCGTCCGGAGCCTGTGCTCCGCAACGGGAGAGGCCACAGCGGTGAGAGGCCCGCGTACCGCAAAAAAAAAAAATAATAATAAATAAATAAATAAAATAAAATTACACCTAACTGTAGAGATATTAGATATGCTTATAGATGAGAGTGACCCGCAACGGGAGAGGCCACAGGCGTGAGAAGCCCGCGGACCGCAAAAAAAAAAAATAATAATAAATAAATAAATAAAATAAAATTACACCTAACTGTAGAGATATTAGATATGCTTATAGATGAGAGTGACACATTTTTCTGTTACGTATTAATTTGATCATCCTTCTCCTTACTCTTTCAGGGAGTAAGGGGCGGGGGGGAAAGAGAAGTTTCATTAACTTGAGAAGAATGTGTGTTTGGGTGTTCAGAAATAAATTTACAGAAATAAAATTGCAAAGATAAGAATATGCTGTTGGCATTGGACAACCACAAAGATAGCCCTGGGAGACCAATCTTTATAGGAAGAAAGTCAATCAGAAATCTCTAAAAGCTAACTATTAATGACATTCATAGTATGAGAACGAGGAGAGAGAGCATTACTGATGCCAGCACTAAACTTTCAGCAAAATTAGACTCTGAAATAGATACTGATATTCTACTGTTCATTCTAGGTCCTGTGCTGCTCTCTCCGCAATATACAGAGGAGAACATAAAGACTGAATAGCTTCATGAACTGTTGCTACAAGGCATTAGCCTATATATTTTTAATAATGTCTACATACTTATTGTAGACATCTAATAAATTAAGGAACATGCACACAATTATAATTATATACAAATGATACAGCGTGCGTCGTTTGGAATTTTTAAATGTCACTTAATTTGTTAAATCCAGTTGGAAACCAGTGAATGCCTCCAATGAATGCACAGTATGGCTTTGTTCAAAACTTTTCAATATCTCTAATTTGCTAGTGGAGCATAAATTATGTAAAAAGGCAGTTGGAAGTCTCTGAGACCTGGATTCAGCCTACCATCTCAGTCCCACCCCACAATGACTCTTGCCAGAGAGCCTCTGGTCCAGCCAAAATCATACTCACCACACCCCAATACACTGCAATCCACAAACACATCGCTCAAGCCTCGGGGGTGCACACCTCAGCCTATTTCTAAAGCATCTCTCCCCAGATGACACCTGCCCATCCTATTCTTTTCCAGAAGTGGAAGGTGCTTTGGGAACATGTTACGATATCCAGGACTATAATGTTCGCATGTTCCTCACAACTAAAAACGCTGTAGGTCTGTGATAAATTACATGCCCAGAGAGGTGTTGCAACAAAGTAAATAAATACAAACACTCAGGATAAAACCGCCTTTTCCCTCCATTTTCAGCAATTTCATCCCACATCTTGTGGCTTTTCCCTGTTTGCTGGTCTGCCTTCCCCACTCTCTGCCCGTCATACTCATTATCTTAAGCTTGTTTGTATGTAAGGTGTTATCGTTATTTGGTGTATTTCACTTTAGGTTTCTCTTTTATACACACAGACTTCAGGGAATTCAAATGATGAGGCCATGACTGTGCAGATGGGAAAAGACAGGACTCTAAGACACTCTGCTTCCCAAACTGGTGTCTTTTCTCCCGTACATGCTCCTTTCAACAAAAATGATGCCTTTCACCAGAGAAACAGCACGACCGTGATGAGCCACTTAACCTCCCCGGTCCCCAATTTCCTCATCTGTCAGTGGGAATTATGAGCTCTGCCCTGCCTGTTTCACATGGCGTCTGCAAGAAGCAACTAAGATAACGTATGTGAAGGAGTTTCTGAAGTGCTAATAAAAAATTACAAGTGTCATTTTATTATCTTCACATGGAAGACAGCTGAAGAGCACTGGGGTTCAGGATACCAGATTTAACCACTTACTGCCTGTGTTACCTTGACAAAAAATGAAAGCCGTTTGGGCCTCATGCTTTTTCCAACCATGACACAAAAAATGACGAGCTAAACGATCACACGGGTTCCCACTAGGGACTGAATCAAGGTTTGGATTAAACTGGTGTCTGATTCACGTTTCCCCAATTTCCAATAGCCTTTAAAACGTCAGAAGAAGTACCAAACGTGCAAAAGATTGAGCATTTATGAATTCTTAGAAACACTTTTTCAAGAGCACGATGCCTTAGGATTTTGAGTAAGAAAACCAAACTGGGCCTACATTAAACTGCAGCCTCAATAGAAAGCTCCCAATAGTGTCTATGAAGAGTAGTGAAAACAAATTCCACTTTCAGAGACTGAGGTTGGCAGTTAGCGGAGTGCCAGAATTAGTGAGGATTTCATATTAACTAAAACACCAGCAAAGCTGGACTCAGGATTAGCCCTCAAAGGTCCGCCGCACGCCCAGACCGAACCCCCAACGTTCACACTCCCTCCTGGACACACCAGCTGGGCTGCGAGCACGTGAGCAGTAAGTCCTCTGCTGACCAGTGGCTGCTATGCGGTGGCTGGAGGACTCCGCTCCCCAAGGCAGAGGACCCTGTCAGGAGAAGATGGACAGAGTTCTGATGTCCTAGTGAAAATAAATAAGGGAAAACCTCATTTCAGATGGAGCCAGGAGGCCCTGGAGAGAGGCTCTCACGCAGGCAAAACCAACAGAAAGAACAAAGATGAGAAGGACTGTGTGTATAGTAGTCTTCATGTAAAATTCTCCTCTCAACTTCTTGTCTGTGTTGATAAGAATGTTACTTTTCTTCTGCTACAAGGAGGGCATTTTTCACATGGGAATTTCATCTCCTGCTTTTGAGGAAAGGAAGGACGGGCCCTGCCTGGCCCAGCAACAATGTACTAACCACCCCTGCAGCCAAGGAGAAACTGCCACAACCTTGAACACCTGTTCTCCTCCAGTGAACTTTATTCAAAGCAACCCTCCCTAGGTTCCCCCTAAAACTTAATAAAAGCTTGCCATTCACTTTGTCTCTTTGGACCTGCCTTTGGCTTGCAGGTCCCAAATTGCAATTCTCTGCTATTCCCAAATAAACCCATTTTGCTGTTTATAAATAACTGGCTGCTTTATTTTTAAGGTTAACACCAGCAATCTGGGAACTCTGGGTTTTCATCTCTGCCACCATCTCTTCAGTGTCAATAAGCAAGCCAGGTGGCAGTGAAGGATGATATCATCTCAATGCAGCAGAACCACACTACATCAATCCCTGGACATTTACATAAAGTCTTTGCTTGTCCAGCAGCTGCAGACTGGAGAGGGGAATTCATGAAGGACCAGGGTGGATGTCGGAAGGGCTGGGACCAATCCCAGTAAACTGAGAGCAAGTCCTAGGCCTTGACAGAGCTCAGTTCAGATTTTGCAAAAGGAGAAAACTCATGTATACAAAGATTAAGAAACAAAAGGACCAGTGGATCGAGACGGCAGAGGGGTAGGACGTGGAGTTCACCTTCACCAACGAAAACATTGAAAATACATCTACAAGTGGGAACGATTCACCCAGAACAGCTCCTGAGCACCGAGAGAAGACCTCAGACGTCCAAAAAGACAAGGAAACCTCCACATAACTGGGTAGGACAAAAGGAAAAAGAAAAAGAAGCAATCTGGGTGGGGCCTGCACCCCAGGGAGGGAGCTGTGAAGGAGAAAACGTTCCCGCACCTTGGGAAGGCTCCTCAGCAGCGGAGAGATTAGACTGGATGGAGGGGGAGCTTTGGGGCCTAAGAGGAGAGAGCAGCAACCGGTTTGTGGAAGGGAAAATGGAGAGTAACCTGCACAAAGGGTCAGCACCTCCACCCTCTGCTCCCCTACCTGAGACACTCCTCCGTCCGGGAGGATGGGGGTCAGCTGCTGAAGCGTATACTCTTAAGCTCAGTCGCAGGGAGAGGACCAGGGTTAGGTGAGGAAACAGCCTGAAGAGGTCAGGCCTTGGTAACTGAGGGTGTACTAGGAAGAAGCCTGGGCCCACCAGGGAGGCAAGGCACCATTACCGGGGGCACATGTGGAGAGGGGGCGGGGCCACCATAAGAACTTCCTTCCCTGTGGTTGCTCCCAGGCAACAGGGCCCTGCCTACAGGAGCTTAAGGGGCAGGCATGAGTGTCCGCTGCCACCTCGGGCTCCAGAGGCAGGCACTGGGGGCCTCTTCCAGACCCGCGGGCAGATGCTAGGCTCTGCCTTCACTCACTGACCCGGAAGGGCACAGACAGCTCCATGCACTAGAAATTCCACCAGAGGACACCAGGACCTGCCCCCACTGTCTGAGGAGTGGGCAATGGCTGCTGTAACTGCATGCCCCGCATCAAGAGGATAACAGTCAGCACACGCTGAGAAAAGAGACAGCAAACATGCAAACTAAAAGCAGTCTCTTGACTCCAGAAAAGAGAACAGGGTAGAAGGACTTACGCTCATCTCCTCTCATGAAAACACCAAAATCACAACTAACTGCTGACCAGCCATCCATAAAAAAGACTAGAACCTACCCAAAAAGATATTTTACATTCAAAGACAAAGAAGAAGCCACAACAAGACGGCAGGAAGGGTGTTTTGCAACAATCAAATTCCATACCCACTGGATGGGAGACCCACAAACTGAAAAATAATCATATTGAAGAGGTTCTTCCACAAAGTAAGAGTCCTGAGCTCCACGTCAGGCTCCCCGGCCTCAGGGTCTGACACTGAGGGGAGGAAGCCCCAAAACATCTGGCTGTGAAGGCCAATGGGGTTTGAGGGCAGGAGTCCCACAGGAAGGACTGGGGGAAACAAGAGACTCCAATCTTAGAGGGCACACACAAGGTGTCGTGTACACTGGAACCCTGCACAAAGCAGTAACTCCATAGGAGCCAGGGCTGGACCGACCTATGAGTCTTGGAGGGTCTCCTGGGGAGGTGAGGGTTGGATGTGGCTCACTGGCGGTGGGGGCAAGGACACTGGTGTCAGAGGCCCCAGAGAATATTGATCAGTGTGAGCTTCACCAGAGGTCACCAGTTTGGCATCAAGACCCAGTCCTACCCAACAACCTACAGAATACCCCCGGCCAAAGAATCAGCAAGATAGGAACATGGACCCACCCATCAGCAGACAGGGTGTCTAAAGCCATCCTGAGATCACAGCCACCCATAAACATGTCCCTTGACACGTCCCTGCCCACCAGAGAGACAAGACCCAGATCCACCCACCAGTGGGCAAGCACCAGTCCCTCCCACCAGGAACCCTGTGCAAGCCTCAGAATCAACCCCACCCACCAGAGGACAGACACCAGAAGCAAGAGGAGCTACAATCCTCCAGCCAGGAGAAAAGAGACCACAAACACAGAAAGTTAGACAAAATGAGACAGCAGAGAAATATGTTTCAGATGAAGGAATAAGACAAAAACCCAGAAGAACAACTAAATGAAGAGGAGATAGGCAATCTACCTGAAAAAGAATTCAGAGTAATGATAGTAAAGGTGTTCCAAGATCTCAGAAAAAGAATGGAGGCACAGATTGAGAAGTTACAAGAGATGTTTAACAAAGAGCTAGAAGATTTGAAGAACAAACAAAAAGAGATGAACAATGCAATAACTGGAATGAAAAATACACAAGGAATCAATAGCAGAATCACTGAAACAGAAGAACGAATAAGTGAGATGGAAGACCTAATGGTGGAAATCACTGCCAAGGAACAGAATAAAGAAAAAAGAATGAAAAGAAATGAGGACAGTCTCAGAGAGCTCTGGGACAACATTAAATGCACCCACATTCACATTATGAGAAAAGAGAGAGAAAGGGCCTGAGAAAATATTTGAGGAGATTATAGCCA
Source organism: Physeter macrocephalus (assembly GCF_002837175.3). Lineage (NCBI taxonomy): Eukaryota > Metazoa > Chordata > Mammalia > Artiodactyla > Physeteridae > Physeter > Physeter macrocephalus. The sequence goes on along the minus strand of NC_041218.1, from coordinate 103,287,345 downwards.
AAAAATACCATAACATGAGAAAGGAAACTCTCACTAAAGTCCAGAAAGTTCATGGAGTCCCATACAATATAAACCCAAGGAGGAATATGCTGAGACAAATAATAATCAAACTTGCAAAAATTAAAGAAAAAAATATTAAAAGCAACACGGGAACAGCAACAAATAACATACAAGGGAACCCCCATAAGATTATCAGCTGATTTTTCAGCAGAAACTCTGCAGGCCAGAAGGGAGTGGCATGATATATTAAGATAAAAGGGAAAAGGCTACAACCAAGAATACTCTACCCAGCAAGGTTCTCATTCAGATTTGACAGAGAAATCAAAAGCATCACAGACAAGCAAAAGCTAGAGAATGCAGCGCCACCACACCAGGTTTACAACAAATGCTAAAGGAGTGTCTCTAGGTGGAAAAGAAAAGGTCACGAATAGAATCAAGAGAGACACAGATGGGGAAGCTCACCGATAAAGGCAAACATAAAGGAAGGAAATCACACACACAAATACGATATCAACACCAATAATCAGGACAAGAGGAGAGTACAAATGCAGGATACTGGAGAGGCATTTCAAATTAAAAGAGCAGCAACTTAAAACAATCTTGTTTATATATAGTCTGCTATATCAGAACCTCATGGGAACCACAAACCAAAAATCTACAATAGATACACACACAAAAAAGAAAAAGCAATCCAAACACACCACTAAAGGTAGACATCAAATCACAACAGAGGAGAACAAAAGAGGAAGGGAAGAAAAAAGAACTTCAGAAACAAATCCAAAACAATGAACAAAATGGCAATAAAAACATTCATATCGATAATTACCTTAAATGTAAATAGATTAAATGCTCCAACCAAAAGACACAGACTGGCTGAATGGATACAAAAACAAGACCCATATATATGCTGTCTGCAAGAGAGCCACTTGAGACCTAAGGACACATAGAGACGAAAATGATCACTAGCCACCATAAGGGCACAGTGTGACTTACTAAATTATCCTGTCAACTGGAAATTAACAATTGACCTGTGGATCCCTTTTTCATAAGAACATCCCTGCTGGTATTGATTTATGGAGAGCATTATTCCCTGTTGCAATATGAGTAGTAATAATTTTTCCTCAGAGGCACCTTATGTTTTTAACAGTTCCTAGAACAAATGAGATTTTAACAAGGCAGGAGTGATTTTATGCGATTGGAAGCGGTTTGTCATGCACTGGTGATTTGTTTAATTGAACACGATCTAGAAGACTCCAATATTATAAATATGTATCAGCAACAACTCTTGAACATGTATCTGAAGCCAGAATTGGAGCCTGAGGTGATGAAAACATTGGGACGTTTTTAAAGTCATGCATAGAAAAGACACCCAATTTTACTTTGGAGCCATTTAGAAACTCCCCCAAACATCTTCAGTCACCAAAATAATACTAGAATCTTGCACTTTCCTAGCAAATATTTAACTTATCTATGGGTCGATTGTCCAGTGTTAAACTCCCTGACTGATGCTCTGCTTCCTAACACAACTCTAATTTTCTGCTCTTACTCAAGAGCCAGCCTCTTTGCTGTCATTCTGGTTTCCTGATCACTTCGTTTACCTGTAGGAGACAGTCTCATTGAAATGGATGAAAGCATATTTTTATTCAGGCAGATGCCTTGTCAATCTTAAAACTTTCAAAGAGAATATCAATTTTATCCACAAGCCATTATCTGTAGCATCATGAGGTCTGGGTCCCCATTAGGAAGCATGGATTAGGTCCACCCATACTACACGTCATGGGCAAACAGCCTTGTGCTGGTGGCTACCCAGTACTTATCGGAGGCTTTGTTGAGATAATCCACGATTCAGGGGAAGGATTGCCAACTTCCTCCGAAGATATTTGCCCTCCATCTATCTCTAAGTCAAAGAAAATCTGGGAGCTGCATATTTGGACTGTGTCACACCTGCCACAAGAATTCTTGCCCATTCTAGCTCACTTTAGTGCAATAGCATATACATCTAATGAGTGTCAGTATGAAAAATAAAGACGCTATAAACATATTCACAGAGCTTATATAAATGATTCTGTCAAGGATCATTTTAACTGCATGCAGTGATTCTCCCTGCGAGGACGTCCTCGTCAGAACTCATAAAAGACTCGTTGTACATCTTTTGAAAATTTAGTTTACTTTCAGGAAACTGAATTATGTAATTAGCAGATTTTCCTTTTGCTTCGTCTACTGAAAAGCTTATGGCTGACCCAGTTCATTCAATTTTGCCTCATTCTTGGCACCATTTTATGTTTTCACGTTCGGTTTATTTTCTTTTTGTCACTTCCAGTTTTAACGTTTATGATTTACTTTGATTTTAGTTTCCTCTGAAGGTGCCATAAATCTCGTATGTGGTATGTGTAAATAAATAGTAGGGCCACTCTGTCCACCTAAAGCTACTCACACTGTAAGGACACCTCCTTCTGAGCAATCCAATTAGAAACCACCATCTGCATCCTATTGTGTGATTTAAATTCTTATTAAACAAAACAACAAAAATGAAATTGCTTTGATCAAACAAGAGACAACTTTGCTGACCATGAAATGGCTTTCTTCCTGAGATAAGTAGGCAAATGGGAATAAAAAAATTTTATGGGCAGAAAAATAACCGATGCCTACTCATCTCCTCCATTTATATAAATAAAGGTAATGTTTATTTATGAAAAATGGCATTTCTTTAACAATTCCCTAGAGGTACCTGACTTCTAAAGAATTTTTCTTGAAGAGATTCTACATTGGCAAAAACGCCTTGAGATGGGGGAGTCACTTTATTTTATTTTGGGGGGAAGGTATATATTTTATTTTACAAGAAAAGTCCAATTTACTTCATAAAGTGGCTGCACATTCAGAGCAGCTGAGAATTCCCATCACTCAGCACCCTTGCTGACATTCAGTATGTAGTCTTTTTTTTTTGATCAACATTAACATCTTTATTGGCGTAGAATTGCTCTACAATGGTGTGTTAGTTGCTGCTGTATAACAAAGTGGATCCGCTATACGTATACATACGTCCCCATATCTCCTCCCTCTTGCGTCTCCCTCCCTACTATCCCACCCCTCTAGCTGGACACAAAGCCCCGAGCTGATCTCCCTGTGCTATGCGGCTGCTTCCCAGTAGCTAGCTATTTCACATTTGGTAGTGTATATATGTCAGTGCTACTCTCTCACTTCGTCCCAGCTTACCCTTCCCCCTCCCCGTGTCCTCAAGTCCGTTCTCTACGTCTGCATCTTTGTTCCTGTCCTACTCCTAGGTTCATCAGAACCTTTTTTTTTGTTAGACTCCATATATGTGTGTTAGCATACGGTATTTGGTTTTCTCTTTCTAACTTACTTCACTCTGTATGACAGACTCTAGGTCCATCCACCTCACTGCACACAATTCAATAGGTGGGAGATTAACTTTAAATCATTCCCAGAAACCAAGTGAAGAAACTTTTTTCCCCAGCTTTATTGAGATATAACTGACATACAACATTGTATATGTTTAAGGCATATACTGTGATGATTTGATATATACCTTTGTTGCAAAATGATTTACCACAATAAGGTTAGTTAACACATCCATCACCTCACATAGTTACCTCTTCATGTAGGTGGTGAGCACATTAAGATCTACTCTCAGCAACATTCAAATATACAATATGGTATCATTAACTATAATCACTAAGCTTACATTAGATCCCCATAACTTATTCCTTTTATAGCTGGAAGTATAAAACAGCAGAGAAGAGCAAGTTGTGTTACCTGCTGCTGTCTCAGGTACGAAGATGAGGAAAGAGAAATTATCATTGTACTTGGAAACTTAAAGTTCACAGATGACCTTGTCAGGTGAGGTTTTGGTGGAATAGTCGGAGTACAAGTTTGTTGGAATGGGTTCAAGAGAGAATAAGAGAACATGAAATGGAGAAAGGAAGTACAGGAAATGTTTTCCAAACATTTTTCTAAATAAATGAACACAGAAGTGGGACACTGCTGGAGGGAGTAAGTTTTTTTTTTTTGAAGCATACGTATATGACGATGGAGGTGGTCCAGTAGTGAGGAAATTATTGATACAAAAAAAGTAGATGTTTCAAGTGCATGCTTGAGTCAGAAAGAGGAAACCGAAATAACTACACAAGTGGAGGAGCCAGTTAGGGGAGCATAGAGCAAGGCAGAACATGTATATACAAATGCAGGTAGATGGGTGTGGGAACTGTGAATGCTCTCACTTAATGTTTCTATTTCTCATAGAAATAGAAACAAGAAAAAAGTCATCACTTGAGCATGAAGAGAGAGAAAGAGACTTCTGTGAGAGAGGGAAGTCAAAGAGATAAGGGAGATGTGATATGATTGGCAGGAAGCCCCCAAAACTCTTTTAAGTGTACTGGTCATGACTGATGTGAGAACCACTCAGTATCATTGTATGTTTTTCTCTGGTTACTTTCCCTTCTTGGTTGCAGGTATAGTGTTCACGGAGAATTGGAATTAACTAGGTGTGAGATTTTGCCGAGAATGAAAAGAAATAGTGGCAAAGGATCTGGAAGTGATTACAACGATGGACCATGAACTCCAACCTAGGGAAGAAGGGAAGTGAAACATGAGTGGAATCTGAAGGACAAGTTCGTGGGTCAATTTATTGGAGGACCCATTGGGATGAACGTTGTTGAAAATGGAGTGTAGAGAGAGTGAGCTGGAATGATTTAGGGTGGTAGTCAGAAAGTAAAAAACTTAAAATTGAGGTTATGGAGGGGCTGCAGTCATTGCTAATGACAACATTGAAAGTAAAAACCTGAGGGCTGATACAGAGAGAGGACAGGTGCATTGGACGTGGAAATCTCAAAATGAGAGGCCCGGGGGTATTGGAAACATTTCCTATGGGAATACTGACATAGCAAAAAGGATGACTCATGAGTTGTTAGGAAAAGAGGTGACAAATTAGCTAAAATATCCCGGGGATGAGGGATAGCAAGAAATAAGAATGGCACGTGATGTACTGAAATAGCATGAGCTTCAAAGTATCTTGGGTTCTGTGAGGAGGAAGCTGGGGTAATGACCTGGAAACAGAAATGAGAAACATTAAGGACCCCTATTAGTTACTTATTGTTGCATAACAAATTAACTCAAAACCTAAAAGAACAGTAATCATTTATTATCCTTCATAGTTTCTGTGAGTCAATTCAGACAAGCCATGACGGGGACAGTCAATCTCTACTCTGAAAGGTCTGGGGCCCCATCCAGAAACATAAAGCCTAGGGGCTGGAATCCATGACATTTCATTCCCTTCTAGCTGGGACTGTCGGCTGCAGCACCCACACGTGGCTCTCCCAGTGGCCTGGGCTGCCTCACAGCATGATGGTAGGGTTCCCGGGGGCAAGCACCCCCTCAGGGACAGAGAGCCAGGCAGCGGTGGTATTGCCTTTTATTGTCTCACCAATACCTCTGCCACATTCTAGAGACTGAAGCAGTTACAAAGGTCCATCCACATTCAAGAGGAAAGAGCTCCGACCTCACATCCCAATGAAGGAGTGTCAACATTGTACGAAGAGCAGGGATCAGACGTCTAATGATGTGGTCGTCTTTGGAAAACGTAGTCTGCCGCAGCCAACCACCTTAACTCTAGGATCAATTGTAGAAGTAGGGAAAGAAAACATCTACCATGTAAGAGGGCTTCAGGGAAAACAGGAAATGTAATTACATCAAGAAGCTAAAAGAGGCAGTTGAACATGGGGAACATTTTGCCGACTCTAGACCCTGGAAGGATTTGTAAGGTTGAGGAACATGCAAGTCTGAATCACAACAGGAGATGTACAGCCATACAGAGGTAAGAGTCTGGGTGATAAAGGATAAAGGTCTAGAAGATCTGGGCTTCTTGTGGTAATGGAGATAAACAGGGATGCGGGGCAGGATGGAATTAATCCTGAGGGTGATGAGTGCTGAAAGGGATGGAAGACTTGGTCTTGTTGGGGACAGCTGGGGCCCACTGGTGGCTGATCCAAGCCATGAACAGGCAGTATGAACCCAGCCAGAGGGATGGCAGTACCAAGAGTACTCAAGGCATTAGAAAAACGATTAATATAATCTACCTTATTAACAGATACTATGAGGAAAACAGTATACTGACCATAACAGACACTGGAAGAGCACTGGATAATATGACACTCACTTATGATAAAAAGAAAGCACTTAGCAAACTAGGAATCAAAGTGAATTTTTTGAACCTAATAGTGTATCTACTAAAGATCCCCAGCAATTAGCCTACTTAATATTAGAGTAGTTGACACTTTCCGCTTAAAGTCAGGAACAAAGTGTTAGCAGGTGTCAGTGAAAGACACCTGCTAACACTGCTTAGTCATCAATAAAAATTTAGGTGTGAAAATAAGAGGTTTACAATTAAAGGAAGAAAGAAAATTGCTATTTGCAGATAATTACAGATAATCTGATTGATTACAAAGAAAATCAAAGACTCCACGGAAGAATTATTAGAACAGTTACCACTAACTTTGGTAAGTTAAGGATCAATATACAAAATTCAATAGTTTGTCTATGTACGAGCAATAACCAGTTATAAAATGTACTCTTAACAAAATACATTTCCAATAGGAAAAAAAAGGAATACCTAGGAATGCTGAATACCTAAGAATGTATCTAAAAGAAATGCAAAGCTGTTCAAGAGGAAACTATAAAACATTTTATTGCAAAACATAAAGGAAGATCTTAAAGTGGAGAGATTTATTCTGTGTTCATGGATGGAGAGACTAAATATTGTAAAGATGTCAGTGCATCCCAAATTCATCTATTCAAGTTTTCACAGAACTTGGTCAAATTGAAAATGAATGAAAACTGATCCACATGAAAGATCATGATTTTGGAATTTCGGAACATCACGGATAAAGAGCAAATCTTAAAAGCCCCCAGAAAGAAAACTGGTCACTTTGCAAAGGATTGGAATCAGTCTGGCATTTGATTTTTCAGCAGCTCAACAGAAGCCAGGAAACAGTATAGCAGTGAGTTCAAAGTTGCAAAATCTCACAAAGAGGAAAGAGGAGGGAAAGAGAGGAGGAGGAGGAAGAAGACCTCCTGGGACTTTCCTGGTGGTGCAGTCGTTTAGACTCCGCACTCCCAATGCAGGGGGCCAGAGTTCGATCCCTGGTCTGGGAACTAGATACCACACGCATGCCAAAACTGAGAGTTTGCATGCCACAACTAAGGAACCAGCGAGCCACAACTAAGTAGCCCTCGAGCCGCAACTGAGGAGCCCTTGAGCTGCAACTGAGAAACCAGCGAGCCACAACTAAGACCTGACTCAACCAAATAAATAAATATTTTAAAAAATAATAATTAAAAAAAGAACACCTCCTATCTACTCCACCTCAGGAAGATGCTAGAGAATATACTTCACTGGAGAAAAGTAGAAAATAGGCCTCCAAAAATGGGAAGACATGGGATTTGTGGGGAGAGAAGGGAAGGAAAATCCCAGGAAGGCAGCTATGAGATTTGCCATAAGTTTTGCTGCCAAGAAAGAGCCTCATAACCATCGTGCCTAAATCAGTGGTTCTTAAAGAGCAGCCCCCAGTTCACTTGAGAACTTGTTAAAAAGGTAAATCCTCAGGGTTCTTCCCAGACCCACTGGATCAAAGTCTCTGGCATTGAGGATCCAGCCATCCATATTTTATCAAGCCCTCTAAGTGTTTCTGAAGGAACACAAGAGTGAGAACCACTGACCCAGTGTGCCCTAATACTCAGCAGTCTTTCAGATCACAACTGCTTCCCCAAATTCTGCAACAGGCATCAAACATGGATCTTTATTTTTTAGTGAGTTTTATTTTTATTTTGAAAACAGTACATATTCTGTGTTGACATCTTGGAAAATATAGAAAAGGATAAATGAAAAGGAAAAAAATCATCTGCCATTCCACAATCCAGAAAAAAAGTGTAGCAAATTTATATTTATTAATTATATTTATTCTGTATAAATACATATATATGTACATTTGGATTATGTGATAGGTACATTTTACATAGTCTTTTCATTTAATATTATGTAATGAGTGTTTTCCATGTTATTGAAATATCTTCCCCAAACCTATTTTACTGGCTGAATATTTCATAATACAGGGGTAGTGTGATTTATAAAAATGTGCTTCTATCGATGGAAACTGAGGGTTTCTCTAAATCGTTGAAGGAATAAATAACAATGCAGTAAATGTCATCATAGCTCTTTTTGCAGTTCTGCGTCCCATTTACAGGCACAGACCTTGTGTCAGAGAGACCTTGCTGTCACTCCTAGATTTACTACTTGCAGGGACTTCTGCGTGTTAATTCACCACTCAGAGTTTCGGTTTCCTCATCTATATAAAAATGAGGATATTATTACTCTTCATATAGAACTGCGGTGAGACTTGAGCAGGATGGAATGTGTAAAAGCACTTAGTACAGTACCCATCTGAAACTCAGCCTAAACCTGACCCCTAATCCCCGCTGGAGAGATTACAGCCACGTGGAAACAGCCCGGCTCTGCTGTCCCACCTGGCTGAACACGTGCTCTCTCTACACCCAGCAATTCTGCCCCAACTCTGCACCTGCGCACAATGACACGTGTACAAGGGTGTTCCGGGCGGCATTCTTTACAAGGGCAGAAAAACTAAAAACAGCCCAGGTTCATCAGCTAGACCAGGGGTCCCCAACCCCCGTCGGTGGACCGCCACCCGTCTGCAGCCTGTTAGGAATCGGGTGGCACGGCTGGAGGTGAGCAGCCAGCTAGCCAGCGAAGCTTCATCTGCCTCTGGCCATCCCTCGCATTGCCGACTGAACAATCTGTGCCCCCGCAATCCGTGGAAAAATTTTCTTCCACAAAACCGGTCCCTGGTGCCAAAAAGATTGGGGACTGCTGAGCTAGACAACAGATAAACTGTGGTATTTTGCATAATGGGATGTTGAGCAGTAGTAAGAAGAAATGAATTATAACTAGACATAACCACATAGATGAATATGAGAAACTGAAGAAAAGTGAAGACAAAAAGGTACTGTGTACTATTAAAAAAAAAAAAAGAATGCTAAAGCACGGTGAAGCTGCAGTAGTAGCAGTGGTAATATCAGCGGTAATAATCCTGGTCTTATAAAGTCTTAAAACCAAATACACTGGGTCAACACTTGGTGTGGTTAAGTCTTTTGTTTTCCCTTCTATATTTTTCTTTTTGATTTATCATCTAACCGTTGATTTATGAGACTGACCATCACATCACACCCCTCCCAGCATAGTACATCCACCACGACCATTTAATAGGCGAAAGGCACCACAGTGTTTTAATTTGATTTTCTTAATGTTAACAGTGTTGAGTATTTTTAGTGGGTGTAATCATTCTACTTCTTAGCACTACTAAATCTGTCCAAATACTTTCATTACATTTTCAGTAAGTCTGGTAGTTGAGCTGACTTCTGAAAGCAAACTACTAATTTTTCCATGGGAAGCATGTGGGTGGTGAGGTCAGGGTGGGAGGTTCATTCCAGGTAGAATGAACAGTACAAAAACGACAGAGGTGTTAAATGTGCAGGTTCTGAAAATGGTGATTTCTTTGATATAACCCCAGGGAGTGCAGAATTTTAGGAGACAAGAACGGCCCAAACGATTGAGGGCAGGCTCTCTTTACGCTACGGTAAGTGTTATAAACTTTGTTTATAAAGTGTTCTATAACAAACTTTGATAAACATGTTTATAAACATTGAAAATTATTTAATCAATTAATTTGCATATCAGATTTTGTTTGAGAATAAAAACTGGTGGTAGTGAAGAGGACAGGTTGGGACATGAAGACAGGAAGTATCAGGGCTGTGAAACCATCTGGTGGAAAGGAGGTGTTGGTTGAACAAAGCCAGTGGCCAAGAAGTGCAGGGAGTGCATCCAGGGCCACTTCAGAGGCAGAATTAATAGGACAGTGAGTGATTAGAGTTCAGTGCTCAGTGAATGTTTAGCACTGAAGTTCTCACCTCAGTCAAACAAAATGGGAATTTTGCCCTAATGATTAGAGAATATAAGAAAGGGAAGGGCAACTCAAGTGTGTATGTGGTTTTTTACAATTTGGGGAGGATTTTTGCTGCCATTTTCCAAGTTGTCCTACTTCTTTCTTACAATCTGTAGTGCTCTTGACAATCTTTTCAAATATTGCTCTATGTCTGAAATTTACTTTTCTCACCCAAAATATGTTTCTTCTTTTCTAGTGCTGGAAACACAGCTCCTATACTTCACGTCTTCCTTTCGCTCCTCAAACATCGTCTTCATCTTACCTTAGCACCCTGAGACGTGTCCTAGAAGCACACATCAATCAACATATGATCAAAATCACCTTCATCAAGGGGCCTCATCCAGGGGCTTCCTTGCTGTCTGTCTTGTAGATGGGCTTTGCCAATAGGGAGCAGCAACAGGAGAGAGAAAGAGCAGAGAGGATTGTGGGGGGGTTAATTTCCCAGGCTCCCCATCTCCCCCGCCCCCCACCCCGCCATCTCTATCTCCAGGCTGGTTCTGAGATCCCGGGAACTTCTCTTTCCCCTCCTCCCCTTGCTTCTTCAAGGCTAGAGGTAGGGGTGGAGCCCCCATCACCCACCCCTAGCCCAGAGCACTGCAATCTCCCTCTCGGTTTCTCGATGGGATACTCTGCCCACATCTATGAAAACAGTGCCTTGATTAAACTGTTGTCAAATCGCTCAGATTGAGTGTACCATCTGTTTCCTGCTGAGATGTTAACAGATACAGAAATTGGTACTGGAAATAGCTCTAGGAAACAGACCTTCAGCATGAATTCCAGGATTGGGCTCCTCTCCTTGCCCTAGGGAAGGGGGCAAGAGTAAGTGCCTGCATCCGGGGACTCATGATTATTCAAATTAAAGTAGATGCGGTGAAGGGTGAGTGGCTGGAACATCAGTTCGCTGCAGCAATTAGTCTCCATGGAGATAATATGGGTTCAAAGATGGTGCCACAGTTGGCTTTTTTTCTGATCTAGAACAGAGCTTCCCAATGAGTGGCAGTTTGCTGTCCCCCGGGGAACCTTTGGCAATGTCTGGAGACAGTTTTGACTGTCACAACTTGGGCTGGGGGTTACTACTGGTGTCTAGAGGGCAGAAGCCGGAGATGATGCTAAACGTCCTACCACGCGGAGGAAAGTCCCCATAGCACGGAATTCATCTGCCTCCAAATGTCAGTAATGAAGAGGCTGAGAAACGCTGCCCCAGAGAGGAATGGAAAGCAGTGAACGTCAGCTTGAGAACCTGGGCAGAAATCAGGACGTCTAGGGGACGGATTAACTGAGACCCTCATCTCCTGGAGTTTGGGGACAGGCAGGGCTGAAGACCAAAGCCAGAGGTCTGACCGCGGGGCTGCAGAGAAATACTCGGCCCTGACAAGCCTCGTGCACACCAAGGCGAGGGTCCTGCCGAGGAAGCGCCGAGCCCCGAGACACGCGCAGGAACGTCTGTGCCGAAAGAGACACGGCAGGGAACACTGGACGCTCAAAGCTCTCTGAAACCTTTGCAAGTGGAGAGTGCCCTCTAACTGCCACAAAAGAAGGAGTCAGTCTCCCCTTGTATAAAAGTCTGTGAGTGACTTCACCTAGGCCAGTAGCCCCACCAACTGCTAACAGTTCTCTCCCTAGCACACCCTCTACCCCATGCCTTCAGGCTTACAATCACAGTTAGGCTCCAATGTGGACAGGATAAAGAAGGACCAGGTCTGCTCTGAAAGCAGATATGTACCCCCCAAAACTATAGGATTAAGCAAATCTCTATTGGCAGGAGCCTGGAAGCACATGAAAGGTAGATTCTAAGTGTGTCAGACCAAGAAGGATCAGGTGTAGTGTTTGAGCAGGCCCTAGTCAATAAGATGTCTACTCTCACTGCAGGATTTGGGTTTGATGTGTTTCCTCAAGCACCTGGGGGTGATGTACGCTGGGTTGGCTCAACGGAAGCTGGAACTCAACAGTGGTTTATGGTTTGTGACTTCCAAATACTGCAACTTCCCTGGCGTGTTCTAGCAGAGATTTTCTCCTACCAGAACCACCTGGGGAACTCAGCAAAATTACAAAAGGCTACTCTCCACTACTCCCCTCTACTGCTCCAGAGCAGCAGTTAAACCTCAGTCTTGTCAGAAGCACTGAGCTTTCAAAATTCACAAAGCCTAGGTCACAGGCAGAGCTAATGCATCAGAATACCTGTGGGTGGGGCTCAGGGCCTATCAGTGCTTTCTGGAGCTACCCACCCACCACTAACTTCACTGAGAGAGTAAACCACAATCAAATACCTCCTTTCTAGGGAATCTAAGATACAAACGCCCCCACTGTATAGTTTAAAGACGCTTGGGTCACCTATTACATCCACGTCTACCTCACCCTTTGGGTTGGTACAAAAGGAAAGTGGGTCACAGATCTCCCCTCACCAAAGGCGGTCACTGAGCCTCCAATATGACATAGCTCAATTAGGGTGGCCAATCTGCCACCTGATGGCAAGTTGTCACCTTGGACCCCTTTCGTCGTGGGGGGAATAGTGACTTGTCTTCACAGGGATGGGCACATATTCTTGATAGAAATTAGTCTTTCTCGTCTCCACTTCTGCCAGTGCCACTATTTATAGACTTACAGAGTGCCTTATCCATCATCATGTAAACACGCACACATTGCTGCTGTTCCAGGAGCTCATTTTGTGGTGAAGTACGTGTGGCAGTGCAATTCTGCTCTTACCTCCTGCTCCTTATCCCAGAAGCTGAAAGTTCAGTTATTACACCAGATGGGAGACAGTATTCTGCTAGACAAGGTACTGTCTTAAAGGATGCAGCAGTGGCTACTATGTTTCCATATCATGTACTGTCAGGGTAGGAGCCAAGGCGCGGAGGTAGGAGTGGTAACTAGTTACTAATAAAACTCCTGATGAGTCAATCCCAATCTCTTAATTAATCCCACTCCCCCCCTTTCCCCCTTGGTAGCCATATGTTTGTTCTCTACGTCTGTGTCTTTAGTTCTGTTTTGCAACTAAGATCATCTATACCATTTTTCTAGATTCCACATATATGTGTTAATATATGAGATTTGTTTTTCTCTTTCTGACTTACTTCACTCTGTATGACAGTCTCTATGTCTATCCACCTCTCTACAAATGACCCAATTTTGTTCCTTTTTATGCCTGAGTAATATTCCATTACATATATGTACCACATCTTCCTTATCCATTCCTCTGTTCACATATATGTGTTAATATATGAGATTTGTTTTTCTCTTTCTGCCTTACTTCACGCTGCATGACAGTCTCTAGGGATTGACATATATACACTATTGACACTGTGTATCAAACAGATAATGAATGAGAACCTACTGTATAGCTCAGGGAATTCTTCTCAGTGCTCTGTGGTGACCTAAATGAAAAGGAAATCCAAAAAAGAGGGGATATATGTATAAGTATAGCTGATTCACTTTGCTGTACAGTAGAAACTAACACAACCTTGTAAAGCAACTATACTCCAATAAAAATTAATTTAAAAAAAAAACAGATTTCTTGGACAGATTCTTAGTACGACCAACATAGCACTATTGTTTTGAATGTGTATATTCTACGAAACAGACAATAAAATAATTTTTTTAAAAACCCTTGATGAATGTTTGCTTTCATCCCTCACAATCTCAGGTTAAGTCTTTTGTTTTCCCTTCTAAATTTTTCTTTTTGATTTATCATCTAACCGTTGATTTCACGATTTGGAAGCTGAGGCTCATCCGCGGCCATTTTGGACCCCTCCTATCCAATAAAAATTAATTTAAAAAAAAAACAGATTTCTTGGACAGATTCTTAGTACGACCAACATAGCACTATTGTTTTGAATGTGTATATTCTACGAAACAGACAATAAAATAATTTTTTTAAAAACCCTTGATGAATGTTTGCTTTCATCCCTCACAATCTCAGCCCAACTGGATGTAGAGGGAGGGGTGCTTTCACTGGGGCCCAAAGTCATGATTTCACGATTTGGAAGCTGAGGCTCATCCGCGGCCATTTTGGACCCCTCCTATCGCCAAAACAACAGACTGAGAAGGAGCCAGCTCCATTATCAGACGTGATTCATCCCAGTGGGAATGCTACTGCACTGTGAGGGCAAGGAGGTTCCGTATTAGAGCTAAGAGATTCCTCATCACTAGAGAACTGTGGCCACCCAATGAAGGTAAGACCTCTAAGACCTCCCGGCCCAACAAAGTGAAAATCTGGGGCATCCTACCAGGTGAAGAGGCTACCTAGACCAGTTGCTAAGAGGGTGTAGAGAGAATATAGAATAGATGGGAAGGAAGAGAGCAGGGGCTGCCAATGTAGGCCTGTGACAGCTACATAACTGGGGCCCCTAGCAGTTCATCTTCCTATTGACTGTTTATTCCTTCCCTTTTATTCTCAGGCCCCTAGTTTTAGCTAATGGTACAGGCTTCAGGTAGGAGTACGTCTGTCTAGACATCTCTCAACGATGGCGTGTTAGCTGTTGGGGTCTTCCGTGTTTCCTGTGTTGAGGACATGGGTTTCTCACCTGGACGAAGTACAAGCGTGGAGGCCAAGGGACCAAAGGAATGGACTGAATGGATATCTTCTATCTAGCCCTCCAGGCCTCCTGTCCACCTTCCCCTATAGCTGCCGGCGCCCTAGGAGACTGACCAATCACAGCTGAGCCTGGACCCCTGGCTTCCAGCGGAGTTCAGACAACAGGAGGATTGGCAGGAAATCAGAGGGAGGAAAGGAAGTCAGAGAGTGAGGCAGGTGTTTACTCTCCTGGTTTCCTCCAGCCCCGCAGGGATGTGTGGACTGGCTTCCCTCGAGGTGAAGGGCCCTCCACACAGGCTTCCTCGACTCCGGTTCTGGTTAATTGCTTGTACATTTGCCCCACTAGATCCAGTTCTCCAAGGCAAGGCACCAGCCTCTACCCTGCCCACACATTTCTGACAAGTCTCCCTATTAAACCCACCTCAGATTACCCAGTTTGAGTGTGCCGTCTCTTTTTGCCATGACCCTGACTGATACAGTTCCTCTTTTAATGAGATTTTTCTGTCTGTGCTTTTTCCTAAAAAAAAACTTAGGAATTTTTAATTAAAAGAAAAGTTTCCAAAAACACAAGAAAACTCATTTCGAATTTTTTTTTTTTTACATTTTGGGGTGATAAAATTCTAAATTGCCCTGATTTGGATTGCAGTCTGCCAAATTAAACTTAGGAATTTTTTAATTAAAAAAAAATTTTCCAAAAAACAAAAAAAATCATTTTGAAATTTTTTTTTTTTTACATTTTGGGGTGATAAAATTCTAAATTGCCCTGATTTGGATTGCAGTCTGCCAAATTACACTTTAAATAGCTTTGATTTGGAATTATATGCCCTAGAATCAAGGTCATTTACAAATCTATTTTGCCAAAATCAGAAACCAGGTTTGAGCTTCCCAGGCCTCTTATTTTAAGGGAAATATTGTAACAAACTGAGCATAATTGTAGAAGGAAAGTATAGAAACATTTTTCTTGCCTGTGTAGATCTAATTTGCAAACCACACACAATATTTAAGCCATTCATTTGCGTACATTTGCTCGGTTACTGCAGTTACTTCAATCAGAACCACAGTCCGCTCAGCGAGCTGCTGCCCAGCTGAGGATGCTAATTCGGCTCCCTGTTCTCGGTAGCTGAGTCAGACTTTCTAAAGAATCTTTTAACAAGCTAGCCAAAGAAATTAGCACATTTTATTTCTCCTCAAAAAACATTCAAGATCTGAATATAGGCAAAAATAAATACATCTCAGGATGGGATTTATGAAATAAGCGTTCAAAAGAATGTGGTATTTAATAAGAACAGGACTGAAATTATTTCTGTCATTTTTCCAGGCAGCAGTATACTTCAATAGTTTGTTCTTGGGATTATGCACTTATAAAGACTATTTAATTACTGACTATATTTCTTCTTAGTCATAACTTCAAGGGTGTTTTTCAAACATCTGGGTATGAAAATGTGATTCTTTTAGACTCAGATTGAAGAAAGCCCCCAGATTTTAGAACAAGATGTTAGATGCAAAGTACTTCCACAGCGTCAAGCGAGACAGACACTGAATTCAGAGAAGGAGCTGAGAGACAGCGGTGAGTAATCAGGGTGAGGACCACTGCAGGCACAGAAGCGGGGAAGGGGGTCGTGAGATGCCCGCTCTAACATGCTAACATTCATTGCCGAAAGCAAGGGGTGTAAGCTTTGCTTCATGTTAGAATCACTGGAGAGCTTTTAAAAATCTCCACCACTGGGTTTCACTCTATACAAACTAATTCAGAGTGTCTGGAGTAGGACCTAGCTGTCAGTGGTTGGTTGTTTGTCTGTTTGTTTTAATCCCAGGTGATTCCGCAGTGCAGCAAAAGTTGGCAACCACTGCCCTAGGGTCTGAGATAGCATAAGGACCAGATATCACCCATCCTTGATAAGACTAAAGGCAAAACGTTTCACTGCAACTGATTGAATGAAGGGAGGTGATAGGGGGAGGCAAGAGTGCCTGCATTTTATTCTGGATCAAGCAAAGCCTGCCACCCAGGAAGGGGTCTGCCCGGGGCCCATCTGGAAAAGGACCCAGCGCAACAGGGCTTCCAGCCAGGGTTGAGGCCACCCAGGATAAAGAGGCCTTGCACTGCTGAATGCAGAGCTGAGGGCAGGGCAGCTGAGTGGCTACCAGAGACCTTGTGTCAAGAAGACCACTCAGAGCATCCTAGGAGTTAGCCAAGGTGCTTCTGCCTCTGATGTCACATTACAACAGTCCATGTAAACTGTCCCCGTCCCTTTGCCTCTTCTCCCTCTCCACCCCTCTCCCAGTCACCAAAAGTCAGCAAGCCATGGAAAAGGTCACAGAAAAGCTGGCAGAGAAGGAAGCTGGCCACCACCTGCTCCCCACCGCGGGCAGGATATGAAGCAGATGTGACTCAGAGTGTGGAGAAACCTGAACTTGAAAGGACATTTGGAGGTTTGATTATTTCAGAGATAGAGGTTTCCATTACTGAGAAGGGACTGTCCTTGGAACTAAAGATACAGAAAGGAATTTTATTATCTGAGAGTAACCCAAAGTTTGGAGTTCTTTCCAAGATTTTATCTGAGGGGCAGGGAAAAATGATCCGGAAGTTGGAGGTCGAAAGGCAATGGACAAAGAATAAAGTTTGCTTCTGTTTTGTATCCTTTCAAGCTCAGTTTGTTCAGTAAAATGTTTACCTCAACGTAGTTGCTGGTGCACCAGAAAGAGGGACTACAGGAAGATACTGTGACCCTCCAACCACCTGCTACATCATCAGATTCCAAAATTTAGGCATGTCTCTCGACCACGTGGGAGGTACTTGCTCAGAAGGCCACAGTCCTGATCTCTCTACTCAGCTGCTGCTGCCAGTCACCCACTCAGAAACTGGAGCTCGCAGCGAACAACAAAAAGACTGAAATTGACAAGGGTTCTTTACATCCTAAGAGATATAAGCTCCCCAGGAGGACCACTGAGGGCAGAAACAGAGAGGCAGAGCATCTGCTAAAAGGGCACAGTGTTCATGAGCCTGTCAACCTGTGGCCCTGAAGATTCTACAACAGTGCCTCAAAGCCCCACTAAATGAAGGCCTGAAAAGACCACTAGTGTGTCTAAATGGGCATACAAACCAAACAGTAATCACAGAAAATGCATGTAATAAAAGTCAACATTTGCTTCTGTAAAGGAAAAAAAAAAAAAACTTATCAAATGAGGGAAAAGGTAAATTTTTAAACCTGATTAGGGATATCTACAAAATACCTACAACATGCATCATATTTAATTGTGCTATTTAGTGCTGCTATAAACATTGGGGTGCTTGTATCTTTTCCAGCTAAGAGTTTTCTCCAGATATTTGCCCAGGAGTGGGATTGCTGAATCATAGCAACTCTATTTTTAGTTTTTTAAGGAACCTCTGTACTGTTTTCCATAGTGGCTATTATTTTTCTAAAAGGTCTATGGGCCCTTTTTATATCTTATGGAAAATAATCCTTTTACTGCTATGTATAGAAAAATGTTTCTATTATTTTCTTTGATTTCATTTATTGTTTTTTCCTATCCAGAAACATCTGAGTTTTCAATGAAGTTCAATTTATCATTCCTCCCCTTTATAGCTTTACCAAGTAAGGATTAAATGCACGCACATTTTCTTGTGGTAATAGGGGGGTTCATTTTGTGATTGAAGTTTTTAACCTGTCTTCAATTTATTTTAATATAGGAGTCAGTAGGAATCAAAATTATACTTCTTGACTAGAAGTCAACACCAACCATTTCTTGATTAATTTGCCCCCTTCCCACTCAGGTGCCGAGATACTACCTTTACCGATATTAACATCACATATATATGCATATACATATGTCTACTTCTGTTTTAATATCACTAGTTCCACCTGTTTCACTTCCTCTCACTACATTTCTTATTCCATATTTACTGGAAACAACTTTTGAATGAGCTTGTGTTCTCATCACACATTTTTTTTAAAAAATACTTTTGGTAACATTAACTTTATAATAAAGTTGACATCTTCGCAATATAAAGCCTTATTTGTAGACTTAAAAGGCATTTGAAAGTTTCTTTCATACAAAGCTTGCTCATTTCTTATTAATTTCATTTCTAGACTTAAATCTTTTCTGTTGTTACTGGGTGATTTTTTTTTTTAATTTTTGTCTAAGAATTCTTTGATTTGATGGCCTTAATCTTGAACCCATAGGCTTAGAAGACTTCTAAATTGCTTTTACTAGTTTTTCAGTTAATTATCTTGGGTTGCATACTGTATGCTAATAAAGATAATTCATACACCTTTTTATAATTTTATTCACTTATTTCTTTTTCTTATCTGTTTACATATCTTAATAACCAGAATAATTTTAATCCTAAGTGGTGATAATGGATATCATTGTCTCATTGCTCAATTCAACATGAATACCCCTAGAATTTTCAAATAAGCATTATTACTATATATTTAAATTCTATATCTATATCATTATCTAACTGTTCCTATTTTAATTAGACTTAATTTTTACCAGGAATGAATGTTGAATAAGTTTCAAATGTATTTTCATCATTCATGATGATAGAGATAATCATATGATTCTCTCTTTTGATATATTAAAATGACAGATTATATCAATGTATTTCCTAATATCAAATGCTAATTGCATTACCGTTGTGAACTTCATTTAGTTATGGCATATAACTCTTTTGTCACACTGCTAATTCTGAATGTTAACATTTTATTTCAAATTTTGTAACGATATCAGACGAACTAGCGGCTTGTCAAATTCTGACATAATCGTTTTTGCTGGGTTTATAAAAACAGCTTGAAAGATTTTTAATACATACACACATTCATACTCTGGATTTTGTAGCATAGTTTATGTAGCACTGATATTTCTAGTTTTTTAAATGTTTGGTCAGTTTCCACAATGAATATATCTCAGACTGTGTACGTGAAAACTTGTGGGTGGTGGGCATGGGTGTTTTTTTTTTCTTCTTTGTGTACCCAGACAATTTTTGGCATCAAGTTCATTCTAATCTCATAAATGGGATGAAAAGTGTTCTCTCTTTGTTCTGTGAAGGAGTTTGGGATTATTTAGTATTTGACTGCTAGAACTTCCCTGGTCCTATTGTCATCTAATTGAAAACTGTTGATTGAATTTCAATTAACTATTGATTAAATCTTTTTAATGGTCGTATCGTATTACCTATCATTTCTTCCTGAATTGAAATAAATGAAATGCCATCACTTCTCACAGCTCCAGTGCTGCCATCCCATTTAGAGACGGCATCTTCTCTCATCTGGTTACTGCCTTTGTGTCGGCCCACCCTCCTTGTTTCTCCCTGTCTTCCCAGAGCAGTACTGTATCTGTTGTCCAACATGGCACTACCTAGCCACAGTTGGCCATTGGGCACTTAAACTACAGTTAATGTGATTGAAAAACTGGCTCATTAAAGTTAAATTTAAGTTGTTTTTGTTTGTTTGTTTAACATCTTTATTGGAGCATAATTGCTTTACAATGGTGTGTTAGTTGCTGCTCTATAACAAAGTGAATCAGCTATACGTATACATATATCCCCATATCTCCTCCCTCTTGCATCTCCCTCTCACCCTCCCTATCCCACCCCTCTAGGTGGTCACAGAGCACCGAGCTGATCTCCCTGTGCTATGCGGCTGCTTCCCACCAGCTATCTGTTTTACATTTGGTAGTATCAATAAGTCCATGCCACTTTCTCACTTAAATTTAAGTAACTGCATGCGTCTGGTGACAATAGACTTGATAGCACAGCCTTAGTGTCTTTCTCAAAAGAGAAGCCAGAAGGAGCCTTTACAAATTTAAGTCAAATCAGAGGATGCCACTCCTCTGCTTGTATCTGTCGATGGCTGTGGATTGTAATAGGATTCAAAGCAAAAGGACTTGTGGGGCTTACAGCTTCCTGAGGACCTGGCCTCATCACTCTCTCTCTGATCACATCTTTCATTAATCCTTACTGGAGCTACTCTTTCACTCTCCTCCCTTTTGCTCCAGCCATACTGGCCTTCTTGCTGCTTCCTGAACAAACTTGCCAGACATAGTCTCACATTAGGGCCTTTTCACTAACTGTTCCCTCCCCCTGGAACACTCTTCACCCCGATGTCTGCCTGGGCAGCACCCTCACCTCTTCAAGTCTTTGCTCCAATACCACATCCTCAATAAAAACTACCCTCACCTATCAGCGTCCTTGATCCCTTTCAACTACATCCCTTTTAACTACATTTTCTTGTTTTTGTTAATGGCATTTATAATCCTCAAATGTATCATATAATTTTATGACTTATTGTGTTTGCTTTATTGTCTGTCTTCTCCCATCAAGGGTCTGCGATGTAGGCGCCTCAAGGTCAGAATTTTTTGCTGTTTTGTTCACTGAATCATCTCAAAAATCAAAAACAGTATCAGGTAAAATAATAGCTGCTCTAAAAGTACCTGTGGAATGAGTGAGTAAACGAGCATTTTTATAAGCTTTGTTTTCTATGAATTTATCTAATTCATACCATTTTGTCATGGGGTAGATTTATTCATGATATCCTAAATTTGTCACCTGCTTAATCCCTGTTGCACCTGCAGGGTGCCTCTTTTTTCATTTCTAGTGGCTTGCTTATTTCTTCCTTCACTCTCTTTTTCTTAAGTTCTCCAGAGGTTTGTCTCTTATTCATCTTTTCAGAAAACCAACTTTTGGCTTTTTCAATACTCCTATTAGATTTTGTTTTCTATTTCATTAATTTCTGCTAATATCTTTATGTTTTCATCCTTATAGAGAGTTTTAAATTGAAAGATTAGCTCTTTACATTTTAGGATTTTTTTCTAAAGTAAGAGTTTACAACAGTAAATTTCTCTCTAACTATATCCTTAGCTGTATCACATGTTTTAATAAAAAGTATTTTGAATATCATTCAGATTTAAGCAATTTCTAATTTTCTGTCTTTTTCTCATGAGATCTTAAGAAGTTCTAGTTGTCAGGAAACTTGAAATTAATCTTTTGGTTGTTGTTTTCCAGACTAATTTCACTACATTCAGGGAATGAGTCTATGTTTCCAATCATTAGAAATGTTTTGCACATAGCTCTTTGGCCTTTATTTTGGTCACATTTCATAAATGCTTTATGGTTTCTTGAAAATAATGTGCATTTTCCAGTTGTCAGGTATAATATCCTATATGTGTCTATTACTAAGCCATATTAATTATCCTAGTCATATTTCTGTGTCCTTATTGATTTTTGGTTACTTGATAATTTGTCAATTTCTAAGAGATGTATGTTAAAAATCGATTACACTTAAGTTAGATCTATTAATATCTTCTTGTCATTTTTTTCTATTTACACTTTGTATATTTTAAAGTCACATTATTTACATACATTTACCTTTATTATTAAGTAGTAAACATTTTAATCCCTAGTAATGATTTTTGATCAAACATCTATTTTTATGATATTAAAATAACATCTAGTTTCTCTCATTCATATTTACATGGTATACTATTCCTCAGTCTATAATTCTCAATCTTTTCCCTTATGTTTTAGATGTGTTATTGGGAAATACTATATATAAAGATTTTTTTTAATTGCTTTAACAATTTTTGTATTTTAGCTGGGGATTCTGGTTCACATACATTTAATATCACATTGATGTATTTGGATTACTTTGTTTTATTACATGCCTGTATTTGTCCCACTTTTTCTACCTTCCTTTTTTGCCTTTTTTTTTTTTTGGCCTTTTTTTGCCTTTTTTCATTTTGAGAATTTTTGTAATATTATTTCATTATCTCATGTTTTTCCTTTATACTACATAGTTTATTATTCCAGTTCTAATATTTTCACAATTATCCTAAAGTTAATCAATGGTTTTATCTTCAGTTTTCAAATCCCAGTGTATAAAAGAGGTTTAACTACAATCACCTCCTTTCAACTTATATGCTATGCTGTCCAGTATATCAGCTATTCATCATTCCCCCACTCTCTAAACTAGTTATTTTATTTTTAATTAATTTTACCAATGTTTTTACCCATATCTTTGTTCATTATTCTGCTTTGCTTCTTAGACTTTTAGCGAGGCTTTCTCTCTGACATACATTCTCTAGAATTTCCTTTAACGATGGTCTGATAGTGAACTATGACCTTTTGTCCTGAAAATGTCTTTATTTTACCCCAGTTCTTGAAACACATTTGTATTCAGTGCATAAGTTTGGCACAGTTATTTTCTTTTACATAATAAAGATATAACTTTACTCATTCCTATTTGTGAGCTGTTGGCTGGAAGTGGGTCACTCTTGTAGGTAATCTCTATTGATTTTTCAGTTGCTTTTAACATCTTATTTTCCTTTGATATTCTTTCGTTTCAATGTCAGGATAGTGATAAGAAGGCTTTTCGCTATAAACTCTTTTTTGAAGAGGTATGAATTCTTTACTTGGACCTTTGTTTTAATTTTAGAAAAAAAAGGAATGGCTTTTAAATTTTATGAGATACCTTTTCAGCATCAATGGATATGACTATTTTTTTCTCCTGTAATTTATTGATGTAATGGATTATTTGATTCATACTTTCATATTTAACTACTCTTTTATTTCTGTATTAAAACCTACTTATAGTGTGTTTGTTACTTTTTGAATTCATTTCTGGGTTCTTTGGCTAACATTTTTTTTTTTTTTTTTTTTTTTGCAGTACGCGGGCCTCTCACTGTTGTGGCTTCTCGCGTTGCGGAGCACAGACTCCGGACGCGCAGGCTCAGCGGCCATGGCTCACGGGCCCAGCCGCTCCGCGGCATGTGGGATCTCCCCGGACCGGGGCACGAACCCGCGTCCCCTGCATCGGCAAGCGGACTCTCAACCACTGCGCCACCAGGGAAGCCCTAACATTTTATTTTAAATGATCTGTTTTCTACTTATAATTGAGATTTTTTATAATTTACTTTAGATGCTATCATGATAAAATTTTACTATTAAAATTTTACTGGCTTTGTAAAATGAAGCAAAAAGATTTTGTATCTTCTTTATGGCCTAGGATAGTTTCAATAGCATTGTCAGTCTTTAATCGATTACTTAAAGTTCAGCTGTGAAAAGACCTGGTCCAGGTGTCCTCTTCACTGGGATATCTTTTATTACCTCCTGAATTTCTTCTACTCTTATTGGTTCATTAAAATTTTCACTTCCTCTTGGGTAATTGTGGTAATTTGTATCTTCCAGGAAATCATGCTATTTATCTTGGTTTTCAAAGTTGTTACCTTACACTTATATATATATATCAGAGTTTCCAGATTTTTAAAATTCCTCCTTTATGTTGCATTGTCTTTCTCATCCCTCATGAAGTCGACATATCTATTTTAAATCCTTTTGCTTTCCTCAGTATACTTGCTAGTGGTGTATTTATTTTATCAGTATTTTCAAAGAAAACTTTGTGATGATTCATTACAAATGAACTGTGTTGTTGTTTGCCATTTCATCAATATTTGATTTTTCTATACTGATTTCCACCTCTTGATTTCTTTTAGTAAATTATGTTGTTCTTTCAAAATTTTTTATTACTTAAATTACTTTATTTTCCTTTTTTTCTTCTTTAATAACAAAGGCATTTAACAGCAAGAATTTTCCTGTAACTACAGCTTTTCCTGTTGCATATAGTTCTGTATTAAATAGCTTCTTTTTATTTGATTCTAAATAGTAATTCCCTTAAGTGATTAGCATTGTTATCAACCTATCAACCATAATCTTAACTATTAAGAGGTCGGGACTCAGAGTGATTTACAGTTTAAAAGGCTTCTATACCAAAAGAAAAAGAAACAACCTTACAGTATGCTAATTAAAATGTATATGCTTTAAAAATCTGACCTGCTCTGGTTGGGAGGGACACAGCGTAGAAAATAATGTGCATCAAATTAATTACCATGTAATAATTTCAGACAAATCTGAATTCTCAAGAGTAAATAGCCAACAAAACAAAGTGTTTTTCAATTGATAAATGTTTACCCACCATTAAGAAGAGGTTGAAAATATTTCAATAACTGTATTTAAGTCCAGTTGTAGTAAACTTGTATTACAAAATTTTAGGAAGGAGACAAAATTACCATAGGACTGTGTCACTAAAACACACTTCTCAGTCCTTTTCACTGAATTAATAAAATAAAATAAAGCCAAAAAAAAATCTAGGTATATAAAGAGGATCTTGAAAGTTGCCTAATTTTAGATTTCCCATTAATGCCAGTGTGTGGGAACTGAGTTAGAACCGGTTTTATTTAGAAAAAGTGAAAGAACACGCCATGTTTGTATTTCTAGTGTAATGGGTCAAAATTGTTCTATCTATACTCTTCCTTCCCCGTTACATAATCTCATATTACCACGACATACCTAGGAAAAAGACAACTGTATTTACTATTAAACAAAATAGAATAATAACAAATTGCTCTTACTCCTCCAATTAGAAAGTGCAGTGTCAAAGAAAGTAAGTAGGAGAAAACACATGAATAAAAATATAAGCAAAAACATGAAAGTTATTGAAGAAAACAGGTTGAAAAAGGTTATATGACAAATACCTAAAGGTAAACACGTTTCAATATTAGAAAACTAACATAATAGTAATATTAGTGTCCATGGAAGCCATGTGTGATTGTCCTTAGAGACGGAGAGATGGTATATGTAGAGGTGAGGGATATAAGAAAATTAAATCTCTCTTAGCAGGAAGGAAGCTGATAAAACTGTAAACTGAATAGGTATGCAAGAGTATGATAGGTATGCTATTTAGGAATATAACGTTAAATAGCAGAAGAAACAGCTACAAGTGTTGCAGGTAGTTGCCACTGAGGAGCAGGAATCAAGAGCGGGAAGGAATAAATTAGGAGACACCGTTCTTCTTTCATAAGCCTAGTAATTCAATTTGACTTTTTAAAAACATGTACAAGTACTGCAGTGTTAAAAATTAAATGAAAAGATTCAAAAGACATATGGAGCATAACTTCAATTATCTATTTATGCGTATACACACACACACGCACACTCATGCATTAAAAATGCTATCAGAGGGCTTCCCTGGTGGCGCAGTGGTTGAGAGTCCGCCTGCCGATGCAGGGGACGCGGGTTCGTGCCCCGGTCCGGGAGGATCCCACGTGCCGCGGAGCGGCTGGGCCCGTGAGCCACGGCCACTGAGCCTGCGCGTCCGGAGCCTGTGCTCCGCAACGGGAGAGGCCACGGCAGTGAGAGGCCCGCGTACCGCAAAAAAAAAAAAAAAAAAAATGCTATCAGAGAAATGATGACGTCCTCCCAGTTTTATCACAGAATAGTGGAATTACGGAAAATATATTTTATTCCTTTTACTTTTTGTATTTTGAAAATGTTCTCTACTGCTTAAAGACGTTTATATCTAGAAAAAATGTTTTAAATTAAATCTGCCCAATACATGCATGCACCGTATTAAGTGCTGGGGATGCTAGGCTGTATAAGAGGCCAACAAACACCAGTGAAGATGGTACCTAGATTGATGTCTCCAGATGATTGAGAGGCAACTCACTGCTCGCCGCCTCTCACCAGCCTTTCAATCCATTTACTGTCTTGTCTTATTTCTTTGTCCTATGTTACTCCGTGGGTGAGTGGAAGAGGTCACCAACTGTGTCAGTACTAGATTAAGGGAGCAAAGGCAGAAAGATCTTGAGAATCGTTGTGCGTTACACACTTTCAAATTGTTCACATTTCTACCCATAAAGCTGTGCTGGCTACTCATATGCTAAGGCAAGAACGCCTCTACCACAATGCATTATTTATATAGGAAGATATTTTGTGGTAATATTAATTTTATATGAACTCCCCATGTTTTAATCACTTTATTCTTAAATATACGTTCATCCAAATGATTGCTTTTATGTGAGATGCTCATTGTATTTGCTTTTATTTCTTATTAGGTGTAAGATACTCTTAGGTAAATGTCATGAAAATCAAATCCTTACATTATAAGAAAAACGGAGTGTAACAGAGAAACAGATGGTTAATGGGCTGTGACTCGTCACAAATGGGTTCCAAGTTGCAAAACAAAAAGCTATCAGCAAATAGGAAAATGTACCTGGACAAAGGCCAATTGCCTGGCGTTAGTACACAGGCTGATTTTAGACCATTTCAATTCTTTTCTTCCTGAATGACATGAACAATATGATAGAGTCACTTTGCTGAAAACAACTGAACAAGACTGGCAAATGCATAATACTTCAGACCATGAAATCCAAGTTGGTCCAATCACAGATAAATTTATCATGACTACAGAGAGGTTATTGTAGCTACAAGTCCTGTTCTCCCCTCTGTGATAACTAGTGAATGGAAGAGGGCCAGGTTTGCAGTGTAATCTACTCAGGCACGTGTTTTCAGATAATTTTTCTGAATTAGAGGATTCTTCTATAATTTAATTTCTTTTCCTTTTCATACTCTTGACAAATGCCTTTACAAAATCTCTTGGCAAGTGATTTTATGCATTGTTTGGAAGTGTTTCTGCTATGATGGTGAATAGTTGTATAGCAATAAGAAACACAAGCGGTCCACCCAGTGGGCAGGGTAAAATGAGCTATAATCTTGGCTGGTAACAGTAGCACCACTGTGTATCAAGTATGAACTAATCCCTTGAAGAATGTGCTCTGAAAGGTGTGGGTCAGATAGAGAATTTACATATGGAGGCTGAGAGCCATTTCAGGGCAGCTTCAGAAGCCTGAGGCTAAGTTGAGAAAATGAGTCAAGAAACAGTCTGTAGTTGGAAATCACAGATGTGATCATGGACTCTACAAAAAAGTGAGTGAGTCCAGGTAAACACTCAGCTTTACCCACTCCCCAGATAGTTTGCGTCCAGTTGAATGTATAGGTCTTCCTCTTTCCCCTAACGATGCTCGTTAGTCACTGAAAATGGAACTTGGCCTCATAGCTGGGTCTTTTCTCCCATCCTCCATCTTTCTCAAAGCAACTTGTGCCTGGAGGGGGCAAAATGGATGGGAACCTGCAAGGTTTGCTGTCACTAATTCTGAGTGAGGGGGAGGAAGCTAGGAGGAGTGTGGATTGGGCCCTTTCCCGGACAAGCACATAGAGACAATAGGCCCCTCAAGATGTACCTCCCAGGTGACCAGAAACCCCTGGGTTCCAAGGACACCGATGATGGGGGTGACTTGAAAACTCTTTGAGGTCTTTTATTGGAGTTATATTTTATCTGTAGATTATCCTGAGAAAAATTAAATCTTTACATTAATGCATCTTTTTATTATAAATATAGTAAACAACTCCATTTACTTAAACCTTCTTTAATCTTAAATCAACTAATATAATTTGCTCCCTGAGGCAGCTTCAAGATGGCGAAGGAGTGACATGGAGATTGCCTTCTTCCCCACAAATACATCAGAAATACATCCACATGTGGAACAACTCCCACAGAACACCCACTGAACGCTGGCAGAAGACCTCAGACCTCCCAAAAGGCAAGAAACTCCCCACATACCTGGGTAGGGCTAAAGAAAAAACAAAGACAAAAGAATAGGGACGGGACCTGCACCTCTGGAAGAGAGCTGTGAAGGAGGAAAAGTTTCCACACCCTAGGAAGGCCCTTTACTGGTGGAGACGGGGGGTGGGCTGGAGGGGAAGATTCAGAGCCACGGAGGAGAGCGCAGCAACAGGGGTGCAGAGGGCAAAGCAGAGAGATTTCTGCACAGAAGATCGGTGCCGACCAGCACTCACCAGCCCGAGAGGCTTGTCTGCTCACCCGCTGGGCGGGCGGGGGCTGGGAGCCGAGGCTCGGGCTTCGGAGATCAAATCCCAGGGAGAGGACTGGGGTTCGCTGTGTGAACACAGCCTGAAAGGAGCTAGTGCACCACAGCTAGCCAGGAGGGAGTCTGGGCAAAAGTCTGGACCTGCCTAACAGGCAAGAGACCATTGTTTCGGGGTGCACAAGGAGAGGGGATTCAGAGCACTGCCTAAACGAGCGGGGGGCAAAGCGGAGAGATTCCCGCACAGAGGCTCAGTGCCGACCGGCACTCACCAGCCCGAGGGGCCTGTCTGCTCACCCGCCAGGGCGGGCGGGGGCTGGGAGCGGAGGCTCGGGCTCCGGTGGGAAGCAGGGAGAGGCCTGGGGTTGGCGGCCGAACACAGCCTGAAGGGGTTAGTGCCCCACGGCTGGCCGGGAGGGAGTCCGGGAAAAAGTCTGGAGCTGCCGAAGAGGCAAGAGACTTTTTCTTACCTCTTTGTTTCCTGGTGCGCGAGGAGAGGGGATTCAGAGCGCCGCTTAAAGGAGCTCCAGAGACGGG
>NC_041218.1:103257429-103258374 GCF_002837175.3 Physeter macrocephalus | reverse complement strand
AATCAGCTGCTCCTTTAACCCCGTCCTGTCTGAGCGAAGAACAGACGCCCTCAGGTGACCTACACACAGAGGCGGGGCCAAATCCAAAGCTGAACTCCGGGAGCTGTTGGAAGAGAAAGGGAAATCTCTCCCAGCAGCCTCAGGAGCAGCGGATTAAAGCTCCACAATCAACTTGATGTACCTGCATCGGTGGAAAACCTGAATAGACAACGATTTATCCCAAATAGAGGAGGTGGACTTTGAGAGCAAGATACATTATTTTTTCCCCTTTTCCTCTTTTTGTGAGTGTGTATGTGTATGCTTCTGTGTGAGATTTCGTCTGTATAGCTTTGCTTCCACCATTTGTCCTAGGGTTCTGTCCATCCGTGTTTTGTGGTTTTTTTTTTTTACTTAAAAACATTTTTTTTCTTAATAATTATTTTTTATTTTAATAACTTTATTTTATTTTATCTTACTTTATTTTATTTTAGCCTCTTTCTTTCTTTGGTTCTTTCTTTCTTTCTTTCTTTCTTTCTTTCTTTCTTTCTTTCTTTCTCTCTACTTTTTCTCCCTTTTATTCTGAGCCATGTGGATGAAAGGCTGTTGGTGCTGAAGCCAGGAGTCAGTGCTGTGCCTCTGAGGTGGGAGAGCCAACTTCAGGACACTGGTCCACAAGAGACCTCCAAGCTCCACGTAATACCAAATGGTGAAAATCTCCCAGAGATCTCCATCTCAACACCAACACCCAACTTCACTCAACAACCAGCAAGCTACAGTGCTGGACACCCTATGCCAAACAACTAGCAACACAGGAACACAACCCCACCCATTAGCAGAGAGGCTGCCTAAAAATATAAAAAGGCCACAGCAACCCCAAAACACACCACCAGACATGGACCTGCCCACCAGAAAGACAAGATCCAGCCTCATCCACCAGAACACAGGCACTAGTCCCCTCCACCAGGA
>NC_041218.1:103254692-103255514 GCF_002837175.3 Physeter macrocephalus | reverse complement strand
ATCAAACATTTAGAGAAGAGCTAACACCTATCCTTCTCAAACTCTTCCAAAATATAGCAGAGGGAGGAACACTCCCAAGCTCATTCTATGAGGCCACCATCACCCTGATACCAAAACCAGACAAAGATGTCACAAAGAAAGAAAACTACAGCCCAATATCACTGATGAACATAGATGCAAAAATCCTCAACAAAATACTAGCAAACAGAATCCAACAGCACATTAAATGATCATACACCATGATCAAGTGGGGTTTATTCCAGGAATGCAAGGATTCTTCAATATATGCATATCAATCAATGTGATACACCATATTAACAAATTGAAGGATAACAACCATATGATCATCTCAATAGATGCAGAAAAATCTTTCAAGAAAATTCAACACCCATTTATGATAAAAACCCACCAGAAAGTAGGCATAGAGGGAACCTACCTCAACATAATAAAGGCCATATATGACAATCCCACAGCCAACATTGTTCTCAATGGTGAAAAACTGAAACCTTTTCCACTAAGATGAGGAACAAGACAAGGTTGCCCACTTTCACCACTATTATACAACATAGTTTTGGAATCTTTAGCCACAGCAATCAGAGAAGAAAAAGAAATAAAAGGAATACAAATCGGAAAAGAAGAATTAAAGTTGTCACTGTTTGCAGATGACATGATACTATACATAGAGAATCTTATGGATGCTACCAGAAAACTACTAGAGCTAATCAATGAATTTGGTAAAGTAGCAGGTTACAAAATTAATGCACAGAAGTCTCTGGCATTCTTATACACTAATGATGAAAAATCTGAGAGTGAAATTAAGAA
>NC_041218.1:103188674-103253536 GCF_002837175.3 Physeter macrocephalus | reverse complement strand
ACCTCACACCAGTCAGAATGGCCATCATGAAAAAATCTACAAACAATAAATGCTGGAGAGGGTGTGGAGAAAAGGGAACCCTCTTGCACTGTTGGTGGGAATGTAAATTGATACAGCCACTATGGAGAACAGTATGGAGGTTCCTTAAAAAACTAAAACTAGAATTACCATACGACCCAGCAAGCCCACTCCTGGGCATACACCCTGAGAAAACCGTAATTCAAAAAGAGTCATGTACCACAAAGGTCATTGCAGCTCTATTTACAATAACCAGGACATGGAAGCAACCTAAGTGTCCATCAACAGATGAATGGATAAAGAAGATGTAGCACATATATACAATGGAATATTTGTCAGCCATAAAAAGAAATGAAATTATTTGTAGTGATGTGGATGGACCTAGAGTCTGTCATACAGAGTGAAGTAAGTCAGAAAGAGGAAAACAAATACTGTATGCGAACACATATATATGGAATCTAAAAAAAAAAAAAAAAAAAGGTTATGAAGAACCTGGGGGCAGGACAGGAATAAAGACGCAGATGTAGAGAATGGACTTGAGGACATGGGGAGGGGAAAGGGTAAGCTGGGACAAAGTGAGAGAGTGGCATGAACTTATATATACTACCAAATGTAAAATAGATAGCTAGTGGGAAGCAGCCATATAGCACAGGGAGATCAGCTCGGTGCTTTGTGGCCACCTAGAGGGATGGGTTAGGGAGGGTGGGAGGAAGACGCAAGGGGGAGGAGATATGGGGATATATGTATATGTATAGCTGATTCAGTTTGTTATAAAGCAGAAACCAACACACCATTGTAAAGCAATTATTCTCCAGTAAGGATGTTTAAAAAAAACTTGCTCCTTACAAATTTGGAACATGTTTTGTTAATTTTTTTCTAAGTATCTTTCCGTTCTTATTGTTGCTGCTACTATGTATGCCAATTTTAAAAAATAAATTTCTAACTGTATGTGTCTGGCATACAGAAATATAATTGATTTCTGAAAGTTAATCTTGTATTAAACCAAATAATAAAACTCTTATTAATGTTAATAATTTGTCTATAGACTTTTTTTTTGGCCATGCCATGCGGCATGCGAGATCTTAGTTCACCGACTAGGGATCAAACCCATGCCCTCAGCATTGGGAGCTCGGAATCTTAACCACTGGACATCCAGGGAAGTCCCTATAGATTATTTCTTAAGCAAACATTCTAATGGTGACAATCATATGTCTTCCTTTTCAAGATTCATACCACTTATTTATTTTTTATCTTAATGCACTGACTGGTATCTCCAATAAAATTTGGAATAGTACTGGTGATAGTGGACATGACTGTCTTGTTAAAGGGAATGCCTCTAAAATTTCACAGACTGTTTTTGTAAGTTTTTAGATATTCTTTGCAAATTAAGAAAATTTCCTTCCCTTTGTAGCTTGCAAAGAACTTTTATCAAAATACATTTTTAATGTGACCAAATATTTTTTCACGTATATTTATAAAATCAAAAATTTGATGAATTATATGATGAATCTTCTGACGTTAAATAATCTTTGCATTCCTAGAATATATACAACTTGGTCATGATATTTCACTTTGTATTCTTTGTATATTTTGTCTGTTATGTTTTTAATACTTTGTTGCACAATTTTACATTTATGCTTATAATTAAAATTGGTTTCTAATATATCTTTTATGGACTTTCTGGATTTAATATAAAGGCTAAGCTTAAGTCTTAGAATGAATTATGGTGTCTTCTCTATGTTTTCCATTCTGTGGAAATGTGTAAGGCATTGAAATTATCTGTTCCTGAAACATTTGGTAGAACTCTTCTGTAAACCATCTTGAGTTTTTGTATTCTTTTTAACAAGATTTTTCAAACACTGATCCAATATTTTTAATGGTTATTGACCATTCAATTCGTATATATTCTTGAGTCATCCTTGTAAATTATGTTTCTAGGAATTTGTCTACTTTATTTAAACTTTTAAATTTAACTTTCTTAATGATATACACACATAATTCAAAACAATGTACACATTTATAAAAAGTTATGCATTCTGAAACCTCAGTCTCAACTCTTTCTCAATCCTCATTCTTTATTCCTTGCCCCCAAATATTTACTTTTATTAATTTTTAAATTTTGCCCCGTGTTTCTTTTTGCAAATACAACGTATACAAACGTATTTTCTTATTTTATTTATTTCTTGCAAAAAAATTGTTTACAAACTCTGTATACTGTTCAGCACTGGTAGCAGCTCAGTACATGGACCCTCAGCCCAGGAGATGGCTCAAAGGTAAAAAGAGGGGTGTGGTCTGTCTTGGTCAGCAGCCTTGTGGAATCTAAGTGGTGGTTTGGAGTAGGGGGCCTCCCACACATTCCCACATCTCATCTTGAGATGAAGCAAGCCATCGCAGGCCTCATTTTCTTTCTTGTTTTGAAGATTTTATAATCCTTGAATTTTTGCAAGAAGACATATAATGAAGAAAATGTTACAGGAGAGAAAAGTCAGTGGGCAGGGACAGCACCCTCAAGGAGCAACTGATGCCCTGTGGAGGGAGGGGTGCCCAGCTCCCTGGTGGGCACTAACCTTGTGTACATGACAGTAAGGCGTGGGGAGTCAGAGAGAGATACAAATGAAAAGCACAAGATCAAACCCGTTAAAAAACAAACTCACATGTCTGTGACAGGCAGATTAATGCTCCTCTATTCCCCATCCCCCGAAATATCTACATCTTTGTATGTAGAATCTGTAAACACGTTAGCTTACATAGCAAAGGGGAATCACAGTTGTAGATGGAATTAAGGTTGCTAATCAGCTGACTTTAAATTAGGGAGATTTTCCTGGATTATAGAGGTGAGCCCACTTAATCACAAGAATCCTTGAAAGTGGAAGAGGGAAGCAGAAGAGATTCAGAGGGAGACGCAGCCACAGAAGATCCAGGGAGTTCCCTTGGCTGTCCAGGGGTTAGGACTCGGCACTTTCACTGACACGGCCCCAGGTTCAATACCTAGTCAGGGAACTGAGATCGTGCAAGATGTGTGGCACAGCCAAAAAAAAAAGATCTGAGTGAGGCAATGTGAGAGTCAACAGGCCACTCCTGGCTTTGAAGGTGGAGAAAGGGACCACCAGCCAAGAGTGTGAGTATCCTGAAGAAACTCAGAAAGGTAAGGAAAGCAAGTCTTCCTTAGAACCCCAGAAAGAACACAGCCCAGCTGACATCTTGATTTTAACCCAGTGGGAACTGTTTGGACTTCTAACCTACAGAACAGTAACAAAATACATTTGTGTTGTTTGAAAGTGCCTACTCTGTGGTAATGTTTTTATGACAGCATTGGAAAGTAATGCAAAATCCTCTTTATGTATAGATATATCCTAAAGTAAGCTTCTTTATTTTGTGTTTGAATTCTAATTTGTATTTCTGATTTATTAAAAAAATATTAATCCCAAACTATATCCACATATGATTAAGAAGTGTGCAGCATGAAAAGTTAGATTTTGCATCCAATGCTATGTTTTAGGATTATCAGTTTGAATCAAAGTTGAGCTCCCACTTACTTAATACTAGTGAGGGGGCGTATTCAGAGTCTATTCGCAAAAGGAAGCCTCCTAGGACAGAATTAATTCCAGAAACAAAGTTGGTTAGAAAAGCCTACAAATAAAAACATAGCAGGTGGTGAAGAAAGGCAATTCTGAGTATTGTATGGACTCCATCACAATAATCAACCAGCCTAGCCTATCAAGGGCTCTTATCTTACTCCCATTGAGACGGGGCCATGTAATTTAAAATGTAAATTGCTATTTTCATTCTGTACTATGCAAGACCTTAGTGTCCAAGCCAGTATCACGTGCTACCCCTCAAGAGAGAATTCTTCCCAGTCAGCACAGAGCACTTCATGGCTTCATTTGCAAGTTCATTCAACTTAACTGAAAGTTCCAGAAATACAATAACAATCTTGACGTTTTGGCAAATTTTGGCACATTGTGGTATTCAGCACCTGGGTAGAGGCAATAGAGGTTGCAGGTAGCAGGACAGAGGCACGTGATGGTGGACGTGTTCTGGGCAGAGACGCCTGGCAGTGGTGAAGGTGCACAGATAGCACCAGGATTTGGAAATGGGCAGCGATAGGACGTGGCCTCAGATTTCCTTACACTAGGATACGATGTCCTCAACTGGTAGTAGTGGGGCAACAGGTCAGGAAGGGGAGTTACAAAGTCTACTTTGCTTGACTGAGCAGTTGAGAAACACCCTGGAACTAATAAGAAATAGCTGGGTGACATTCTGGTGTTTCTGGGCAATGCAGAGGAGGTGGGAAGCAAAGCTGAGGGGAGACATAGGCATTGTGTCAGGTGGACACAATAGTCAAATAATATAGTTCAATCCTATCAGAAGTTTGCTCAATGAAGAAGCGTTGGTCACACGTAGCAACTCTGGATTTTCAGTGAACTTTAGTAACCTTATCAGGTTGCACAGATCTGTGACAAGCTGTTAGCTTAAGGACTTTAGTCTCAATCAGTTTAAGGACTTTAGTCTCAATCCACCATTTTCCTTTGTCAAACGTGAAAGAATTAATTTAAATGTCTAAAGACTTTCCTAAGAGCAGGAGCGGGCAGAAGAGCCAGTCAGCAGTGTACACATGAGGATGCCGACCAACTGCAGCAAAGATGATTTTCTCTCCTGCAGCTTTACCGATTGCTTTCCACAAATCTTAACGCCGTATATAGTTTATCATTATTTACTATTTCTCCTGTTCCCTGTGGGCAGAAAAAATTGCTGGATTAAATTCCACCATACAATTTTCAGTGCATTATTAGTCTGTGGGTATTGTACCCTCTGGCATTCAGAACTTCAAGAACGTTTTAATCTTACATATTAACAATTTTATTCTTGACTTCGCACAGACATGTCACATCAATTTTTCTTGATTAGTACTGTAGGTTAAAAAAATAAATTCAAAGACACAGAATCGGGGGATGTGGTAGGTTTTTCCTCTACGTTGCCAAATATTACACTTTTGAAGAAAACTTCAAAAAAGGAAAAAGGCACTTGGTCAAATAAAAATCCAAAGATCCAGAAAAACCAGAATGCTGAATTAGATTTTCTTTAAAAAATTATATCTGTCTTGTCCAACTTTGCACATTTAAATTATCCAGTCTTAAGTTCCTCATTATAAATAAATGTATTTTCTTTTATTTCACATTTGAGCTATGCAAGTAAAAAAGGAAAAGAAGAAACACAACTGTTATCCTCCAAGGCCAACCACTTTTAATATCTTAGTATGTTTCCTTGAAATGTTTTTCTCCACTTTAAATGCTAGATTCTCTATTTATATATGCATGTAAGCTATTGATTATTATTTTTTAGTTAATGTTATAAAGCAGAATTTCTCCATGTTATAAATTCTTTGTAAATATATTAGTAAAATAATATTCTTATCAACTCAAATTTACTTAGTTCTCATTTGTCAAACATTTGATATTTGACCCCTTCCGAATATATGTCTGCTAATAATTTTGCTAAAATAAACATTTTTGTGCATCAAGTTTTATTATTTTATTTATTTATTTATTTATTTATTTTATTTATTTATTATTTTATTTATTTATTATTTTATTATTTTATTTACTTTCTTAGACCACTTTCTAGGCTGTGGCATTATGGAATTTATTTACTTTCGTAGACCACTTTCTAGGCTGTGGCATTATGGAATTTATTTACTTTCTTAGACCACTTTCTAGGCTGTGGCATTATGGAATTTATTTACTTTCTTAGACCACTTTCTAGGCTGTGGCATTATGGAATTTATTTACTTTCGTAGACCACTTTCTAGGCTGTGGCATTATGGAATTTATTTACTTTCGTAGACCACTTTCTAGGCTGTGGCATTATGGAATTTATTTACTTTCGTAGACCACTTTCTAGGCTGTGGCCTTATGGAATAAAAGGATAGAAGTATTTCTAAATCTCTTGCCAAATTGTTTTCTAGTAAATTGAATGAAATTGGACTTCAACCTAGCATGCATATGAATGCTTTTTTTTTAAAATCATCTCTTATCACAGCTCCATCATTTAAGAGAAAAAATACTTTTTAGTTTGATGGATTAAAAATAGTTATCATGATTGTTTTACAACTTGATTGATAACCTGTTTCAAAAATTGCCGATGCGGACTAACATTTCCATAAAGTAATTCACTAGTGAGCTTAGCCTGAGACAAGGAAGAAGGTGCTCGCAGCGGATTAGGAAGACAGTTGTCTCAGGGCAATGGGAGTGAGAGCTGAGGGGTGACAAGGGGGAAAGCCCAGTTACACAAAGTCAGCACCACCGCACGGACTGTCCTGTGGCCAGGAGCCAAGGAGGACAGGGCAGACTCCTCAGCAAACGTTTTCGTTCCAAACACAGAAATTCTTCATTCAAATAAGGAAATGTACCTTACAGTCCCTGCAAGGTTGAAAAAGAGAGAGGATTTATCAGAAAACCAGCTCTCACGCCTCTCAGCGTGGTTTCATCCAAGTCTGCAGGCCAACACGAGGGGGGGCGGGGCGGAGGGGAGGAGGCCACACGAGGGGTCTAAAAAGACGCTCCACTGTGTCAGGTAAATTTATGTTCTTGTGATTCCTTTTATATCCTTTTCACACTCCATCTCTTGGAATATTGAGGAGAAAACTGATGAAAAAAGTGCAAAAAATCAGACTTGCTTAAGAGTTTTCTTTTGTAAGTCTGAACACTAGAAGACAATAGGTAATATTATTCAGAGTTGTGAGGTGAAAATAATGTAAACCTGAAAATAACGTAAACCTGGAGCTCTTTACCAGATGGTATCATCATGTCAGGTAACAGAAAAATATTCTGAGGTATGAAAGAATAAAAAAATTTTTATCAGACTAAGGCTCTTCCTGAAAAATTTGTTCAATCACCCAAAAGAGAAGAGAATACAAGTGTTAATTAAAAGAGAATTTTAACTATTTGCACTTTTTTTTTCACCTTTCTTTTGTGGACCTGTATAGGTTCTTGTGTTTGATGTCAGTTTTTGGAATAATGTGAAGACCAGATTTCTAATTCTACCAGAAGTTATTACCCAGTGCTTCAGTCATTTTTAAATGTTAGTTTCAAAGATGAGTTATTAGACACCCTCTCTTCCAGTGTCCTAATTTGTAAACATTTAATCTGGGCTCATATGCCCCATTTTTTAAATTATATAGATATTTATTTCAAACAAAAACATTTTATAATCAATCCTGTAGCTATTTTTAGGATGATTCTTTGATATTTCTACATTTTGACTGATTTCAATGCTTTGGGCTTTTCTGGTCATAATTTTCTCATTCTTTTGTTGGCACATTGATTCATTTTTATAGTTCCTGAGAAAATAATTCAGATCCTTGTTCATGAAGGACACTGTGTATTTGGTACTTGATTAGCGTTTGAAAATATTCTTATAGTTTTCTCCACAGACAAATGTTCCCTGGCTGCTACCTGCTAACACTTTCTCCTTCTAAGATGTGTGGCTTTCTTGCCAGTGCCACCTTTGGTGTTTTGGGGAGTTATGAGTACAATCTGTTTTCTGTTTCTTTATGTATAATCTGTTTCTTTTTTCTTTTTTTAGATATATAAATAAATTTATTTTCTTAAGTTTGTCTCTAATTTTTTCAATGTACAGTGTGATACTCGTTGCTTACATTGCAATTTTAAATTCAAGAATCATATTCTTTAACTCTGTGAACGTAACGGCCATACCCATCCTTTTTTGGGTGCTCCTCCCCAAATTCAGGCAACATGCTGAGTGATATGTATCCAAGATCACACAGCCAGTGGGGAAAATTGAACTAGAATTTTGAAAGCAGTCTGCTTAGCTCAAAAGTTCGTGCTCTGTGACTTTGGATATTTGCGTAAATGTTAGCTTATCTCAGATCAGGCTATATTCATGACATCTTTCTCTTTCTTAAATTAAAAAAAACTTTTATTGCAGTACGTTGACTTACAATGTTGTGCGAATTTCTGGTGTACAGAAAAGTGATGTAGTTTTATATATACATGTATATATTCTTGTTCATATTCTTTTCCATTATAGTTTATCACAAGATATTGACTATAATTCCCTGGGCTATATAGTAGGACCTTGTTGTTTATCCATTCTATACATAGTAGTTTTCATCTACTAATACAAAACTCCAGATTTATCCCTCCCCACCTTTCCCCTTTGGTAACCATACATTTGTTTTCTATGTCGTGTAAGTCTGTTTCTGTTTTATAAATAAGCTCATTTGTATCATTTTTTAGATTCCACATATACAGGATATCATATATTTGTCTTTCTCATGACATCTTTCTCTTGATCAGAGGTTATGATGGTTCACTTTATGTGCCAAATTGACTAGACCACGGAGTGCTCCAATATTTGGTTAAACGTTATTCTGGGGTGTCTGGGAGGATGTTTCTGGATGAGATTGACATTTGAGTCGGTAGACTGAGGAACACAGGTGGCCCTCCCCAGTGCGGGCAGGACTCAGTCAATCAGATGAAGGTCTGAATAGAACAAAAAGGCTGAGTAAGTGAGCATTCCTTTTCCTGCCTGACTGTCTTCAAACTGAGGTAGGGGTCTTCTACTGCCTTGGGAATTGGAATCGGACTGGGACTCACACTACAGTCTCCCCTGGGTCTCCAGCTTGCCAACTGCAGACCCTGTAGTATGGCTCTCAGGCCCCATAATCACATGAGCTAATTCATATGTATATGAACCAGTTCTGTTTCTATTGGTTCTGTTTCTCTGGAGAGCCCAGAATAATACAGAGGTAATCTAGGATAAACAGGTGGATTTGAGGGAGCCTATACAACTCCTAAACTTTTCTGCAAATATTTTTCTGTGTGAATGTTGGCATATGTATTTTTCTGGGTAGATATCCATAATTTTCACAAGATTCTAAAAGGATTCTTTCATTCAGTAAATGCTGAGAAACGATGTGATAGATTCTGGTTCCTTTTAAATTTTGTCAAGGACGTGAATCATGTGTTTTCTACATTTTACCTTTTGTTTTTAGTAACTTGAGGCTATCAAAGACCTGATATTTCAGAGAAATGGCAGTGTTCTATTTTGATTTTGTTGTGCTCCATGCTTTTTCCCTTTAATCTACTGTCAGAAACATAGATTTATACTTATCTAGTTTGAGCTTATAGTAGTAGGAATTTAAAGTGTTTTGAGAACATCACGTTAATGAGTCCTATCCAGATTCTCATAGTGTTCCTATCGTTTCTCCTTGATCTGACGGCAGAAATATAGAAAAATAAATGCAGGTAAGTTACCACCTCCATTCGGGTGTCTGAAGGGGCTGGGAGGCACTTTTTCTAGGGATTTTCCCTGCGTGGTAACATGGGTGTGGTACACACAAAAGTACCACACTCCTGTGTTTCATGATGCTATTTATACCAGATGCTTCTTTCAGAATTGATACTGTCAGCCCCGCGTGGGATGCACCCAGAGGCTCCCCTGCCAGGTCTCGGCTCCTTAGCTGGGCCTGCAGCCTTCCTCCCCGGCGTTCTGCTCTCTCCACCTCCTCCTCAGGCTTATTATCTTCTCTTAGAAGGGGCTTGTTCCGCAGCTCTGGGTGCCTTCAATTTGACTCCATTGGCAGGAGGGGAGCAGAGATTCTTTCACCCTCCTGAAATGACACTTATTTCTGATTTCCAAAGTGGCCGAAGCTTTCCCCCTATATCAACAAATCTTGTCAGTCATTTTAATGAGCATTTGGGAGGAGACCGAGTAGCCAGGACCTCACCACACATACTGTCTTCAAACTGGCTTTCTTCCCATTGTTATCAAAGCTCTGAAGCCAGGCAATAGAAATTGCATTTATTCAACAGGATCCCACCTACATGGGAGAGAAAGTATGCATCCCCCTGTCACTAGGAAGTACTACCAGACAACTCCTTTTTTAGGCTCATATTTCTTCCCTAGAACTTGACCTCTAAGCAGGGAGACTCTTGTAAAGCTAGTTTTCCTCACCTTTGCTCAAGAGTAGTAGCTGTCTGAATTAGGGTCTGTTCAGGCAATGGAATCTTGACTGTCTTTTATGTTATCTTTGGTACAGGTTAAAGGCTTTATCTTTATCTGTGCCATGATTCCAACGACAAAACAGCTCTAGCTAACATATAGTGACAGGTAAATCATCCAAAAACAATTCAACCAAAAGTTCTTTTCTGTGGTGATTACCTTTCTTAATAGTAATTCCTAAACCTGTCCATTTTAATGATTCATGTAATCGCTCCCTAATAGTATATAAAACATGTACCTTCAAGAATTTCAAATTTTATTGTATCTATAAAACTAAAAAAAAATGTTCTCTTCTTTCCTCTCATGCGGTGAAGAAATAACAGGTCAAGTTTATGCTCTCCATAAAATAAATAAAAACAGAAAAACCCATACAATGGAAATTGATTCTTTTGTCATTTCAACAGTGGCAATAGCCCCTGAATTAGGATAGGTAGGATATTGTACAGCAAAACTATTTGAGAGGATTCAGTC
This sequence comes from Physeter macrocephalus, assembly GCF_002837175.3. Classification (NCBI taxonomy): domain Eukaryota; kingdom Metazoa; phylum Chordata; class Mammalia; order Artiodactyla; family Physeteridae; genus Physeter; species Physeter macrocephalus. The sequence goes on along the minus strand of NC_041218.1, from coordinate 103,243,021 downwards.
AGGACGTGGAAAAAAATAGAAAAGATTTTCTCGTCTGTACAACTGTTTTACATGATTTTATAATATATCTTTATATTATTGTCTTATGCAAAATATGAACATACATGCATATTTGACCAACAGATGCTGAGTAATATCATTCACAGTTGTTTAAAATCACAGAAGAGTCAGAGGAGACAAAAATCTAAAAGTTTGGCTAAATAAGGTCTTCCTGTCTTAAAAACTAAAGGTCATTGACCCAACTAATCCTTATTCTGAGTTTATTACATATCAGTTGCTCTTGCATATTCTGTAGATTTAAAGACCGATAAGATTCTTGGCTTGCATGCAGGGCTATAAAGAAGAGAAGCAGGGACAGACATGTGGATAAATAATTGTAATAGAATATAATAAGTAAATAATAGAAGTATGCAAATTCTATACTGATACCACACAGAAATGAATAACTATCTTGTTAATTCTGATGGAGAAAATACATGTCAGGGATGAGCAAAGGAAAAGGCATATCAGTTGAAGTGATCAGCTGATATGACTGGACTGAAGACAAAGTTTAGATGACTTGCAGAAGTATAGAGTTCTTAGAATATTATTCTGAGGAGAGAGGGCAGGAATGGCAGGTAATATTTCAAAGGACATAGGCAAGGCCGGGTCAGGAGAGTTATGTCAGAAGGAGTCTAAGTGATGGGAGCTGTCAATGGACTTTAATCAAGTCATTGATTTAGCCATACATGCATTTTATTATAGTATGGAGACTGAACTAAAGGCCAAAGAAGTGAAACAGAAGGCAGAAGAATTGGTTAATAGGGCATTGCTAGATCCTAAATATGAAAAGAGGAAATTCTGCAATAAGATAATAATTCTGCAAATTAAAAGACAAAATGAAATTCAGCAATGAGAAAGCATTGTAAGCACGAGAAACTAAAAAGATTTCTAGGAGTTCAACTTGAGAAATTGCATTAGCAGTCTTACCATTCACAGAAACCAGCACTAAAGAAAGGGATGCTTGTTTATTCAGAGAGATGATACATTAATTTGGGAATTACATTAAGCAATCTGTAGCACGGCCAGGTACAGATGTGTTTTGCCTTGTTTTTATTTATAAATCTGAATGAATGTGTTTATTTTCTGGAAACTTGTACTTTGAGAAAAATAATATATATTGAAAGCATCTATTTATGAATCATAGTAAATGCTTTTCTAATTTTTCTGTTGTAATGCATGACAATACTTCATATAATAACAGACACTAATCCAATTTGAACTGCATGATTTCAACTCAACGAACATTTATTATGAACTTCTGTGTCATAAAGCATATGCTAGGGCAGTAGAAATGCAGAGATAATTAAGAAATAGTCCGTGTCCCCAAAGAGCATATTGTATAGAGGAAAAAAACATAAAGTGACCAAGGATTCCAAGTTTTAAGAGCTGCAGAAAGTACTAAAGAATCACGAAGGTGCAGGGCTCAGGCGAGGTCATGGGTGATCAGGGTTTCCTCTGGCCATACAGAGATGAGGATATAATTTCTGAGATAATCAAGACTCTGAGTCCCTAAATCAGGAAGTAAGTAGGGGAGAAATTGTCAGTCCTCTCGATCTTGATTCCAGTGTTCTCTGTATCGTGAGGAAGCTCGGCTGGGCCAAGGGGGTGGACTACGAATAAGTTTATTTAGAATGCATGACCGTCTGGGAGAGTTTTTTCCCATATTCTGGCATCAAGCTCCCCATGAGTCTGATGTAGTAATGAGTTTGCATCTGTTTACTTGCTTTCACAGATATTTTAGTGGAAGATTTGTAAAGGCTGCTTTAAAATACTATTTTTTACACTGAATACATAACTTTTTCCCCAGCACTATTGAAGTATAGCTGACAAATAAAATTGTAAGATATTTAAGTGTATATCATGGTAATTTGATATACATATTCATTGTGAAAAGATTTCCACCATCTAGTTAATTAAACACGTCTCTCACCGTACATATTTACCTTTATGTGTGTGTGTGAATATTTAAGTTCTACACGCTTAATAAATTTCAGTTATATAATACAGCATTATCAGCTATAGTCACTATATTTTACATTAGATCCTCAGAGCTTATTTATCCTATAACTGAACTGAATGTTTGTACCGTTTTACCAACCTCTCCCTATTCCCAGTCCCTGGCAAACACTTTCTACTCTCAGTTTCTATGAGCTTGACTTTTTTTAGATCCCACATGTAAGAAATACCATGTATTATTTATCTTTCTCTTTATGAATTATTTCACTTAGCATAATAACTTTAACATCTATCCATGTTGTCTCAGCTGGTAGGATTTCTTTCTCATGGCTGAATAATATTCCATTCACATCCTCTTTATCCATTCTTCCTTTGAAAGACATTTTGTTTCCATATCTTAGCTATTGTGAATAATGCTGCAATGAGTATCAGAGTTCAGATAGCTCTTCAATATCCTGTTTTCTTTTGCTATGAATATATACCCAGAAGTGAAATTGCTGGATCATATGGCAGTTCTATGTTCAGTTATTTTAGGAACCGCCATAGTGTTTTCCATAGTGACTGTACCAGTTTACATTCTTACTAATAGTGCACAAAGTTTCCTTTTTCTCCACATCCTTGACAAGACATCTCTCTTATCTTTTTGATAATAGCCATCCTAAGAAGTGTTAGTTGATATCTCATCCTGATTTTGATTTGCATTTTCCTCATAATTAGTGATGTTTATAATATTTTCATGTACTTGGCCATTACACTCATTATGATAAAAATTCTGCAGAAAGTGGGCATAGAGGGAACCTGCCTCAACATAATAAAGACCATATACGACATATCCACAGCCAACATCATACTCAATGGTGAAAAACTGAAGGCATTTCCTTTAAGAACAGGAACAAGACAAGGAAGCCCACTCTTGCCAATTTTATTCCACATAGTTTTGGAAGTCCTAGCCACAGCAATCAGAGAAGGAAAAGAAATCAAATGAATCCAAATTGGAAAAGGAAAAGTAAAACTGTCACTGTTTGCAGATGACATAATACTATACATGGAAATTACTAAAGGTGCCACCAGAAAACTTCTAGACTTCATCAATGAATTTGGTAAAGTTTCAGGATACAAAATTAATACACAAAAATCTGTTGCATTTCTATTCACTAACAACAGAAGATCTGAAAGACAAATTAAGGAAACAATCCCATTTACCATCACATCAAAAGAATAAAATACCTAGGAATAAACCTACCTAAGGAGGCAAAAGACCTGTACTGCAAAACTCTAAGATGCTGATGAAAGAAATCAAAGATGACACAAACAGATGGAAAGATATACAGTGTTCTTGGATTGGAAGAATCAATATTGTGAAAATGAATATACTACCCAAAGCAATCTACAGATTCAGTGCAATCCCTATCAAACTACCAATGGCATTTTTCTCAGAAGTAGGACAAAAAATTTTTAAATTTGTATGGAAACTGAAAAGAGCCCAGAGAGCCAAACCAATCTTGAGAAATAAGAACAGAGCTGGAGGAACCAAGCGCCTTGACTTCAGACTATACTACAAAGCTACAGTAATCAAAACAGTATGGTACTGGCTCAAAAATAGACATATAGATCAGTGGAACAGGATAGAAGGTCCAGAGATAAACACACGCACCTATGTTCAATTAATCTATGACAAAGGAGACAAGCACATACAATGGAGAAAAGACAGTCTCTTCAATAAGTGGTGCTGGGAAAACTGGACAGCTACATATAAAAGAATGAAATTAGAACATTCTCTAACACCATAAACAAAAGTAAACTCAAAATGGATTAAAGACCTAAATGTAAGATCGGATACTATACAACTCCTAGAGGAAAGCATAGGCAGAACATTCTTTGACATAAATCGCAGCAATATTTTTTTTATCTGTCTCCTAGAGTAATGAAAATAAAAGCAAAAATAAACAACTGGGACCTCAACTGGGACCTAATTAAACTTAAAAGCTTTTGCACAGCAAAGGAAACCATAAACAAAATGAAAAGATCACCTACAGAATGGGAGAAAATATTTGCCAGTGATGTGACAAACAGGGGATTAATCTGCAAAATATACAAACAGCCCATGCAGCTCAATATCAGAAAACAAACAACCCAATCAAAAAATGGGCAGAATTTCTAAATAGACATTTCTCCAAAGATGGCATACAGATGGCCAAAAGGCACATGAAAAGATGCTCAACGCTGAGCATTGAAAACATGCTCAACATTAGAGAAATGCAAATCAAAACTACAATGAGGTACCACTTCACACTGGTCAGAATGGCCATCATCAATCCATCTCCAAGCAATAAATGCTGGAGGGGGTGTGGAGAAACAGAAACCCTCTTACACAGTTGGTGGGAGTGAAAATTGGTACAGCAACTATGGAGAACAGCATGGAGATTCCTTAAATAACTAAAAATAGAGCTACCATGTGACCCAGCAATCTCACTCCTGGGCATAGATCCAGAGAAAACTATAATTCAAAAAGATCTATGCACCCCAGTTTTCATAGCAGCAATGTTTACAATAGCCAGGACATGGAAACAACCTAAATGCCCATAGACAGATGAATGGATAAAGAAGATGTGGTATATTTATACAATGGAATATTACTCAGCCATAAAAAAAGAATGAAATAACGCCATTTGCAACATGGATGGACCTAGAGGTTATCATACTGAATAAGCCAGACAGAGAAGACAAATATCGTATGACAATGCTTATATATGGAATCTTAAAAAAATAATGCAGATGACCTTCTATACAGAACAGAGGCAGACCCACAGACATAGAGGACAAAGTAATGGTTACTGTGGGGTGGGGGGCGGAGGATAGATTAGGAGTTTGGGATTGACACAAACACAGTACTATGTATAAAATATATAGCCAACAAGGACCAACTGTATAGCACCGGGAAATATACTCAATATTTTGTAACAGCCTATAAGGGAAAAGAATCTTAAAAATCTTAAAAGAAACTTAAAAATCTTAAAAAGAATCTTAAAAAAATTTTTAATCTTAAAAATCTTAGGGCTTCCCTGGTGGCGCAGTGGTTGCGCGTCCGCCTGCCGATGCAGGGGAACCGGGTCCGCGCCCCGGTCTGGGAGGATCCCACATGCCGCGGAGCGGCCAAAAAAAAAAAAAAAAAAAAAAAAAAAATCTTAAAAAAATCTTAAAAATATCTTTAAAAATAATATATATATATATACAGATATGAATGAATCACTTTGCTGTACACCCAAACTATCACAATATTGTAAATCGACTATACTTCAATAAATAAATAAATATATATATTTGTATACATATGAATATGTATTTATATAAAATGGTTGGGAAAGATATATCATGAAACATTAATTATTACTATGTCTGAAGTAAGAGAATTTAGCTCCTTTAAATTTTCTCTACTTTAATAAATTCCACAAAACATATGTAACATTTTAAAAACCATAAATTATGCAAAGAGAAAAAATAGATAACATTCCTATGAGCTAGCAATCACCAGTTAGAAATCATTAACAATGACAGAGACAATAAATAGATATGACTAAACCAAATAAAATGTGCAGTGCCTACATTAACATTTTAAACACCTTAGTAAACATAGATAAAATTTACTTGAGTAAGAGAAAAATTAACAATCAAATAATATTGCCTCAAGGAATCCATAAAATTAATTATAAAACTGGAGTATTTGTGATTAAGATTGTATCATATCTTGCAAGGAAAAATAATTGGGGTACATGAAAGAAGACTGGCAAAGCACTGAGAATTGTTGCAACAAGGCGAGAGGTTCCTGGGGTCCTGACTCATGATTTTCTCTGTTATGAGGCCATGAGCAGTCAAGCTCTCTGGGATACTCAAAGTGAATACATAATCTTAAATAAACGTTATGTAAACTAACAAATTCATAAAATAATCCATTCAACACAAAAATTTACAGACAAAAAGTCCTGAGGTGTTTTGGGAGAAGTAGATAATAAATATCCAAGCACAAAAAAATGAAATAGACTGCAGACCCAAGTGCTAAAATAGGTCAATAAACCCAAGAAATGGTTCTTTACAAAATAGAAACCTCTGGAAGAGGTATAAAAATAAAAAGGAAGGATTTTACACAACTTGCATATTTTTTCACAAATTACACTCCACATTTGTATTTTGTTTATTTGGGTATTAACGTCACAAGGGGGAAAACCAACAATGAAAAGAAATGAAAGTAATCACTGATTCTTCAGCAGTGCGCTTTCATCAGCAGTCCTTATCTTCTTTCCTTTCATCTCTCTCAATAAACACGCAAAACATATTAACCAGTCTCCTCACAGATTTCATAAAAAGTGGCTCATTATCTCTTCTATTAATAGTTGCCAGGTTTTTTGAATCAGGAGTTGGTTGTTCAGAATTATTAATATTCAAATATGTTGTTTCTCCCAGTAGAAAGCAAGTTTGGAATAATAAATAGGAGAAAAGCATACAGAAAAGCACATGGAGATGACCATTTTATGTCCAAGAACATTTCTAGCTCTCACTTAAGCAATGCTATTCTGTGTCACTTTAAATATGGTATTTCCCGTTAAATCAATCTTTTTCTTTCCACCAACCCCCTCACACCTTCCCTTTAAAAATTATACAGCCTAATTTTCCTCAGGCTTCATTTAATTTTGCTATCAATGCAACAAATTCTGCAGTTTGCCTAAAGCCTATTTCTTCTTGATTTCTACCAGGCTATTGTTCCATCTACCTGCATGTCGTTGAAAGCACTATGCAACTGTTATTAACGTAATAAAGTCCATAATTCGACAGTCATTAGATCCTCCCTTCCCCAGTTGAGGATCCAGACAGACTGTTGAATCATCAGCAGGAAGAGCCTGCAGTCCCGCCAGGCTTGATCTCACCAGTCAGCAGATAAAAGTAAGTTGACATTTTGTTGGCGATTATTATAATGCTTTTTATCTCTCTACAGAAAGCCTTTAAATTGCTTTTATGTGTAATGGCAGTAAGGAAACGCAAGGAGTATTGTTCTATTTTCCTTGTTGGTTTGTGCATCACTTCTCTTTATCTGCTGGCAGATTCTGAAACATCCCAACTCTTCCTAAGACTGCCTCTCTGTCCTCTTCTATGTCTGTGGTAACAGCTAAGGAAGACTCTAAGAATCTGAAGTCTTCCTCAATCATTAGACTTAAATCTCTTAACGTATTTTTGGGTGCTTGAATCTTCAAGCCATGAGTCCAGGATTATGAAGTTAAAGGAATTAGGCAATTTTATGTATTATTGGAACTTGCAGAAGAAGAAATATGCTTAGCAGGACCGAGATGAGGCTTCCATTGCTTTGGATAGAAAATGCCTGAACTATCCCTGCTTTAGGTACCTCTGGGGCCAAGATAGGTGTGAGAAGACAAAAAACGGTAACAGGAGACTGGTTGGGTCACCTTCCGTGACTTTCTTTCCTTTCTCCCCTTCCTGCTCCTGCAGGCAGAGCAGCTGTGACCCCAGAAGCCAATTTACCTGGACCCTTTTCCCTTAGCTACATCAGCAGCCTAACTGGGATTTGGTTTGCTTCTGCAGCAAAACTTCTCAACTTCAGTACCATGACATTTGGGGCCAGGTGGTCTTTGCTGTGGGGCTGTCCTGTTCGTTGCAGGATGCTTAGTGGCATCCATTGTCTCCATCTACTAGATGCCAGTGCACCTGCAACCTGTCTCCCAGGTGAGATGTGACACCAAAAAACATCTCCAGGCATCTCCATTGTCTCCTGGAGGCAAAACTGTTCCTGGCTGTGAACTTCTGTTCTACAGCGTGGTGGAATCATCTCACGTTTTTCTCTTCTCATCTCGATTGTTCTACCATATCTCTAACCACTTTTAGTATGTCAGTGATACCTGCAGCTCTAATAAAGATGAAGGAAATTCAGAAACATCTTCTCATGGATGCCTGGGCCAATGAACAATAGGACCCTAGTATGATATAAATCTGAACTCTGGGGAAAGCCAAGGAGAATTTGAATAAAGAATTCCAACTACTGGAGAGTGAGGAGTTGATCTTTTGTCAATGAAAACAAAAACTGTTTGTTGAGTATCTACAAAGCATAAGGCATATTCCTGAACAAGAAAAAAATCCATTCTTACAATTTACTTCTTAAAGCCTTATTTTTATCTTTGGTGTGGGTAAGAGCTTTCTGGCAATGACTAAGAAACAGCTAACACCATTTGAAGCCAATGAGAATTCTAAAGATATAAGCCAAGTAGGGAGAGAAATACATAATATGACTACACAATTAATACTTGTTGCAATTATTTTATCATGAGTCTAACCACTACGCTGTGAAATCATTTTTTGTACATTATTATGTGTGTTTCAAATTAACTTTTTTGGTGATTTAATTAATTTTAATACACATGTACTTAATCCTCAGGGTTCATGGCTCTGATAAAGGGCTTAAAGAAACCAAGTAGTAATCCACTGGGATGGTGACTCTCTCTCTCTTTGAATGCATGCAAATCAACTGCAGATCTTGTTAATAATTCTGATTCTGTAGGTCTGGGTGGGGCTTGAGATTCTGTGTTTCTAAGATGCTCCCAGGTGGTTCAACACTAGGTGTGATGGTCCAAGCACAGCTCTAGAAGCAGCCAGGCCCTCAGATCCTTTGACCTAAGGATCACTTCAAAGTTTCACAGGAGTGTCATGATCTGTGCCGGTTCTGAGGAAGGGAAACATTCAATTTTTCATTCAGATTTCAAATTAAAATGCTCTTTTCTGCAAAAGATGTTGAAAACTCCTCCCATAGCAAAAGAAACACAAAGAGAAGGCAGCTTCCAGAGCTGAAGAATCCTGACGGAGGAGACCCAGGGGAGGGGCCCTGGGACAGAGAGCCTGAGGGCTGCTGTCCTGGGAAGCCCCTTCAAGGGACAACAGGCAAAGGCTCCTATTCTCTGAGTTCCAGATTAGAATAAGAGATATAATGCAAAAAGCCACCATTCTAGTGAAACCAGAAAACAGATCACAGGAGGAATTTACAGAAGGCAACTCAAGTTAGCTCATCACAGGGGTAACCACATCTGCTGAGTGCAAAGGAACCAGACAATTATATGAAGAGCTACTGTCCATTATCTACATTTTATTGTGTTCGACCAAATACAGTAAAATTAAATATTGATAGTTCATATTCCAGGATGTGGGTAAAAATGTTTTCAGCAAGTACCATTTTCACGAAGTTCTAAGGTAAGCAGCTACAATAACTGTATAAAATATATAATAAAATAAATAAAATTATATAAAATATATAACTATATCTAATACACATAAATAATAAAATACTCTATAAAATTAAGTTTTGCATTCTTTTATGAGATGGTTAGTCAGGTGTGGCCACAAGAGATGCTCAAGGAAAAACGAAGTTTATGATACTCACAGCTCCTAGAGGCAGGAGCACAGCAAGACTTGCAGGGCCTCAGGGGAGACATCTGAGTGGTTAGGAGACAGAAGGCAGAGCAAGGGGAAGGTTTAGGCCACGGCCTCAGGGTTTTTGCAGGAGAGGCAAGGCAGGGTGAACAGCAGACTAGGACTGGCTGGTTGATGGGCTCACAGCTGTAAGGGTGGTCCCTAGTTGCCTGGCACCTGGCCCTGGGATGATTAAGGCAGAGGAATATGACCTCCAGGGGTGAACAGGCCAGACGGTGGGGTTCTGGCTCCGGAATTTTTGCAAATAAAAGGTAGTCTCCCAGCTGGACCCTTTGCCATCTCTAAGTTGGCTAGCCCGGGAGGTCAGTCTCTCCCCAGGCAGAAAGTGTTTTCAAGACATCAAAACATCATAATATACAGAAAATTTTAAACATTTACAATGCAAATAACTACCTGGATAGTCCAGCTCCTTCACAGAGTCAAGAATTGGGTCTTCAGAGGGAGCAGAGCCTCCTAAAACTACCCTTTGGAAAGGCTCAGTGTAAATGCTGCTCATCCTTTACTAAGAATTCTCAACAATACTTTCAATGCATTCGAAAGATAGAGAAATAAAATCTTATTCCTATATGTCCATATTCTATTTTTCCCATTAAGTTATTATTAGCATGCAGCAAAATGACCGTTAGCAGAAAAAGGCATCAGATTAATTGTGGTGTCACTCTGATAAAATTAGACAATCATAGACAACACTTTTCTTTGTTGTCCTACCTTCTTTAACATTCCTGCAGTTAGGGTTAGAGGTCTACACCCAACCTGTGGTTGTACAGGGACCAGGAACAGTAGGAAGCAGGGCTGCAAAGAGTGGAGGGAAGCACATCTGGCAGAGCATGTAGGGTGTGGAAGAACATGTGGATCCTATGGTCCTTCCCCCATGTCCTCTGCCTGCCTTTGGTCTGTAGAAAAACTTTACCCAAAGAATAATTCTAATCAGAGAAATTTTTTGAAAAATGCAGAAGCAAAGAAACACAGTCAAACAGGACAAAATAATAATAGCTGAGTCATTGAACAAAGTCGAGGACCTTTAGTGCCTTCTCAAGGGCTACAGATAATATTCTGGGCCACGTCCTCTGAGCTGCCTTGCACATAGGGAAAGCCCCACCAGGTGGGAGACGTTAACTGTAGGCTAACTGCAAGTACCTAGACCCCAGCCTTGTTGGAATCAGAGGCTGAAGATGCTGACTCCCAGTTACCTCACGACCAGCTAATCAGAAGAACGTCCATGACTTCTCTGGAGAAATGTCTATTTAGGTTATCCGCCCATTTTTTGATTGGGTTGTTTGGTTTTATTTGATATTGAGCTGCATGAGCTGTTTGTATATTTTGGAGATTAATCCCTTGTCAGTTGCTTCGTTTGCAAATATTTTCTCCCATTCTGAAGGTTGTCTTTTCCTCTCATTTATGGTTTTCTTTGCTGTACAAAAGCTTTTAAATTTAATTTTTAAAAATAAATAAATAAAAACCATGAAAAAAAAAGAAAAGAATGTCCCTGAGTTGATCACGCATCCTGCATCCCCCTCCTCAGCACGTAGCCCCTCCCTCTTTTCCCTATGTAATCCCTGAGAAAAACATGAGGAGTGGGGAGTTGGTCCTTTGGGACATAAGTCCACCTTATACCCAGGGTTGCCAGCTTCCTCAGTAAAGCTCTCTTTCCTTTTACCCAACACTTGTCTCTCAGTATTGGATTCCTGAGTCACGAACAGCTGAACCCAAGTTTGGTAACAATATGAGGCTGATTTTCCTAAAGGAGGGTAGCTGGCTGGGAAAGAACTTGTCTGTCCCAGGACCATTGGACTGCTTGATCTTTGCACCCTCTGAGCCTCCATTCCCTCTTCTGTAAAATCAGGGTATTTGACAAGATGATTCTTAAAGTATCTCTCAATTCTATATTTGATGATTTTAATGCCTTTAATAGTGAGAAAATGTACGTGGTAATGTGTCCTCTTTGCACACCACCTAAAAGGGGACGTGGTTAAATAATAAAATGTCAGTTTTCAACTGCACAGTATAATTTTTTTAAATGCATTTTGAGACAGGAAGATTGCTCTAAGCTTTCATAGACATTAATGTTTTAAAAATTATTCTTTTCTCACATGTTGCCAGTAGGAATAATTTATTCCTGGGCTTTTTCTGCTGGCATCTCTGTGACCTTGTTCCAAAATATCACATTATCAGTACATTGAGACAAGTATCCTGAACACAGAAGCCTAAAACTTAATCAGACATTTAATACTGAAAGGAAAAAAATCAATAAAACAAATTTACAAGTTCATATTTCTATCACCTTATTTTTTTTAAGTTCTTAAAATGTATATTAATTAATTTTCAGAAGCATAAACTATTCTTTTATTGAGTTATTTTTAATCTTCTGGCATACTGTTGTTACTCATAGAGTTGATAATAAAACATCATTAAAATGCATTAAGTTAGGAGATCAACCTCAACTGTGCCTGCTTTACCCCCCCCACCCCAATTAATTCTAACATTTTGCTGCATGTCCATCTTTCTACGTTCATTGTGTCATGCTGTCAACACTATAACACATCACTCTGTACTCTAATTTTTCATTAACATAGCGTAAAGTATCTGTACAATTGAGGAAACCGCATTGAATTTTTATTAAGTCGTCACGGCAGTAATAGCCAACAGATAAGGACACAGCAGTATCTTATTTGCCTTCTTCTATCTTTAGGGAAATTTTAATCCACAAGGATCCAACCTTGTCAGGTATTTCAGTGGAAAATGGATAAGTCCTCCTCACACAGCTGACCTGCGGTTCTCACCTGCTCCCAGGGGGCAGAGGCTCTCTGAGGTCTTAGCCGTTGCATCTCATCAAGCCTGGGGAGAGACCAGCTTCTCAAAAAACTGAACTCTTTCTTATAAGGGGACCTACTTACAGCCACAGACTCCGTGTGATCCCTGTTTTAAACTAAACTACTGGGAGTTTTTCTTTCTGTGGTCAAGGCCTTCAGGAAGCTCCTGATAATGTAGACAGCTGGGCTGATTTTTAATGAAAGCAGCATGCATCTTCTACATTGAGGGCTAAGTGTGACACAATGGAAAATAAGAAATAGAGAATAATAGCATAGGCTTTTATACTTACAAAAATTGTATGGCAAATGGTGGCTTCCAACAAGAGTATTTCTGCTATCACCACAAACTCAATTTCCACATCAAACATATAATTATATCAGGCTTGAGAATAACTAAAAACCAATACTGATAATGTTGGCTTTAAATCACCATTTGTCTACATAAATCATGATTAACAGCAGCACTTTCAATTATTAAATGTCAGAATGAAGTCATGGAAACAAATATCACATAAGGTTGATTACTGTGACTAGTTTGGCTAAAGTCCTGAGTCAAAAATCCAGAAGGCTCTAAAAGTATGAAAGGAAACATCCGTGATGACAACCATCATAATAATAATTCATTATAATATTGAATTTGTTCAAAATATGTTTCCATGATCATATTATGGATATAAAATGCAACTAACGTATCACTCAGAAGAGCAGTCATTGTGAACCTACCACGTGCCAGAGGCAGTCAAATGCTGAGTGTACTTGGGTGAACCAAATACAGAAGACTTCTTGCCTTCTCGTCGGGGAATGATGTAAAGAAGAAAAAAATAAGCTAATAAATAATTGCCAAAGGTGATAACCGTTATGAATAAAATCCAGAGAGAGCTATGATAGAGGGCTGGGTTGGGGGAGATCAAGTCCAGTCTAACTAGCCTGGGTGAGGAGACCTTTCCGGGCAGGTTTCAGATGTGCAGTCACGTTGAGCAAGAAGAACTTGGCTTGTTGGAGGAAGTGGAACAAGGCCAGCTGGGCTAGAGCATCACAGCTCAGGGCACCTGCTGTGTGAGGGGAGCAGGGGAGCTGGTCAGCTGCCAATCGTGATCAAAGCGGGCCTTGGAGGCCTTGTTAATGGGTTTATTTCACAAGTGACGGACAGCAGCTAAAACACTCAACCTGGAGGAGCAACGTAATTGAGTTTAAGAATTAAAACAGCCCCTCTGACAGCTGGACGGAAGCTGCCCTGCGGGTGCAGGGGCACAGGAACGGGCTGCGGACGCGGCTGGGCAGACGTGGGAGGGCCCAGGGCAGTCCCAGCGGGAGGAGAGGGTGACGGAACAACGGCGGTGATGCCGAAAAGGAAGGAAGCGGATGGATTTAATACTCGTGTCTGGGCAAGATTTTCAAAATATCAGTTTTTATTTCTTCTCCCCCAGCCCCAACCCTGCCAATTTTAAGTGTATGATCCTCTCCGGGCTCATCACCTCAGGGGAATCAGAAATAGTCTGTTACTTTCTCTCCCTTTCTCTTTGTTTCCCAAAGCCTTAAGCCCAATAAGAAAATGATGTTTGGTGCCCTTCTTTTCCGTGTATCTTAAATTCTACTTCTTTAAAGAATCATCTCTATCAACAGACAAATACTATCTTGCTTCTTCCACTAAAATGACAGCCCTCCCGTGATCACCATCCCCATCATCTTCCAGCCCTCACGTCGTTTCTCAAGCCCCGTTCACGGCAGAACGTTGTAAAGGATGGTCTGCGCTCCCTCGCTCTTCTTTCTCATCTGTTGGTCTAGGTCACCCCTCCTCGGTCAGGATTCTGTCTCTCCTTCTCTCCCCCTGAGGTCCCTCTTGCAAAGGGCTACGGAATTTCCCTGCTGCCAAATGAATTTTATGGAAAGTTTTATTTAGAAATACTCTTTTGTCTCAGCCTCTATGACCTCTCACTCTCTGGACTACCTCTGACCGCACTGGTCCGTCCTTTTCAGAGTCATTAGCTAGCTTCACTCCCTCTGTTCGACCTCTAGGTGGTGAAAGACCACAGAAATGTGCCCTGGGTCCCCTTCCCTATGGACACACACCTTCCCTAAGGAAGCCCATTCAGTGCCAGGGCTGCAAGCATCATCTCTTTGCCAAAGACCCTCAGTTCTACATAGTTAGCCCTGGTAAATGCTTTGCTCCCCAGCCCCACGCATTCAACTGCCCACTTGACGGGTCCACATGGATGTCTAGTGCGCATCTCAACCCTTTCACCCCAACAAATCTCCATCTGCCTCTCTCTCCCTCTCGGTAACAGCATCCTAGCTACTGGTCCCACGTGTTCAAGGCAAAAATCTAGAAGATATTTGGACTTTTCCCTTTCTTTCACTTACCACATACATCTAACCTATCAGCAAATCCTGTCAACCTTACTTTGAAAGCAAATCCTATCTCATTCCAAGTCTCCTTTACAATGACTCCAGCGTAAATCCAGAATAACCTTCAAAAAAGGAACTAGATCATCTCTTTCTGCTTCAAACCTTTCAGTGACTTCCTGGACCACAGAAGATGGAGACTAAACCCCTTGCCCTGGCTTTGGTGCCTTCTACCCTGGAATGTCCCTCATCTCCTTCCCCACCCCAAGCTCCAGCCTCTCTGAAACTTGTCAAATTGGTCTTCCTTCAAGGCATATTCTCTAGTTATTTCCTCTGCCTGAACTTGTTTCTCAGGTCTTCCCATGACTGATTCTGGTTTTATTCAAATCTCAACATCACCTCCGCAGTGACGTTCCACGGCCATCCAATCTGAACAGCCAAAGAGAGCAGTTCCCATCTGCCCACCAGGCCCCCTTAATCCTCTGCATAGCACTTACTCGATCTGATATTTTTGCAGTACTTGCTGGTTTATTGTCATCTCCAAAGCGCTCCCTCCCTGCACCTTTCCAACCAGAATGTAGCTCTGGAGAAGTAGGAATAATGACTGTGTTGATCACCGATGTATCCACAGCACCTGGAACAGTGCCCGACACATGGTGAGGTCTCAACAACATTTGCTGGATGAATGAGGGCTGAATGACCCCCATGGGTAAACTCATCAGGACATAGAAATGAGGAAGAAAGGGAAAGATGGAGAGAAGTGATGAGAGCACAAAAGTCAGGAGGGTCCAGAGAGACTGTCAGGCAGCTGAGCAGCTCCTGGGCTGGAGGCCTCCTGCAGCTGCCGGGTGGGCTAACCACACATTTCCAATGTTCAGTCCGGAATGAGACAAAGAGCCCAAATGGAGTTAAATGAGTTATTGCCCCGACACAGCAGGCAGCACCAGTCTCACGTTTGCATTGGGTCCTTTTCCCCCAAAGTCCCAGGAGTGTGATGTGGAGGCCAGGTGAGTGCTACACCCACAAAGGACGTGTGTCACACTCAAGGAGCTCCAAGGCTACGTGATCCTGGTCTTGCATGGGTAGGAGCTGCTAGGAGACCAGGCCCTCCTCCTTTCTGGAGAGAGACATTATCTTTATTGCTCTGGAATTTCTCCAAGGAAAGATGTTCCTCTCTGAGGAAGGTGCTGTCTTTCGACTGCAAGCCTGTCTCATGCAAACATCCTTGAACAAAGCTCTCAATATCCTTTGCTCATGAGACATGCATAAACCCCAGACTGTGGAGAATTATCTCTCGACAGACGGGTCCTTGACCTGATGTGGGGCAGGACCTCTTAGAGGCAGAAAATTCTAAGGCATATTTGGGAGAATGGAGAGAAGAAGGGATCTTCACCATTTCCCAGGGAACAGTACAAGGAAGGCACAAAAACCTTCCTCGTAAACGGTGTAGAGCTGCACAGAGTCAGGAATTTTGGAGCCAAAGGTTTCCCTGCAAGGGCACCAGACTGGGTCCATAACGTTGTTCCCAGGCTCTCACACAGCCCCCAGAAGCAGCAGAATATTATTCAACACACTGGAAGACACGGGAGAGGGGCGGCAAAAGGTGAAGCTTCAGTGGTGACTTAAAGGAAACTTTCAACCTTCTCAGCAAACGGGAAGCTCATCCCGCGGGACAAATGAGTGAAGGATCGGAACCCTTTACTCAGCACCTTCAGCACCTTCATTCTATGGGTGATTCCAAGGAGAGCCTAGAGAGAAAATCTTTTCTTGGACCCCCTTCATGACGAATAAGGACTTTAATCTGCTATTTCCTCCTAGTCTGTAATTGGGAGGCTGCCTTGGGGTGCTGGCTTAGCAGCCTGTCAGCAGCTCTGGGGCTGCCATCTTGCTCTGTCGCCTGAGCCACCACTGTTCACATCTCTCGCTCCGTAATTTATTTTTATTATATCTTACCAAAGTGTCCATATGGAATGGACTGAAAATAAAATTGAAAGGGAAAAGAACCAGGCTCTTCACCACAGATAGCTTGAGAAAGTACTTGTGTGGAGCAGTGCCGTCCAGCAGAACTTTCCACAACAACAGAAACGCTCCCTTCCGGCACCAACCCCACACGCAGCCACCGAGCCCTGGGGATGTGGCTCCTGTAACTGAGGACCTCAATATTCCAACTTACTTCATTTTAAATACATTTAACTAGCACACATGACTAGGGGCTGCAGAATTGGACAGTGCTTGTCTGGTGCACAGACAGTAACCTGACACCCAGGCTCCACTCTTTACCTGGTCTGTGACTCAGTCTCTCAGAGTGTCGACTTCCTTATCATAAAATGAGGGTGAAATAGAATCTATCGTGTAGTGAACGTATGAGGCTTAATGAAATCATCCGTATTGGATGTTCAGCACCTGCCTGGAGTGAGGATGGAACGGTGGAAACATTGCAATGGTGATGGTGAGGACCGCAGAGACAGTCCAGGGGCCTGGGGGAGGGTTCAAGGAAAGGGTCAGAGTCTATTAGGTGAGAGAAGGGGTGAGCCGAGCAGCACGGAGAGGAAGTTTGGGTGACTCTGGGGAGGAGAGTCCTCGTACCTCGCTGTGTCTGGGAGCGGAGCGCAGGGCTGTGAGAGGGGACAGACCTGGTCCTGATGGTCTCTTGAGGACGCCAGGTGCTCAGCACCAGCAAGAGCCCCAGACTTCAGCTGCTCCCTTGCCCTGAATATAGCGCAATGCCCTCCACTGCGTCCAGGTCATTTACCACAAGTCAAAACACATGCATTTTTGACATATTTATCAAATAATCTGGATCAAATCACATATTTGCCTAAATCAGCTGAAATTTATATCAAAATATGTTGTTTTATATATATATATATACACACACACATATACGTATATGTACATATACATATATATACATATGTCAACATATACGTATATATACATATAATATATACACACATACATACACACACACGCGCGCGCACACGCACGCACACGCACATACACACACACGTACACACACGCGCGCGCACACATGCACACGCACACACACACGCACACACACGCACACGCACACACGTACACACGCACACACGCACACACACACACACACTATATCAATCTGGGTCCAACCAAGAAATGCACATCACAACATAATTTAAACAAGGAAAGTCTAATGTAAAAAAACATTAAGCGATTTTTAGGAAATAAGACAGGGGGGTAATTGTTGAGACAGAAAGAGAGCTCTCAAGGGCACCCTAGAGCTTCAGGAGAAGACCCAAAGGCAGACACGAGTGGAAGGTGCTCAGACCTCAATGAAGAAAGTGGGACAGCACCGACCGGGTGGGAGAGGATTTTGCTGGGCTTCCCAGGCCAGAGCTGGTCCACAGTCACTGGACCAATGGGAACCTCTTTCTGGGGCACAGGCAAACTGAGCCCAGTGGGTAGGCAGGGAGAGTTGGGGGTGCACTGAGGTCCGAAGCACACAGGGTCATGTCAGGAGGGCCACAGGAAACCACCCCCAGGACTCAGGCAAGCCAAGGCTGACAGGCGGCAAGCAGGCAGAGTCGGGTGCCACGTGGATGCAGTGGAGAGACCTCCATGCCAGGACTCCAGCACGCTTCTGTGCACACCCTGGGCCTGGGCAGCACTGGGCCCCTCTAGGGGACAAAGGTCAGGCAGGCAGCCAGCCCAGTGTGCCCACGTGCAGGGCCAAGGAGATGCCTCAAGGTGCAGCAACCTGGGGGGAGGTCCCGTCCTGTGCCATCTGCAGTTCCTGACTGCACAGATGCTGTCCACATCAACAGCTTTGGAGAGCAAGCAGCAACAGAATGCTGGAGAGAGCCACACCATGCATGCACATAACCCTGGAGCAATGGCACTGCTGAGCAGTAAAGACAAGAGCAGATACTTGTCCTGCAGGACCTGGCAACGAGCCTTGAGAGCCAGGAAGGGAAATCCCTTCCTTCTGCAATGTCTCTCCAGCATCTTCTATGGACATCATCAAAGCAACTGGCAAAAGAAAACTATTTCTCCAGATATATGCCTAGGACTGGGATTGTTGTCGTATGGTAGCTCTATGCTGTTTTTTAAGGAATCTCCATACTGTTCTCCATAGTGGCTGTACCAATTTACATTCCCACCAACAGTGTAGAAGTGTTCCCTTTTCTCCACCCACTCTCCAGCATTTATTTTTTGTAGAAATTTCATGATAGCCATTCTGACCAGTGTGAGGTGATACCTCATTGTAGTTTTGATTTGCATTTCTCTAATAATTAGTGATGTTGAGCATCCTTTCATGTGTTTGTTGGCCATCTGTATGACTTCTTTGGAGAAATGTCTATTTAGGTCTTCCGCCCATTTTTTGATTGGGTCTTTTGATTTTGACATTGAGCTGCATGAGCTGTTTGTATGTTTTGGAGATTAATGCCTTGTCAGTTGCTTCGTTTGCAAATGTTTTCTCCCATTCTGAGGGTTGTCTTTTCATTTTGTTTATGGTTTCCTTTGCTGTGCAAAAGCTTTTAAGTTTAATTAGGACCCATTTGCTTATTTTTATTTTTATTTTCGTTACTCTAGGTGGTGGATCAAAACTGATCTTGCTGTGATTTACGTCAGAGAGTGTTCTGCCTGTATTTTCCTCTAAGAGTTTTATAGTATCTGGCCTTACATTTAGGTTTTTAATCCACTTTGAGTTTGTTTTTGTGTATGGTGTTAGAGAATGTTCTAACTTCATTCTTTAACGTGTAGCTGTCCAGTTTTCCCAGCACCACTTATTGAAGAGACTGTCTTTTCTCCATTGTATCTCCTTGCCTCCTTTGTCATAGCTTATGTGGCCATAGGTGCGTGGGTTTATCTCTGGACTTTCTATCCTGTACCACTGATCTATATTTCTGTTTTTGTGCCAGTACTATACTGTTTTGATCACTGTAGCTTTGTAAAACAGTAAAATACACAAACACATGGAGACTAAACAATAAGTTACCAAATAATCAATGGATCACTGAAGAAATCAAAGAGGACATCAAAAAATACCTAGAGGCAAATGACAATGAAAACACAACAATCCAAAACCTATGGGATACAGCAAAAGCAGTTCTAAGAGGGAAGTGTATAGCAATATAATCCTACCTCAAAAAAACAAGAAAAATCTTAAATAAACAACCTAATATTACACCTAAAGCAACTAGAGAAAGAAAAACAAACAAAACCCAAAGTTAGTGGAAGAAAAGAAATCATAAAGATCAGAGCAGAAATAAATGAAATAGAGATGAAGAAAATAATAGTAAAGATCAATGAAACTAAAAGCTGGTTCTTTGAGAAGATAAACAAAATTGATAAACCTTTAGCCAGACTCATCATGAAAAAGAGGGAGAGGACTCAAATCAGTAAAATGAGAAATGAAAAAGGAAAAGTTACAACAGACACCCAGAAATACAAAGGATCATAAGAGGTTACTACAAGGAACTCTATGCCAATAAAACAGACAACCTAGAAGAAATGAACAAATGCTTAGAAAGATGCAAGCTTCCAAGACTAACCAGGAAGAAATAGAAAATAGGAACAGAGCAATCACAAGCACTGAAATTGAAACTGTGATCAAAAATCTTCCAAGAAACAAAAGCCCAGGGCCAGAGGGCTTCACAGGTGAATTCTACCGAACATTTAGAGAAGAGTTAACACCTACCTTTCTGAAACTCTTTGAAAAAACTGCAGAGCAATGAACACTTCCAAGCTCATTCTATGAGGCCACCATCACCTTGATACCAAAACTGGACAAAGATACTACAAAAAAGAAAACTACAGGCCAATATCACTGATGAACATAGATGCAAACATCCTCAACAAAATACTAGCAAACCGAATCCAACAGCACATTGAAAGGATCATACGCCATGATCAAGTGGGGTTTATCCCAGGATGCAAGGATTCTTCAATATATGCAAATCAATCAATGTGATACACCACATTAACAAATTGAAGAATAAAAACCATGTGATCATCTACATAGATGCAGAAGAAGCTTTTGACAAAATTCAATACCCATTGATTATAATAACTCTCCAGAGAGTGGGCTTAGAGGGAACCTACCTCAACGTAATAAAGGCCATATACGACAAACCCACAGCCAACACCATTCTCAATGGTGAAAAGCTGAAAGCATTCCCTCTAAGATCAGGAACAAGACAAGGATGTCCACTCTCTCCACTATTATTCAACATAGCTTTGGAAGTCCTAGCCAGAGCTATCAGAGAAGAGAAAGAAATAAAAGGAATCCAAATTGGAAAAAAAGAAGTAAAACTGTCACTGTTTGCAGAGGACGTGATACTATACATAGAGAATCCCAAAGATGCTACCAGAAAACTACTAGAGCTCATCAATGAATTTGGTAAAGTTGCAGTATACAGAATTAAAACACAGAAATCTCTTGCATTTCTATGCGCTAACAACGAAAGATCAGAAAAAGAGATTAAGGAAACAATCCCATTTACCATGCATCAAAAAGAATAAAACATCTAGAGCCTTTAAAGAGCTCTTCCTTCCTCTGCCCCCAAGCACAAAGCAGGGAGGGTAAGGGCCTAAGGAGTGGGTGGCAATATAGGCGGGGCCTGGGCCGGCAGGCTGGCCACTCCGAGGAGCTGGGGCTGGACCTCCACACCCCGCCCCTCCGGCCCCCCGCACCCATGTGAGGGGGCAGGGCACCCTGATCTCTTAGAACCTCCAAGGAGAGGACAGCAGTTTGCCTGTATCCCTAGGGCGCTGGAAACCATAGCCTGTTTTCAGCAAGGAGCCAGGTACTTAACCTTGACCTTGACTTTATAAATTCACTCTGCAAACGGGGATTGCGTGCCTGAGAGGCAGGGAGCACTGGAGTCAGAGCTGTGAGACTAAGAGTCACACCCTGGGCTCCCAGAGTTTACCACCCAGCAGGAAGACAAACCTGAAGGAATAATTTGTGGTGCTTGCTGCAGAGAAGAGAACTGGGCTGTATCACAACGCAAGGGGCTCACTTAGTTTGGGTGAGGGCTCAGGAAAACTGCGCTAAGAGGGGGTTGTGGGAGAGAGGCTGACGAGTCAAGACGGGGCATGAACACTGAAACAGAGTAAACTATGCGTGCGGGACAATCCAGGTCTAGACATCAGCCTCGAAGCAAGAAAAATCTGCAGATTTCCCAAAACTGGCAAACAAACAAACAAAACACTAAAAACTAAAAACCTCAAGCAGGAATGTGGAGAGTGAAATAAAGGAAGCATGAGCAGAGAAATGCAAAATAAATGTTAGGACCAAATCATACAACCCCTGTAGAACATACCCCAGAGGCCATTTTATTCTAAAGGCAACAGGAAGATATAAAAAGGTTCAAACAGTATCAAGTTGCATTTTTAAAAGGTCACTGACTACACTGCAGAAACAGGTTGAAGGGAGGTAAAAGCAGATGCAGAAGCACCGGTTAGAAAGCTGTGGTCCGAAGTCAAAGGTGGGGTGACTTAGATGGAGTCTGGGAAGGGGGGTCGGGAGGGAAGGGAATTTCTCAGATGGCTCTGGACCTGGCAGACGCTCCATTAATGTGTGCTGAATCCTCGCCCCTCGCACCGCTTGAGAGCGGACGTTACAGTGCCTTTCACAGCTGCGACAGAGTTCAAGAGGCTGAACACAATGCCCAGGGTCGCAGAGGCCGGGTTCGGGCGCCTAGCGTGAGCCGCGCGGACCCCCCACGATGGCCGGGCTGCGCTGAGCAAGGAGAGCGCTTGCCCGATGCTCCGCGCCTGCGGTCACGGGGCTCCCGGCAAGTGTGAACTGGTTCTGCCCGCGGCCTGTCCTGTTGGCCTGTCCTGCAAGGGAGAATCCCCACGCAGAGAAAGTGGGAAACACGGAGCTCGTAAGGGCCGCGGGCGGACCCTTGACGCGGGAGCTGGATTCTGGGCGCCTGGTCCCTGGCCGCCTGCGGCACCGCCACCTGCACCCGGGCTGCTCGGGGCCCGGACGCCGCCTCCAGGGCAACAAGAGCCTGTCCATGCAAAAGCCTGTCTCAGCTGGATTGGAGGATGAGGGTGATCGGTAAACCGAGAGGAGCCAGCTGAGGAAGGAAATCAAACGGAAGACGTGCTCAGTCCGCAGACTGCTCTGCGCGATGGAAAGTCTATACCGCCTGATTCTCGGCAAGTGTGTGAGCAAAGGGCAGCCCTGCCTCCGAGTGAGATCGGCGAGTCTCCTGTCTGCCTAGCCCTGCGACCAAGGCTGTGACAGGTCGAGCACGTCGTCAGCTGGGGTCCACTGACCCGTACACTTAGGCTAATTTCTGAAACAGAAAAGTCCGGAATCTCAGTGGCTTGAAACAATGCGTCCCTTTCTCACATACCCCGTGGAACACTCCGAGAGATGATTTAGGGGCACAGGCTCTTCCATCTTTGTGCCACCTTCAAAATGTGGCCTCCAAGTTCACCGCCTAAGGGAGAAAGGAATGATTCAGGGGGCGTGTTTCTGTGCACATGGTAGGCAACTGGCAGTCAGGGACACAGCCCGGCTAACGCGCACGTGTCGGGGGCCTGTTTAGCTGCGTTCCCCCGCAGAGGACAAAAGACAGACAGTGGGCTCTAGCCGACTTGGCCAGACCCTTCAGACACCTGAACGTTTGTCTTCCCGTTTGTGGAACACTCTCGGGTCCTCCCTAGAGAGGCTGCCCAGAGTTCCAGCAGACACTGCATCCCATACAAGGGCGCGGACCTCCCAGCAATTCCGCTCCGTCAGGCCCCGTGTGCCTGCTCCTGGCGCTGCAACTTACAAACGAGAGAGACTAGTGAGGCTCTCCTCCCACGCGATACGCAAGCACAGGATGACTGCGGTAAACACCACCCCTGGGGAAAGGACAGAGACACGCCAGTCACTGACCCACAGGGACACTTGGACCCTGCAGGACAAGCATCCTCAAGTCTCTGCCCTGTTTGGGGGCCCCTGGTCAGAAGTTCCACGGTCTGTTCTTCTCAGGGATCCCTGCCCTGGATCTTCCTCCTTGAAAGGAGGAGGAAGATTGTGCTCCTTACTTGACCTGGGTGTTGGAGGGGGGTGGGTATTCTTTCAGAGGCTCTACGTAGGCTTTGGATCCCACTTTCTATCTGTCCATCACCTGGTCTTTTTAGACTAGTTTTGTAGTTTCTTTGGCAATATAATTTCCTCAGAACCTTAGAAGGTTTCTGGTATATTTGCTTCCAAACAGTTCCATATGGTTGTAACCACACGCTAAGCATTTCTGTACACCAGATTTGCAAATCTACATTTTTTTTTTGCTTTTGCTTTCTCATGCCCTTGCCTATATCGGTTTAACATAACAGCTTAACTGCCTGTAACAGTTTCTTAATTTGATCATCGCCATGAGGCTGAATCATAATACGGCTTTGAAGCTTAAAGGCTTTTTTATTCCAATATCTCATTTCCTACTGTTTGTGTTCCAGAAGAAGATGGAATTTCCAACCCTTCATGGACTCAAGTTTCTGGACTCTCTGCTTACAAACTAGCCACTTTTCTCCCGAGTTCTTCTCTTTCTTTTAACAGTGTGCCAACACAGCCAATTGTAGCAAACCCACATTAACACTTTGATTTTTTTCCAATCACTTTTGCTAGAGTGGCCAAACCATGAGACTCACAATTTACTTCCAAAGAGATTTTCCGGTAATAATTTTACTAAATATTTTCTCATAGATCACCATCTTTCTTGCCACCTGACTCTAAGTCAATGTCAGACATCAGATTTTTGTTATCATAGCCTTTCAGAGTACCGATATTTTTATATTAGTCCTGGTAATTTAATTGCTGTACCAATTCTCAAATCTCAGTGGCTTTAACACAGTAAGTGTTTTTCTTCTTCAAATCAACAGGCCAGTCAGAGCTGGCTGGTTCTCCTCCAAGCAGTGACTCAATGACCCAGGCTCCTTCTATCTGTGGTGTTTCCATATTCAACATGCAGCCTCCAAGCTTGCCCCTGGAGGAGAAGGAGCTTTGTACGTGCAGCCCAGAAGTGCTGACCTCATGCGGACCACATCCCACGGGCCAGAACACAGCCAACACCCAACTCACTGCACGGGCTCTGGGAGGCCGTTTTTCTGTGTTTCCAGGAAAACAAAAAAGACAGATCTCAGAGAGCTCTGGCGATCTTGGCCACACTGTTTATAATAATCCCAGATGAGTTCCTTTAGTTGCTTCACTCTAGAAGCTTACAGGTGATATATAATAAAGCAAATAAATGGGAATGAGAATTTCGTACTCTGCAGGCGCCATTTAGATATGAAGAAAGGTCCTGTCAACAGTACTAGTAGAACACAGCACTGTCAATGGATTTGTGTGTCGCAAGGCTGGCAGGGCAGGGGTTGTTACATTGTCGAATCTTTACATTGTTATATCTGTTACATTGTCAATCTGATGCTCATACATTACTTACTGTCATAACATATTTGGCATTCGTATTCCAAACACTTCCTAAGTGCCTGCTTAGAGCTAGGAAAGGGATCTAGGAATGCAACGGTGAACAAATTGTTTCAGTCCTGCTTACCTGGTGTTAACATTGTAACACAGGAGAGAAGTCACACAAATAACCACCCACTTAAATAGTAATTGATTAATTTAGTAAATGATATGCCTACAAAGCACAGGACAATGTAAGAAAGTACAAAGACAGACCTTAGCTTGGGTGTTGATAGAGGTTCTAAAGCATTAAGCTGGGACCTGAAAGATTGGCGGTGGGGGGGGGGATCCTCCGATGAAGAGATGGGAGAAACATCAAGGAGTCTGGCTTTTACACTTGGGTAGAGTGGTGCCATCCTGGGACAGGGAGCACTGCGTTTTCATACAATAGCCTTGGATGGGAAGAGCATGGTTTCATGTGAGGATACATTGAGGCCAAGTTAACCTGGAGATCTCCAAGTGGAGACATCAAGCAGACAGTTGATATCCAAGTAGAGAACCCACTCAGAGATCTGACACGGTCCTAGAACTTTGGAGGATGTCTTGTGATGCTCTCTCCTCAAGGCTGTGCCTCACCGCAGTTCCCTGAATTCGTCATGCATCGGGGACGCTCACGGAGTTTTAATTTTAGGAAAAGTAATTTGAAACGGGAGCATTCTCATTGGCAGCCCAAATTTTGATTTTGTTAAATAGTGAATCATTAATGCAAGTAAGAAAAGTTTCCCATTTTTAAGTACTTCTCAGATCTGGTTGGCAGACAGCAACATCACTATGAGAAGCAGCCACAAGGAGCAACTGGCCATTTGAGGGACCAGGAGTCCTTAGTGATAACAAGAAAATGCCCAATGAGGGAAGGAGGCAAGGCAAACGGATTCTTTTCTCCATTTTTCTTTTGCCTAGTCTATTCAGTGCCTTAAGCAGAAAGCACTGATCTAAAATTCAGCTCTTCGTTCTTTTAAACACGTACCTTTATTAAGCAATGAGTGTTCTTTGTAGGTTCTGAATATGAATACATTAGTAGGAGTGCATTTATTTTAACTCATTTGATGATGACTAAAGCTTAGGACCTGGTGTCTCTGAAAACCTTAGAAAATGATTTGAAATGACTCTTCAGATGAATGCAAATGCATGGAAAGAAAACTGGCTGAAGGTCATCATACCAACAGCCAGCACAAACAGCAACCCATAAGAACAGGCACCTATTTCATTTTCTCAGGTGGGTGTTGATGAGGAAAGGTGGAACAGTTTTCACTGCTAATCTCTCAAAGGAAGGAACACACCATGTTAATTTAATTCATTGATGAGAGAAAAAGTGGGGGTGGATTAATCACTTCTAATGGCAGAAAAGTTTTCTTTAACTGCTAGTTTTACAAAGAACTGGAATTCACCGAAAGAGAACTCTGCTCTTAGAGAATGCGCACACATACACACGTTCGCACACACATACACACGCACGCACAGACACGAAACCGAACTCCCCCCAGGAGTTAGGATTACAGGCTGTACACCTTTCAAGTTGTTTTAAAAGGTGCAGTGACCGTAAGAATGGCATCTCCAGTTCACTCTCTGAACAAAGCTGTATCAGGCACCTGTTAATCTAAAGCTGTGGCTTGAATAATGAAAGAAATTAAGTAAATGAACCTCTTCAGCTATATTTGTGGGCAGTGGATGTTTTTATACAGGCTGTATATCAAACATTAGAGACCAAATTCACTTTTTGTGGCACTTCAACAGGGTAGCATCAAAAACCCCCAAGGGGATGAAGATTTGGGTGTACCATTTTATTGACCGAAAATGCTTTAGATGCCCTGGCATATAATAAGGTATGTATCACCAGGGAGATTCTGAGCTTTGTCTTTACAAATAGAGAAGATGGAAAAGTAAGTAAAGTACAAGTTACAAGGATTATATCATGTTTGGTTCTCCAGACCTCATACTGGAAATATCAAATTACCAAAATCCAGAGATGGAGCGGTAGGTGTCCAGCTAGACCTGGAAGCAAGGTTGCTGCAGAGGTGAAAAAGGGCACTGAGAGAAAGGTTTCTCATGTGGTCCAGGGCCCCCAACAAGTTCCTCTGGGAGTGCGGAGTTTCTGTAGGTGCTGTGCCCGGACCAGAGCCTGGCTCAGAGAGCACAACGGACCCCAAGCAGAGAACCCAGCATGGCCATGAGAACAAGTTACTACCCATGGCATAACACGAAAACGGCGCTTTGTTGGTGATCTCCCTCCTGGAGACCAGGGTGCCTGATTGGAAGTAGCAACTACCAGAAAAAGCCACGTGGAACACCCACTCAGTAACCAAGATCCACACATTTTTATCTCCTAGCTTGTCCACGTATATGTATTTTGTTCTTATCAGAATGGAAACTCACACAAAACCCTACTATTTTTATTTCATCTCCTGACATGCTACAAACACTCCCTATCTTCAGCTTGCTGATGACAAAGAAGGGCTCAAGGAAGAGGAATTAGATTTCCATTTCCTTCTTTTTTCTTTTGCAGCGTAAGTGGTTGGCTAACGTCAGAAAGTAACAAGAATAAGAAAGGCTTCCCTGGTTGCTCCTGTTTCTTAGAGTGCAAATGCATTCTTTCTCCATTCAAAGCAAATTCTAAATCAGACAAAAAGTGTAACCTCTTGGGGCTGTCAGTACCCTGCTTACTGAGACACAGAGGTAACCTGCTTGACAGCTGGTAACTCACCGAGTCCCCCTGAAGTCCCAGCATGGTGGGTCCCTGGGACTTCTGTGCTCATGGGGACTCTGATGTTCTGTGGGATTGGGAGGGGGAACAGCAGACACACAGACCCTGTGTACCTCCTCTCCTCGCAAGCATGCTCCATTGGCCCATCGGACTTCACTGACAAAATACAAGTTCAGAGATAAACTTTTAAGAATCTCCAGATGGCAGCAGTAGAGCATAAAACCAAGCACAGGACCCTTCTGAGAGTGGGCGCTTCTGAGAGCGGGCCATTACCACCGTCCAGGCCATGCACCCCTGCAGCATCCCTGCGGGGAAGACTGTTAATGATACCTTGAATCGTGGGAGGTGTGGCCCCTATAAGCCAAATGCTACAGGCAGGTCAGACATAGAATGATGCCCTGTGGGAATTTCTACCAGGCATCAGAGTTTTTCAAGTTTTCTATCTGCCCACTATGTCACAGAACCAAGCTGTAGAGTAGGAAAAGACTGCATTTCAGAAGAGGTATGGGAACATACGTATATGTATAACTGATTCACTTTGTTGTAAAGCAGAAACTAACACACCATTGTGAAGCAGTTATACTCCAATAAAGATGTTAAAAAAAAAAAGATTGCATTTCAGCAATAATAATAACAGCTGCTCCTCGTTTAGCCCCTATTAAATGTCTGCTCCCTACTGAAAACTGTACTGAGGAATGTTGCCCGTTAACCTGCCCTTAGCAACCTTCAGACTAGATAGATCTACCAGTATGAGAATGACTACATGATTTAAATTTATAAAAAATTGGAATGAAAACCCCTGTGCTTTAGCAATGACTATCTCTAAGCAGTAGATTTAAAAGTATGTATTTTTCTATTTCATTTTACAAATTTTCCACATGGAGCTTATGATTTTTATAATGTGGGGGGAAGTTCTGCTATCTTCTAAAGAGGCACGAAGCTTCCTGACATACGAGCACGGGCTCTTTCCCTTCTCCAGAGCTGGTACTGCTCTTGCTGTGAATCAGTACAGCAGCCTTAGACAGAATAACAAAACTCAGGCACACTTGGAGGGCACCTTCCCTTTTTTTGGTCCTGGCAAGTCAGCCAGCAATGATAAAGGATGTCTGAGTGCCAAGAAGATTAGAAAAGAACAATCTTTCTTGTAAAGAGAAGTTGGAATAAAAACAACAACGACAAACAAAAAAGAGGGAGCTCGCTCAGCCTCCCCGCTCCGGTGCAGGGAAAGCTCCGTAAGTAAGCATGTGTGAAATCACATTCAGGGTTTTCCTGTTTTCTCCCTGCCTGCATTTGACTAGTCACATGGGTTTCACTCTACATATTAGAGCTGTACATGTAAGATTTATGCTTTGTATAGAATTTGGAGAATTTGGAATCTCGTTGAAATCCATCCACGCACATCTTTAGCAAGCTACGCCAGAGAATCGAAAACATTAAATTTATGCAAAGTGAGGAAGTGGCAATGATTTCTTTACAAGTGATTGTCGATTTACTGCCTGAGGTGGAGGCTCGGGTCTCCTCACCGATCCAGGAACAGGATGAGTAACTAGAATGGACACCAGAACTTTTAGACTCACCCCACTTGCTGCAATTCTCAGGTCAGGGGCTGGTTCTTGAATTTCTGTTTTTCAATTAAGCCTCCTCTCTTTGCAAAACCACCCACCTACTCTGAACCCAAAGCCTCCTGAAGGACAGGCACCCAAAGGCTGGTGCTCTTATGAAGCCTTGTACTTCATAGACCTCATGATCTCTAGACAGAGTCCACCTCAATGGATAAAATCAGAAGGAGGAAGCCGACAGCCACAGAGCAGTTTGGCATGTGTATCAGGGAGCTAACTCCAAAGCTCGAGTTAAAATGCAAACATGCACAACGGGTCTGTCTCACCGCAGCAGTGGCGGTAGAGTGGAGATTGCTGCTCCCAGGCTGCTCTCCCCCTTGGAGCCGGCGCCCTCCAGGGGTTCCCAGCCAAACTGGCAGGGAAGGGTGGTCACGGGGCAGGAGGGAGGGCATCTCTTCCAGGCTGGCCCCAAACCCTTGCAGCGGCTGGTGAGCACACCCAGGAGGCTGCACGAGGCCTGTGAGGACTGCAGTTGCCCCTCAGCTGGCTCTGAAGGGCTGTGCCTCAGAGACCCCTCCTCTGACCAGAGCACCATTGCCCGCGAGTTACGACACACCTTGGGGACCATTGCCCGCGAGTTACGACACACCTTGGGGACCATTGCCCGCGAGTTACGACACACCTTGGGGACCATTGCCCGCGAGTTACGACACACCTTGGGGACCATTTGGCCTAACAGTTAGCTTTCCTTAAAAATTGAGATATTTACCCAGAAAGAACCATTTAAGTTTGTTTGGTTACTCAGAACATTTAATGAAACAAGTTTACTTTTTAGAAAATCACAGAATGGAGGCAAAGAGTATGGAGATTTTATAGGAGCCGTTAAAAAAAATTAGCAATGTCGTTGATATAGTATTTGAGAGTATTTCATAACCCCAGCTGCGGGCTCAAGTTGAATGTCCATACTGAGAGGTTTACATTTGCATGAATACTGTATACTTAATACTACTAACCTAGAACAGCCCTGTTGTGTGTGACCAATTCAGCTTTTGATCAATTTCAAATAATCTTCACCTTGATTTTCACATATAACAAGTTGGCCACATTTCGCATTTGTCTTAACGCTTTCTGCCTCCGTTGATGTTTCATTCTTTTATTAGTGACAGGAACGAGATTGTTTACCTGGGCAAGTGCCTTCCCCTTCCTCTCCCCTCTCCCCCGACACATCCCCATTCTTCACCCTCTGAGAAGTCACTGCAGCTCCTTTGCAGGTGTCTCGTCAGGTGGGAAGAAGGGAAGAAGTGGTCTCGGAGGCT
This sequence comes from Physeter macrocephalus, assembly GCF_002837175.3. Taxonomy (NCBI): domain Eukaryota; kingdom Metazoa; phylum Chordata; class Mammalia; order Artiodactyla; family Physeteridae; genus Physeter; species Physeter macrocephalus. The sequence goes on along the minus strand of NC_041218.1, from coordinate 103,212,362 downwards.
GAAGGACAGGGAACATGTCCTTATGCACATGTCTAACGTCATCATTATTTTGACAGGACTACTCTGCACTTGAGGCCGTGCGGCTCAGCTGGATGAGACAGCACGTTACCATACTGCCCTGTCTCCTTCAAGGTCACGACCACAGCCTCAGTGGCCCTTGTCATGCCGAACTTCCTCCACGCACTTACTCTCCCTCTCTCCTCGTTGACTGCTAGTCTCTCTGTGTTGCTTTACACCTCCCATGCCTTCCTCCCATCCTCCTTCTCAGCAGTCACCTGGCTCCCTTCCACTTAGAAAATAAAGCAATTAAGGGAGGATGCCCACATCCTCCTTCTTCACACTTCCCCGCCCACCTGAATCTGTGCCCACAAAGTCCCTGCTTTCTCTCCAATTACAACGTTGAGGCCAACATCTCAACTTGTTCACCACATCTCATTCCCTCTTGCTTACTCTCTCTTTCTCTCTCTGTGTGTCTCTTTGTCTCTCACTCCCCTGCATCAGTAGTTTTTCCCACTCTGCTGGGTCGCTCCCTAATTTTGCAAACACTTTATTACCCCTCCCATCAAAAGAAATCCTTCTTTTGACACCACTGTGCCTCCCCCTGTTGCCTGATTTCTCAGCTCGCTTTTACAGCAAATCTACTCTAAAGAGTCCTCGCTACTATACGCTTGCCATTTCCAACTTCTCTCTTTCAATTCTCTCCAAAATCCATGCCAATCAGATTTTTGTCCTCTCCACACCCGTGAGCTCCACGTTGCTATAGGTTTCTCGTAAAACCTACAGAAATTGACCCTATGGATCTCATGCAGTTGAGATTCTTCCCAAGTTCTGAAAATGACCTTTCTGTGGCTCTTAATTTTTAGCGTGGTGAGTTTATGTCTTTTAGTAGGAAGTTAAGGGCGTTGACCTCAGGAGCTAGACCTTAGGTAACATTTAAAACAAATCCTTTAGACTATATTTCTCTTTTTTTTTCTTAACTTGTATTTGAGTTTTCCATGATTTGTCTTATCAAAATACTTTATGGACACTGTTGCCTTAATTTCAATGTTCAAGTAAATCTCAAGGTCTGTTTTTTATAAATATTTAGAATATTTTAAGAATATAAAAATATTTACAAAAATTAATTACATTCAGAAAAAATGGATAATAGCTCAATTGTTATTTAGGAAAATAAATATAGCCTATCAGACTTCCTATCTTTGTTACCTTCTGTTGTCTGTGTTGAATGTTAAGAAGCAGGGACAAAAAAGAACAAAGTGCTGATGCTGTTAGTTAATATTGTTCTGGAAGTCCTAGCTAATAGAAAATGTCCCATCAATGTCAATATAAACGCCATCAAAGAAAGGAAATTTACAATATTTTCAGGTAATTTACTCATTTATTTAATAGTTCTTGAGGCATTGTGCCAGGTGCTATACTCATCTATCTCATTATCCCAAAAGGATGAAGTGAAAACTTTTTGTATGTATGTATGATGGCTGAAGATGGTGGCAAGATATAAAATAATACACAGACATCAGTTGGTTTCCTATTAATATTCTAGCAAAATAACCAGTAGGCAAATAGAATGGAAAAAGACACCATTCTCATGATACCTACCTCAGCGCAATCCTTCCCATGGTGTGGATCACGTCACCCACACCAGGCTAGGGGAGGAGGAGTACCGATTCCTGAGACCCCCAGGATTCCTGACTCAAAATCTCAGAGCATAGGCCAAGGATTCTGAAATTTTAAATGATTTTAAACAGACCCCCAGGTAGTTCTTCTGTTCTCTAAAATCTAGGTTCCCTGATGTAGTAAATAAGAGGACATGGTGTGATTTTGAGCAAATTATTAAACCTAGTTAGGCTTCAATTACTTTATCTGCAAAAAAGAAACAATGATAATACCTACATCATAAGGCACTTTGGAAAAATAAGTGAAATAAAGTAGGTGAGGGGTTTAGGACACTATAAGTACTCAGCTGTTATTAGATATTAGTATTAAATATTGAAACAAGAATATAAAATACATAGAAACAAGCTTGAGAAGGAAGGATGACTCAGGTCATAAGTGAATAAAACAACAAAATTACTTAGGAATACGTCTAGAACTAATATAAACTGAGAAGCATACTATGTTCCTACTGGAGCAGAGGTAGGGAAGAGAAGGAGAAAGCAATATGGTAAAGAAATCCATTTTTCAAAGTTGATTTTTAAATTTCAGGTAGCTCTATACAAAATACCAGATAGACACTCTTCATAAATCAGCAAAATGAAGCTAAGGGTCATCTTGAAAAACATGCAGTGGAGAAAAAATTATCCAAACCTTACCTCACACAAACACGAAATGCAGAAGGAAGCATATAAAAGGCCAATTTCATTGCCAGGCATCATAATGTAAAGTTACAATACATTTAATAATATTGTATCATTATCAAAATAGGCAGGCACATTGATGAAACTGAAGAGAAAATGCAGAAATCTATCTACGAACATGATAACTTAATATATGATAGAGTTTGTGTTTCAGATCAATGGAGAAAATAGGAATTATTTAATGCATAGTAATTGGATTATTGATTAACTAGTTAAAAAAAGCTCACTCAAAATTCATTTCAATATGGATTAAAGAGTAAACTTAAACTATGAAAAAGAAAATTGGAGTATACTGAATAAGTATGTGCTTGGAAGCATTCTGTATATTATGTTTATAGAAAGAGAATATAAAATATCAGTGAATTTAGGAAGCCAGGCTTGATTAGTAAAATGTAAGAAGAAATAGGCAAGATAAGAAGAAAGAGGTGGTGGAATAATTATGATCTCTTGATCATAAGAAGATAAGTCAAGAACATTCCAACAAGTGGGGAAACATCCGGCTAAGATGAAGCCACATCAGCACCACTGATAGTTGCTTAGGTTACTGGATACTCTCACCTTGCTAATGATATAATGCTATAATAATTAGCAAACCTACAAGCAAATCATTCAAAGGCAATAAATAAACGATTAATCAGGAATGGAATAGCAAGCAGAGCTCCAGAGATCTCTGTGATCAGACCATTCTGAAAAATGCACTCTACTATCTAATATGGTAGCCATAATCTGCTTCCCGTATCTCATGCCTTAGATGGGTCTGTGACCTGGCCTCTGCCATCTCAGCATGTTCCCACACCTCCTGAAACCAGGGACCATTTTAATTTCATGAGCATCCATAGCCAACAAAGGACAGCCATGAAAGCACTCCCCTCCACAGTGGATGTTAGAGATATGCTCTTTTCCTAAAATTTTGGTAATCATATCGACCTTTAGAAGGTAGCAGCGTTTTACAAGCTCTCAGGGGACGTACTTAAAGAGTGGGTGGGAAAGACACACATGAGAGAGGTACTTTAGCATATCAATTTCCTAAAGGAAAAATGACCCCTCCAATCAGTAAATAGGTACAAACTTTCTGTAAGTCAATTTGATAATAGACCGACAATTTTGGCAGTATGCACATATTTTGACCCAGCAATTTTACTTTTTTTCATTGTGTTTTATTGTAGTAAAATACACATAAAATTTGCAGTCTCAACCATTTTTAGTGTACGGTTCAGTGGTATTAATTATATTCATAATGTTGTCCAACCATCACCACCATCCATCTTCAGAACCCTTTTCATCTTGTAAAATTGAAATTCTATAACCATTCAACAATAACTCCTCATTCATTTCTTCTCCTCCCAGTCCCTGGCAACCACCACTCTACTTTCTATCTCTATGAAGTGGAATCATACACTATTTATCTTTTTGTGACTGGCTTATTTCACTTGGCATAATATCTTCAAAGTTCATCTATGCTGTAGCATGTTTCAGAATTACCTTCCTTAAGGCTGAATTATATTCCATTGTACATATATACCACATTTTCTTATCCATTCATCCATTGATGGATACTTGGGTTGTTTCCATGTTTTAACTACTGTGATAATGCTACTAAGAACCTGGGTGTACAAATATCTCTTTGAGACCCTGCTTTCACATGGAAATTATATTTTTATTTTGGGGGAGGAACCCCCATACTGTTTATCACGGTAGCTATACCATTTTACATTCCCACCAACAGTGCACAAGCATTCCAGTTTCTCACCGTTTGTTTTCTGATAGTGGCTATCATAGTGGGTGTGAGGTGGCAACTCATTGTAGCTTTGATTTGCATTTCCCTAATAAATAGTGATGTTGAACATCTTTTCATGTGCTTATTGGCCATTTGTATACCTAATTTTGAGAAATGTCTATCCAATTCCTTTGCCTATTTTTGAATCAGTTTGTTTTTGTGTTGTTGAGTTTTAGGAGTTCTCTATATATTCTGGATATTAATCGCTTATCAGATACCTAATTTGCAAATATTGTCTCCCATTCAGTGGGTTGCCTTTTTATTCTGTTGATAGTGTCTTTTGATGACAAAGTTTTAAATTTTTCAATAAATTCAATTTGTCTATTTTTCCTTTTGTTATCTGTGCCTTTGGTGTCATACCCAAGAAATCATTGCCAGATCCAATGTGCTGAAACTTTTGTCCTATGTAGTCTTCTGAAAGTTTTATTGTTCTAGGTTTTACATTTAGATCTTTGATCCACTTTGAGTTAATTTTTGTACATAGTGCTAGGTATCCAACTTCATAGTTTTTCATGTGGATATCCAGTTCTCCCAGCACTGTTTGTTGAAAAGATTGTCCTTTCCCCACTGAATAGTCTTGGCACCCTTGTCAAAAATCATTTGACCTAATATGCAAGGGCTTATTTCTGGACTTTATTCTATTCCGTTGGTCTATATGTCTGTCTTTATACCAATATCACATTGTTTTGATGACTGCAGTTTTGTAGTCAGTTTGGAAATGAGGAAGTATGAGTCTTCTGGTTTTATTCTTTTCTTCAAGATTGTTTTGGCTATTCAGGGTCCCTTGAGATTTGAGGATGAATTTTTCTATTTCCACAAAAAACATCACTGGGATTTTGATAGGGACTGCATTGAGTTACTATCTAAAGGCTTTTCATTTCATTTTGCAGGACTCCCTTGAGCATTTCTTGCAGGGCAGGTCTAGTGGTCAACTCACTCAGCTTTGATTTATCTGGGAACGTCTTACTTTCTCCCTCAGTTTTGAAGGACAGTTTTGCCAGATGTAGGATCCTTGGTTGACTTTTTTTTTTTCACTTTTGGAACTTTGAATATATCAGCCTATTGGTTTCTGGTCTCCAAAGTTTCTGATGAGAAATCTGCTGATAATCTTGTCAAGTACCCTTTGCATTGATGATTCACTTCTCTTTCTGCTTTCAAGATTTTCTCTTTGTGCTTGGCTTTTGAAAGTTTGATTATAATTTGTACCAGTGGGTCTCTTTGATTTATCTTGTATGGAGTTTGTTGAGTTTCCTGGCTGTTTATATTAATGTTTTTCATAAAATTTGGGAAGTTGTCTTGCATTATTTCTTCAAATATTCTCTCTGCTCTTTTTTGTCCTATCCTTCAGAGACTCCGACAACATGTCTGTTGGTGCCCTTGATAATGTCCTGCAGGTCCTTCAGGCCCTGTTAACTTTTTTTCAATCTTCTTTCTTTCTGTTCCCTAGATTTAATCAATTTTATTGTCTAATCTTCAAGTTCACTGACTTTTTTCTTCTGTCTGCTCAAATCTGTCTTTGAATCCCTCTAGTGAATTTGTCATTTCAGTTATTGTATTTTTCAGCTCCAGAATTTGTTTTTGGTTTCTTTTTAAGTTTTGTATCTCTTCAGTGATATTTCCATTTTGTTCCTATATTATTTTCTTGACTTTCTCATATCTTCCTTTAGTTCTCTGTGCATCTTTAAGGTAATTGTTTTAAAGTTTTTATCTAAATAGATCTTCCATCAGGATTTTTTTCAGGAACAGTTTCTTTTGATTTATTTTTTTCCTTTGAGTGAGCCATATTTTCCTATTTCTTTGTATGCCTTGTGATATTTTTGTTGAAAACTGGATGTTTAAATCTAATAATGTAACTCTGGAAATCAGATACTTTGCCTTCTCCATGCTCATTGTTATTTGTTATTGTTTTTGTTATTTAATTGCTGTTGGTTGTCTCTGTGCTGAGGATCAGTCTGAGGTGTAAACTCAAGGTCTTCTCTTAGCCTTTCTGGGCATGCATAGTTACTTTCTAATTTTCCTTGTACATGCAGGGTTTTTTGTTTTTTGTTTTTTTTCGGTACGTGGGCCTCTCACTGTTGTGGCCTCTCCGGTTGCGGAGCACAGGCTCTGGATGCGCAGGCTCAGCGGCCATGGCTCACGGGCCCAGCCTGTCCGCGGCATGTGGGATCTTCCCGGACCGGGGCACGAACCCGCGTCCCCTGCATCGGCAGGCGGACTCTCAACCACTGCGCCACCAGGGAAGCCCCCATGCAGGTTTTTTTTTTTAATGTCCTAGTCTTTAGTGTGTGGTTCCTAAAAGGAGAAAAAGATTAAAATGATAGGGTGGAGTGGAAAGGGTTCTGGTCTTTAAATATTCTGGAATTCACTTCAGTAAGAGAAGGGGCTCACAGCAGTGGTGGGAGATACAACAAATGGCTGCCCCCTCTTTTTCTTTACCTCTGTGATCAGAAGGAGCAATCAGCAATCAGCGCACAGACACCTGATGGCTGTGGACAGGGTCCTTTTCGCCACCCCTGGCTCTTGCAAGCTGTGTGCAGGCTGCTTCAGGAATGTGCGCACAGCTGCCTGCCATGTGGTTGGGGAGGGGGAATGCGTGACTGCTACTGTGCTAAGCACTGAAATTGACTAATATTAACTGTGCTTTCTGGTCCAAGTCTTCCCTTGGAAGTTGCAAACCCTTAATAGAATCCAGACTTCCACAATAGTTACATCAAACAGATTCTGCCAATGCAGTTGTTGTCTAGGTGGGAAGACAGATTCTGGTGCTTCCTACTCCACCCTCTTCCCAGAATCCTCTGTTGTAATTTCACTCTTACTAATTTTTTAAAGAAAATAATTGGAGCTATTTTAAAAGATGTTTGTATAAGACTGGTCATAGCAATACTATTCATTATTGCAAAAAAATGAAACAAGCTGTGCTTCCAAAAATAGAAAATCATTCAAATAAATTATGGCACATTTATAGAATACAATATTATGACATTAAAATTATGCTATAGATCAAGGTTATTAAATAGAAAAATACATCATGTACATTGCTAATTTTACAGAAATCAGGTTAACTGATTCATGAAACATTAAAGATAGTATGATTGACTTTTTGTAAAATAAATATGTGTGTGTGTGTGTGTGTGTGTGTGTGTGTGTATGTAACAGAGGCTCAGTAAATTGTAACTTTTTTGCATGAGAAAGTCAAAATCCACCTGTATTTGTTGTGCATGAGACACTTAATTGTGTCGAGAAGAATCAATTGCATTTCCCTTGTCATTATTTAGATGTAATTCAGGTTCTTATTTTAGAGGAACATTAGAACAGACATTTTGTTTCTGGTTTAGCACAGACTAAGAAATAGCTCTAAAATATTTTAGGAAAATCTCACTCATAACAATGTAAAAGTTAGAAGAATGGGGCCAAGAGAGTTCTTATGAGAAACGGAAGAGAAAATCTCTTTCTTCTTTTTTGAAGTTCAGCATTATGAGAAAATTCCCCATGGCTGAAGTCACCATGCAGGCAGCTACCAGAGGCCCTTTACAGAACACTCATGTGTGGGAAGTAGGAAAACAGATGGGCAAACTGTGCTGAACACCAGGGCATTTTGTCCTGGGCAGCAGAGGGTCCAGGCTCAGCAGAAGGCTAATGCTATTGTCAATCTTCTGACTGACCCTGCTTATCACCCCTCTCTTAGTAACCCAACTCATTCTGGGGGGAAGGCACGGTTCTGAGTGCTGGGGAGACAGCAAAACCTATGAGGGCATGTCTCTGTGTGTGTGGGTGTGTGTAGATACACTGAAGGAGTTCTGTGGTGACGTATAACATGAGAAAACAAGAGCAAAAGAGAAAGACACAAAAATTGCAAACCGTAATTTTCTCAGCGTAATTGACCTCTCTGGCAGTGACTTTTGTGAACTTGCTGGCTTGTTTTTCTAGAACTTATTTTTCTGTGTGTTTTGGAGAAAGTTTGGAGCGAAGCCAGTTACACCACGGATTACTCTCCCTCTTCCTAATTTATGCAACACATATAAGAAATACAATTCAAAGTCATTTTTCATGATCAGCTCACAAAATGGTTGAGGCAGCTTTGGGGCAAATGATCTCTATTGTTTATTCAGCGAATTGGTTTCTTTTCTCTCTTATTTCTGTATTTTGAGAGTATTTATTCTTTCGGCAGGAATGTTTTGGGAATTTTTGCTGACTGCTTTTTGAAATTGAATCCTCTGGGAGCAATACCAGAGAGAGATAAGCCTCTAGGTTTCCACTTCAATAAATTTTATAGGTTTTGAAAAAATACGGTCAGGACACCCCTCACATCCTTGCTTTCTTGAGTGTCGGAGAATAATGCAGCCGAAGGTCCCTGCCCAATGCACGTGTGCCCCCGGCATTGGCCTTGTTCCTTATGCTCCATGAATAATTGTCTAATGAACTCGTTCACCCAACAAGCATTAAGTGGTCACCTACAAAATTCTAGATATTCTAGGTGCTGTGCATAAAGCAATAAATAAAGTTCCTCCTTTGATGTAGCTTATATTCTTGTCCCCCCAAAAGTGAACCAACAAAAAGATAAAATGGCAGCTAGTGAGAGAGAGGGTACAGGGAGAATAAAGCGGGCTCAGCACAGAAGGAGTATGTTTTCTATGAGGGATTCAAGGAGCTACAAGCAGGCCAGCAAGGCAAGAGGAAGGTGAGTGTGAAGACGAGTTGGGCCCCGGGCACCTGTCTTTTTGGGTGGTGATAAACCACTTTGCTGTTCTTGAAATAGCTGCAAAGCCACTTGAGAGATTTAAGCAGAGGACAGAGAGGATGGGACTTGGGTGTTCGAAGGCTCCTTCTTGCCAGGGTGTGGGGAACAGACTCTCTTGTCTCCCAGGTTGGTTCACTGATACTTCTGTTCTGCTCTCTATCCTAAGAGGGATGGCAGGGAGGCCTGGGCTTTGTAGCTGCTCCGGATTTCAGTTAGGTTTAGCTTTGCTGCTTCCTGGCAGGGTTAGCCAGGAGAGGCCCCAGGAAAGACGGGGGGCAGGCCGAGGGAGAAGCTAGGTCTTCCTCTCCCTCTTTGTCTCTTCCAGGCAGCCAGAATCCACTGTTCAGATCCTGCATGATTCTAGGTTTTTCTTACTACACCGGCTTTCGGAGTCTGGAAGCATCATCTCACCCATTTGTGCCTGCAGCCCTCAAGGCATTTCCCCATTCACCTTCTCAGCCATCGCTATGAAAGCAATTTCCTTTATAAAAGTCCCTCTATTTGAAATACTTAGAGTCGTTATTATCATCCTGTTAGACCTTGATGGATACAGAGGCAATTGCCTTAATTCAGGCAAGAAATGATCATGGTTGCACTAAGATTTAATGGCTAGAGACAGAAATAGAAAAACGGAAAAACAAACACAACTCGGGATCAAGGGGAAAACTTCCAAAAAGTTATAATTACTCTCAGAGAGATACAAAAATATACTATAAACATGAAAGAAGAACCAGATGCTATGATAAAAAGAAAAAGCAAGGCAAAACTATTTAAAATTGAAAACATGATAGGTAAAACAAAGAATTCAATTCTATGGACTGAAGGTTTATATCCTCCCAAAACTCATAGGTTGAAGCCTTAAACCCCAATATGATGGTCCTAGGAGATGGGGCTTTGGGAGAAAATTGGGTTTACATGAGGCCAGGAGGGGGTTTAGATTAGTGTCCTGATAAGAAGAAGAAGAACAGAGCCTTATTTCTCCCCCCACCCCACCATGTGAGGACACAGCAAGAAGATGGCAGTCTGCAAACCACAAAGAGATTGACCAACAAATACCAGATCTGCCAGTCTGCCAGCATCATGATCTTGGACATCAGCTTCCAGAACAGTGAGAAATTGAGTTTGCTGTTTAAGCCACCCAGTCTATGGTATTTTTGTTACAGTAGTTTGAACTGACTAAAACAAAGGGATTGACAAGGAAGTCTAAGAAACTCCCAGAAAGCAGATCAAAACAACAACAGAGACTAAAATTATCAAAGGGGGAAAATCAGGGACTAATCCAGACAGTGGAGAGGACATTATTGAACAAATAATACCATTTTTACTCATCTTTCAGATCTGCAGGAAAATGGCAGCTGCCCGATTTCAAATCTTCCCACACCCCCTCCCACACATGAGCAATTAAAAGCACGCAGGAGCTACACGTTCAGCAGCGCTAGGAAACAGAGACTGCCACAACCTTCAGACCAAATTCCAAATGCCACACAGCTTCCACCACCACCAAGCCTTTGAGTGTGAAAAGCATGGAAGGGGTGACAAGAGAACGTGTACAGGCAGAGAGGAGCATGGGGGATGCAGAAAAGCAGAACAAATCACCAAAAGCAGTGACAAAGTACTGAGCATTGTCACGACCTGATAAATCACAGAGAAAGGCTTCGAATGACTGGGACTAGAACGGTAGCCATAAAGAATCGGCACTTCCGTGGGAGAATCAGCTTCATGGAAAAGGGTGGTGCCTCTTGGAAACATGCTAGAGAACAGAAAGAAGAGATAGGAAGGGGAATTAAGTCTTCCGGTGGGAGAACGGTGTCGGTGGAAGAACGGTGTGTTAATGTCATATGTTCTAACAACGTAGAAAGAATGAGGCTAAAATGGAAAGAGAGAGGGGAAAGCAGAATAAGATCACTAATTGTTCTACCGGTAATAAGCAGGAGTCAAGGATACCTCTAAACTATAGATGAAATAGTAAAATGTTAACTAAGAAAAAGGATAAATTAGGAGCACAATAAAGAAAACTTCTAGATAATATATATTTTGCTAACTAACAAGTGAAATTACTTAAAAACAAGAAAGATATACCAAAGAGAGAAAAATCCCAGTAAAACACACACACCCTCATAACTGAATTCTGCCAGCAACCACGTGAGCTTAGACAGGACCCCAAGCTCTAGAAAGGAACACAGCCCAACCAATACCTTGATTGCAGCCTGGGAGACTCTAAAAGGAGCCACCACTGTGCTCCTGACCAGTGGAAACTAACTAGGAGGTCTTGAAGTGTAGTTGTTTTAGAAGTGTACAGGGAAACTAAAATAAAATAAAATAAAACTGATATTATTACATGTACAAAAAATACTATTAATATACATGGAGTAAAGATATTAGCATATGTGGGAGAAAATTAGGTAGAAATAAATAGGTAAAGAAATCAATCAGAAGTGAAGGGTAATTAACACTAACAATATGTTAAGGATTTTATAAGAAAGGAGAAATTTTTAACCATATGGCCCAAAAGTACTTTTTTATTTTTTCAATTTTTTATAATATTTATAACATAATACTGATGTTGATTTAACCATAAATTATAATGTAACTAGGTTAGGTGATGTGGCGTGTAGGAGAGGAATACATGAAGTCCACATGTTAGGTCTAATATGAATAAACCAAGAAAAAGAATAAAGTATTTTTTTAAAAACACCAGTGGAAGCAGCCTAAGTGTCCATCACAGAGGAATGGAAAAAGAAGATGTGGCACATATATAAAACAGAATATTACTCAGTCATAAAAAGGAACAAAATAGTGCCATTTTTAGAGACATGGATGGACCTAGAGACTGTCATACAGAGTGAGGTAAGTCAGAAAGCGAAAAACAAATATTATATATTAACATATATTTGGAATTTGAAAAATTGGTATAGACGATCTTATTTACAAAGCAGAAATAGAGACACAGACGTCGAGAACAAATGTATGGATATCAAGGGGGGAAGAAGGGGTGGTATGAACTGGGAGATTGGGATTGACATATATACACAACAATGTATAAAACAGATAACTAATGAGAACCTACTGTATAGCACAGGGATCTCTACTCAATGTTCTGTGGTGACCTAAATGGGAAGGAAATCTAAAAAAGAGTGGATATGTGTATACATATAGCTGTTTCACTTTGCTATACAGTATAAACTAACACAGTATTGCAAAGCAACTATATTCCAATAAAAAAATTTTTTTTAATAAAAATTAAAAAAAAAAAATACCAGTGGAATCGGCTAGAGGAGTTGAAGTGGATCACACCTTGGGAACAGGTCTGAGTGGAGGGAAGAGGTAAGATGAAGTACCACTGTTTTTTATAAGACATTACAACACTTTTGCTTGAACTGCAAGCAGATGAATTTTTCATTACATTTTGGGTTAAGCAGCTATGCTAGAGCTGCCTTGTAATGGTTCATTTTCATGACTTACACTTTCAGGTTTATATTTACATTTTCATAATTTTACATTTTACATTTTCCAGAATCTGGCATGCCAGTTAGTAAACAGGCATTATTAAAAGGTGAATTATTTAAACTTACACGTAAATAAATTATACTTAAAAGGTAATAAATACTTAGAACTCATCACTTCCTAGTTATTTTACTATTGGTATGCTTTACTACTGGTACAATTTGGGGTTATTTATGTCTGTCTGACTTGACGACGGAAACTCTGCTACAGAGCATCTCTGCCCAGCTCCTCACTCCTGATGTCACGTTGACGGTCTAAACTGGCCCTGGTGGAAGTATTCACAGCATGGAAATTAGCAGATGCTTCATTTCAGAGCTTGATTTATGGCATTTTTATTGTCTAAACATCATAAATTGATGAATAACATGTTAAGAATGAAAATTTAAATTTTGCCCTGTCTGTAGCTGCTATATTGTAAACAGCACAAAATGTCTTAAGAAATATTCATCCAGTATTGAAAAACTACTATTTAATTCTTCAAAGAAACCCCCATGAGGGCAGCTCCAGCACACAACTTCACGGTTTCACATTTGACTTACTTGTTAACACAAATGAAAACTGATCAACCAACATTCACGTCACAACTATGCTCACTTGTCAATTGCAAACGTAAACTGGCTGATGACACAATAGTTCGGCAAATTATCAGTGAAAGCCTTCTGTGAGAGTCAATTGACCATCTGGAATTTACAATAAAGAATACACTACCAAACGTAAAATAGATAGCTAGTGGGAAGCAGCCACATAGCACAGGGAGATCAGCTCGGTGGTTTGTGACCACGTAGAGGGGTGAGATAGGGAGGGTGGGAGGGAGGGAGACGCAAGAGGGAAGAGATATGGGAACATGTGTATGTATAACTGATTCACTTTGTTATACAGCAGAAACTAACACACCATTGTAAAGCAATTGTACTCTAATAAAGATGTTAAAAAAAAAGAATATTGGGCACTCTATTATTATTTGTAAATTAATGCTACACATCCTTTATATCAATAGAATCTATAATAAACTTTTGTACGTAGATAATGCATACTTTTTTCTTATTCAGAAAGCCAGTTGTTAAAATATACTAGCACATTAATAAGTTAAAGTATAATCCACTGAGCTCTATTACAAGAAGTCTGTGTTTCCTCACTTTTCTCCATCTAGAATTATGAATAATTTTAAATAAATTTAAATAAATAAATTGGTACCACCTTTTCCAAAATTAAAAAACATGAGACTCCAGGTTGAAAGTGACCCACAAAAGATCAAGCACAATAAATGGATGCTGACGTAGACCAAGTCCTTAAAAGCAACTTGCCTTATGTTTTAAGAGCCTTGAAAGTACTCAAAAATTTTACCAAATAATTATACATTTAAACATATTTCACAATGGAAATTATTAGAAACATGAACAATATCTACATAATAAGATACTCACGTTATTATTCGCAAAAGCAAAAATTGGGAGAAAATGAATATTTAAATTAAGTGTTAAAGTAATTATAATACACCTATGTGATAATGAGATTTGCAGATAGTTTTTATGAAATTAGACTCATTTATAGTATAATATTAGCAATGCATAAAAATAATGTATAAAAGTCAAATATGCAAAGAACAATGAATAGAATTTTTTGGAAAAATATCAACATATTTATTATTATTATTGGAATATATGGGTTTTTTTATTTTTGCATCTTTTCACATATCAGTGATTTCCAAATTTCTCCACTAGCACTTTCATAATGAAGAAAGTATAAGGATAACATAGAAATATTACAAAAGGAAATGGAGTAGGACATTATTAGACCTTTGGAGACAGAACTTGCTATATTCAGAGACCATGAAATGATGAAAGAAATTAGATAAATAGGAAAAAGACATAATCTAGTGATTCATATTTTATAAGAATATGATATAGTAAACAAGCACATGGGAAAATGCCCAATCTCAGACAGGAGCAAAAAAGAAAAGCAGTGTAAAATTAGTACAATAAAGAATAAGACAATATATGGACAAATGAAATGAAACAGTAACTTAAAAATCTTTAGAGTAAAAGTTGGAATGAGGCCTTTTGAAAGTATATATATGCATTGTGTGTGTATGTGTGTGTATGCGTTTGCATGCATAAGCACAGACATATACATATATATATATACACACCCATCATTCCTAGTCATTGATTGAACAACTTCAGCTCTAGATTTCTACACTAAGCACCCAATTCCAAAACAGATAAAGCTTTCTCACAATGCAAACCAAAATATACTAACAGGAAAAACCAAAAATATATAACAGCAAAATGGCAGGTTGAATCACACACACACACACACACACACACACACACACACACACACATACACACACACACACACACACAAACATACACAGACATATTCACATATGACGGAAATACTATAAACCCAGTTAAAACTGTGTTTAAAATGTTTGATTAAAAATATTTATATCTGAATGGGGAAAAGTATACAGTTTTATATAAAGCTAAACAAAGCACAAAATTTTACAACCATGTAAATTAAAAAATAATAGTTAATATTCATTAAATACTGTATGTTGAACACTGCTCAATGCTTCATACATTTAGTTTTGTTCAATCCTCACAACTCTATGAGTAGGTAAAGTATTGCCCCAATCTTATAGATTTTGGAACTTCATAAACTAAAAATACATATAATAAAAATTGAAATATAACAAATGTTAAAAAAGGATTATGTTTTAGATGATGAGTTTTTCTTAATTTTACTTTTTTGTATTTTTTGCATATCTATCAATGAGAATCTATTGGTTTTTGTAACTGGGATAAAAAGCAATGCCCTTTATTTTTTAAGTAGGTCAAATAAATACAGTGAACAAACAGCAGGAAAATGTTTGATCTCAGATGCTAGCAACAAAGAAAAACAAGTGGAGAAGACATGAATAATGTAACTGTACATTAAAACACATGACTTGATCAGGAGGGTCAAGAACAAGTATATACTGAAATATCATTGATATGATAATATTTTTAATGCCTATCAACTGTATAAAAATATTTAAGGTACATCCAAACAAGATAACTTCCGAATCAAACAAAAATAAAACTTTAAAAATCTAAAAAGAAAATCTACAAGTAATAGAATATTTACCAGATCGGTATCATGAGAGCAATCTCAGCTTTGAAGCAGTAGAAGAAATCATAGTGGGATAAACTAATGTATTTGAACATAAGATATTTACAAGCTACAGAAGGAAGAAAAAAAAACAACCTAAAAAGCAACAGATTAGAAAACATTTTTAGTATTACAATTGGGAAAGAATCATTTTTTTAAATGTAATTTTATATTCTTAATTGATCTTTATATTAACATCTCATTAGATATCTGGGAAAAGATTGAATATTTCACACAAAACTGTATAGAGGTTTACAAATAATAAACAAGACATGAGAGAATATGATCCTAAATAATAACCAAAAATGCTAATTAGAGCAATAGCTGAGACTCTTTCACTTACTTAATAGCAAAAAATATAGTATAAAAATGAAATAAACACCCAATGGATGTAATTATAGTGAAACTAGATTATCATAGCTCACTTCAAATTTTACAGTGTTTTAAGAAAATGTTTTAGCACAAAACAATCTCACATCATTTGATTGTCTACTTCCAGGTAGAGGACTTTGATTTTATGAATTTATTCTAAACCCAGTAAATTTAGTCTCTCATGCTCTTCTCACAGCCACTCTGAAAAATAGGTATTACGATCCCCATTTGGCAAAAGAGAAAGTTAAGGCTCAGAGCAGTGGAGTAAGTCGTCCGATGCACTTATCAGAACTTTAATTCTGCTTCGGGAGATTACGTTTCTTCCACTGATAACATGCAGTCAGCAGACCGCA
Organism: Physeter macrocephalus; assembly: GCF_002837175.3. NCBI lineage: Eukaryota > Metazoa > Chordata > Mammalia > Artiodactyla > Physeteridae > Physeter > Physeter macrocephalus. Next base: position 103,196,105 of record NC_041218.1, on the reverse strand, counting down.
GGCCGTCACGAGGGATGAACAGAGCTGCAAGCATCGCTCCTTGTATCCGTTAGGTCCGCCTGCCTGCGTGGACTCGCACGGTTTATCACTTACAGCAGAAACCAAACAGCCTCGTGTCAGTTCCCCACGTCCTGAGCTCCACGGATGACACTGAACCAGAGGGTCCAGACGACAAGCAGCATGCAGGTCACTGGCCGCCGAAAAGCCAACTGCAGCCACGTGGCTTATAGCTGCAGCTGTCCCCAAGGGGCATGCGGAGGGCGTCCAGCGCTTTAGTGACACCGGGCTGCAGATGACAGGCACCTCCCGCGAGGTAGGGAGGGAGGTGGACAACTGCCTTTGACAGCTGCTTAGGGCTGCGTGTCTTCCTGTGCTCCAGAGCTGTTACCCGGCGGCCCGCAAGTCGTGAGTCCGGCCGTGGCTAAGCCGCCCTTCCCGTGTGACCGTGTGGACACGGCAAGATCATCAGGGCACTGCAGCAGAACTCCTCGTTTTGCTTTCATCTGTCTCCTTTGTGCTTGCTTTTCCCTCATTGATCCATGTTCTACTGTTGTTCTCCCCTGGGATAGCTATCCTTCCAGTACTGCCTCCAAAATCAAGAGTGGGACCCATATCCATTTAGGACCTCTGGGCCTGACTGTGCAGAGTGTAAGTGCTACCCGGATGGCAGGTTGACGGGGCCAGGCTGCTGGCAAGGCTACCAGACACCCCTGAGGGCCACCTGCAGGGCTGGAAGGAGCTTCAGGTGTGCATCAAATAGAGTCACAGCCAACAATATGTCCGATAAGGTGTTAATATCCAAAGTCTAATACAAAGAATTCATACAACTCAACATCAAAAAAAGAAACCACCCGACTAAAAAATGAACAGACATTTTCCCAAAGAAGACATACAGATGGCCCACAGGCACATGAAAAGATGCTCAACGTCACTTGTTATCAGGAAAAGACAAATCAAAATCACAATGAGATGTCACCTCACGCCTGTCAGAATGGCTATTATCAAAAAACAACAAATAAGTGTTAGTGAGGATGTGGAGAAAAGGGAACCTTGTGCACAGTTGGTGGGATTATAAATTGGTTCAGCCACTTTGGAAAATCGTATGGAGCTAACTCAAAAAATTAAAAATAGAACTACCATATGATCCTGCAATTCCACTCCTAGGTATTTACTCAAAGGAAATGAAAACACTAATTAGAAAAGATATGTGCGCCCCTGTGTTCATTGCTGCATTATTTATAATAGCCAAGGTATGGAAGCAACCTAAGTGTCCATTAATAGATGAATCGATAAAGATGATGTGGTATATATATATACGATGGAATATTACTCAGCCATAAAAAAGAATGAAATAATGCCATTTGTGACAACATGGATGGACCTAGAGGGTATTATGCTAAGTGACATAATTCAGACAGAGGAAGACAAATACTGTATGATCTCACATGTAGAATATAAGAAATAAAACAAATGCACAAACATAACAAAACAGAAACAGAGCCATGGATGCAGAGGACTAACAAGTCGTTTCCATAGAGGAGGGAAAGGAGAAGAGAAATAGATGAGGGAGATTAAGAGGTGCAAGCTTGCAGCTGAAAAATAAATGAGTCACAGATATGAAATGTGTAATGTGGAGAATAAAGTCAATAGCTATATCATATCTTTGTATGGTGGCAGATGGTAACTAGACTTACCATGGGGTCATTGTGAAATGTATAGAAATATCGAATCTCTATGCTTTGTAACAGAAACTAACATAGTGTTATAGGTCAATTATACTTCAAAAACAAACAAACAAACGACCTCATAGAGAAAGAGATCAGACTTGTGATCACCAGAGGCAGAGGTTGGGGGGAGGGAGAATTGGATGAAAGCAGTCACAAGGTACAAACTTCCAGTTATAAGATAAATAAGTACAACATAATAAATATAATTAACACTGCTGTATGCTATATGCAAAAGTTGTCAAAAGAATAAATCCTGAGTTCTCATCACAAGGAAAAATATTTTTCTACTTCTTTAATATTGTATCTATATGAAATGATGGATGTTCACAAAACTTGTGATCATCATTTCATGACGTATGCAGGTCAAGTCATTATGCTGTACACCTTAAACTTATACTGTGCTGCATGTAAACTATATCTCAATAAAACTGGAAGAAAAAAATTAAAAATAACATAAATAGAATCACAGCACTCGAGTGGTGATTCTCCACTTAGAATACAGCTAGTGGTTTTAGGAGAAGATTCCCCCACTACTACACCACCAACTCCACATTCCATGGCTGGACCGGAGCCCACTGGGTGGGGCTGGCTTTACGCAGGTGCTGCTGTGGGGTAGGTACTGCCATCCAGCGGCTGGATCCTCTCTGCAGCAGCAACCACCAGGCAAGAGGGCTGAGAACGTCTTGAACCAGAAGGTCTCTCACGGTGGGGACCTCTACGATACCTGCTAATGTGGCCCATTGATAGGACACCTACTAAGATGCTTCTATGGTCAAATACCTGGTAGAGGGACTTCCCTGGTGGCCCAGTGGTTAAGACTCCACGCTCCCAACTCAGGGGACTAGGTTTGATCCCTGGTCAGGGAACTAGATCCCACATGCCTGCCACAGCTAAGAGTTTGCATGCCACAACTAAGGAGCCCTAGAGCCACAACTAAGGAGCCCATGTGCTGCAACTAAGGAGCCAGCGAGCTGCAACTAAGAAGCCCACCTGCCGTAACTAAGATCCAGCGCAACCAAATAAGTAAATAAATATTAAAAAAAAAAATACCTGGTAGAAAATTCACATAGTTCAAGGGGAAAAAAAGCCCTGAACTTTCTATTTTTCACCTGTGGGCTCTGATGATCAAACTGTCAACAGGGACTCACTGGGCAAAGGCACTGTATTGGTTTCCTAGGGTTGCAGTAACACAGGGTCACAAACTAGGGCTTGAAACAACAGACATGTGCTCTCTCATTGTTCTGCAGCCTAGAAGGTTGACATCCGGGTGTGGCAGGGTTGGTTCTCTCTGGGGGCTCTGAGCCCCTGAAGAAGGGTTTGGTCCATGCCTCTCTCCCAGTTTCTAGTGATTGCCAACGTTGTTGGCATCCCTTCGCTTGTAGATGCAGCCCTGCAATCTCTGGCTCCATCCTCACATGGCGCAGCAGTCAGAGTCCTCCAGAGAAACAGAACCAACAGGATGTATACACATAAAGGGACTTATTATAAGGAATTGGTTCCTATAATTATAGAGGCTGGCAAGGAGACCCAGCAGAGTCGATGGTTTAGTCCAGTCTGAAGGCTGGCAGGCTTGAGACTCAGAACAGACTAACTTTCAGTTTGGGTCTGAAGGCAGGAAAAAAGCCAATGTCCCAATTCCAGGCAATCAGGCAAGAAAAATTCCCCCTTACTCGGTGAGGGACAGCCTTTTTGTTCTAGTCAGGGCCTCAACTGATTGGGTGAGGTCACCTGCATTGGGGAGGGCAATATGTTACTCAGCCTACCCACCTAAATGTTAATCTCATCCAAAACACCCTCACAGACACCCCAGAATAATGTTTGATCAAATACCTGGGCACCCTGTGGCCCAGTCAACTTGACACCTAAAATTAACCATCACCCATGGCATTCTGTGTGTCTGTGTCCAAATCTCTCCTTCTTATAAGGGCGCCAGTCAGTGGATTAGGGCCCACCCCAGTTCATTATGACCTCATCCTAACTTGATTACAGCTACAAAAAATTAATTTCCAAATAAAATCATATTCACAAGTACAGGGGTTAGGACTGGAACATGTCTTTGAGGGACACAATTCAACCCAAAACAGGTATCAATAGATGAAATAGATGCCTTGATTTCTGGTAGATCACATACTCACGGAACAATAGACCTTGACTGGAATCAGTTGACAATTTTGTAGAAAAATAGGAGACAAAAGTCATCTATGCTCTGGCCCTCTTGTAATGGGCTGGCATCCATAGTGAGGGAGTTAGTTCTGAAGATGTTAGATTGAATTTGGTCTGGATACAAGATTGTTTAGCTCCTATAATGTTAAAGTGATGACTTCCAATCAGACAAGCAATTTCCCTTTCCTGAAAGAGTGAGGGTAGAAAAATGAGGGGGAAATAACCAGTAGTTATTGCTGGTGGGGGTGTAAAATGGTACAATTACTTTAGAAAACTGTTTGGCAGTATCTACTGAAGTCCGTGACATTGCCCTACCCTCCTAGACATATACCCAAGAGACATGAGTCTGTCCACCAGAAGACATGCACATTTGCCAAGAACTGGAACAGCCCAAATTTTCACCAACCAGAAAAGCAATGAATATATTGTTGTATATTCATACAATAGAATACATCCCAGCAATGAAAATAAAAGAACGAACTAGTAGTAGAGCAACAACATGGATGACTCTCACAGACATCATATTGAGCAAAAGAAGGCAGACACAAAGCACTTCAAAACGTGTGGTTCATGCACGCGCAGTTCAAAAACAGGCAAAACTAACACATGGTGACAGACGTCAGATCAGCGGTACCTCCTGGAGGGAGTATTGAGTGGAAAGGGCCAAGGGAATCTTCTGGAGCGACAGACATGCTCTGTATCTTGGCGGTGGTTCTGTGCGTATGTAAAAATTCAGTAAGCTGTACACAAGACTCACACACCTTATTGCATGTATTTCATAACTCAGTAAAAAAAAAAAAAAACTAAAGAATGAATATCTTGAAGCCCTACTATGTGACAAGCATTATTCTAGGTCCAGCAGTAAAATAAAGTCTCTGCTCTCATGGAACTTACATTCTAGGGAAAGAAGATATTTCATAAACTAATGAACAAGATATGTGTGAGAGAGGGAGAGTGTGTGTGTAGAAACAGGGACAGAGACAAAGAGACAGAGAGATAATGAGTGGGAGAGAGTGAAATGGTGGTAGATATTGAATACAAGTGAAGTACACAAGAGGAGATAGATAAAAGGACAGTGCCAGGAGAAGTGACCCTATGCATCGAGTGGTCAGGAAAAGGCTCACTGATGAGGCACCAGGTAAGCAGAGGCCTGAAAGGAGTGTGGAGGCAGCCAGAAGGCTCTCCAGGTGGAACAGCATTGAGGCTGAAGGAACAGCATATGCTAAGGGAAGCAGGAAATGCTCGAGGAATGGCAAGGAGGGCTATATGAGTGGACCAGAGTGGAATAGTGAGATCCATGGGGATGTGACAGAAATGGTGAGATTCTGGGAATATTTTGAAGATAGAGCCAACAGGATATGCTGATGGATTTGAGGTAGGATTTGTAAAGAGAGAGATTTTTATTTTGGTCTGATCATCTGGTATCCTAAAGTTCTCTTTTACAGATGTGAGGAATGTGGAGTGAGATGCAGGTTTGGAGATGAAAATCCAGAGTTCAATTGAATCTTATTAATCTGCGATGCCTGATAGGTTTCCAAGTGCTGTGCTCAGGCAGGCAGCCAGATACACGTGTCCAGAGCTCAGGGGAGTGGTCTGCACTGGACACTTCCATTGGTAAGTTCATGGTGCAGATCTGATTTTTTTAAATAAAGGGACTGGATAAGATGGATAGAGGGATGTTGGCGGCTGGAAGGGTTGGAAACTGTTGGACTTTTTTAAAGGCCCTATAGAATTATTTGACTCCTTAAATTACATGCCTGCATGATTTTGATAAAACAAAAACTATAAATAAATGTAATAGTAAATATACTCTCATAGTTAAACAATTTCTGTACACATTATATCCATACCTTCCCTCCAAGCTCATTTTTCTTCTTACAGAAATACATCTCGATATGTTTTAGCAATCGTCAAACCTCTTAGTCTTCTTATATCTAAAAATGTCTACGTTACCTTGAATGATAATTTAGTTGGTGTAATAGGATATTCAGTAGGAAAACTCAAGGTGCCAATGTACAAAGTGGGTTCTAAGACAGATAACCCTTTAAGATGTGAACAGTTTTACAGGAAACAGCTCAATAGTGGCTGGACGACCTTTAAAATATCACATGAGAAACAGTGGGGAGAGCTGCACTGTGTCCTCCCTCCATTACCCCCTGCAATGGTGGGGGTCAGTGGTGCCAGCTCCTCAGATCGAGCTCCAGTTGGGTGACATGGAGAGTTTCATACGTGGGCTGTGAAGTATGGTGGACACGGTGAACTGACTTCTGAATCCTGCCTGTGAAATGTGAAGGGCTCGAGACAGCAGTTTAGCTGCTGAGGGAGAGGGGACCATGGTGGGACCAGCCAGCACCCCCAGCGTTTGTCAGGACAAAAGGGAGCATGCACTTAACCCATGGACCAAATGTGGGTGGCACCCTGAGAGCACAGGTGTGAGTCCTCTGAGGTCTGGCTTCCACTGGGCAGGGGGTCTCAGCACCAGAAGCTGGAGGTGGATCACTGGATTCTTAGAGGCCAAAGAACAGAGGGTAAAGAACATCACAAGTCATGTGGGTCAGGCCCATGCAAATCAAGCCAGCTTCCAACATTACTCAGGCCCAGAAAGTGCAGAGCCAGCTCTGATCAAGTCCAGGGAAATTTTCCTGTTCCCCTCCCTGACCTCCCCTCTCCAGCAACTTCAGAGTAATTCTGAATGAAGTGAAATTAGGAACTTTAACTATGGGATGGAACTGGACGTCTCGGTTTGAATGTATTTCACATCTTAAAGTGCTCATAAAACTTTATTAACCTAAGAGTGCTCAGAAACATCATGGGCCTGCTCACTTTGAGAGAGAGAAATGACTTCCCTCACTGAAAATATTTTAAAGGGAGTAGGAAGAGCAAGTAAACTTGCAGTTATGTCGTCCTCCCATCTGGGCTTGTCCAGCATACAGGTGAAAGTAGCTACATCAGCAGTCTGAAAATATGATCCCTGTTTACCAAGCCTACCGTTGCCATCAGTAGACTATTGGTCATCGCCCTCAGGATGCATATTAGATTTTCTTTACAGTCTTATATTCTGCAGTAGGTTATGTGTCTGGGTGTGGATTTGTTTATCTAGCTTGGAGAGCTTGGGCTGCTCTCTGGATCTCAGGTCTCAAATAGTTTTGTTTCAATGCTTAAAATATTGTTTCCTCATCATTCCTTCCATTTCCTTATTCTGGAACTCTCATCATATCCATATGGTGTATTCTCTGTCCATTTGCCAGGTCCCATTACTATTATCTCACAGTCTGGGCTCCAGCTCTTTCAGCAGCACTCTGAGACAATCTCTCAGTACGAACTTCTAGTTCACTCCTTCACTATTCAATGGTGTCTGGTCTAAAACATCTACCTTTTATAAATAGTTATATTTCTGGGCTTCCCTGGTGGCGCAGTGGTTGCGCGTCCGTCTGCCGATGCAGGGCAACCGGGTTCGCGCCCCGGTCCGGGAAGATCCCGCATGCCGCGGAGCGGCTGGGCCCGTGAGCCACGGCCGCTGCGCCTGCGCGTCCGGCGCCTG
>NC_041218.1:103143726-103188504 GCF_002837175.3 Physeter macrocephalus | reverse complement strand
CGCAACGGGAGAGGCCGCAGCAGAGGGAGGCCCGCATACCACAAAAAAAAAAATAAATAAAAATAAAAATAGTTATATTTCTAACTGATTGATTCTTCTTTATATCTTGCTGCTTTTACCTTTTCTACTTTTTAACATAATATTGGTCACATTTTTATAGATACCATTCCTTCCTATATCTTTTTACTTCTTAAATGTGATTATTGCAAATATTTATCAAACTACTCCAGATAATTTTATCTGAAGTAATTTAATATTTCATTTCTTGATTTTTTTCTTTTTTTTTTTTTTTTTTGTGGTACGCGGGCCTCTTCCTGCTGTGGCCTCCCCCGTTGCGGAGCACAGGCTCCGGACACGCAGGCTCGGCGGCCATGGCTCACGGGCCCAGCCGCTCCGCGGCACGTGGGATCCTCCCGGACCGGGGCACGAACCCGCGTCCCCTGCATCGGCAGGCAGACTCTCAACCACTGCGCCACCAGGGAAGCCCTTTCTTCTCTTTTTAATCCTTAAATATTTTAGGCATTTTATAAATTTTTGTAAGCTTGTGTTTGGGGAATTCTTCGGTTTGTTTTTTTTAATTGGCTTTCATTTTCTCTTTGTCGTTTTTCCTGTATACTTCTTCCTATGTAGAGATTTTTACGTTGTCTTCCAGATACCAGTTTAGAGAAAGGTAGTTTTAGGACTCTTAGTCCATATTCATATTGGGGACAATGCTATTTTGTCAATGTTCCTAACCCAGGAGGTACCTTGGTTCAGGTGTAGACGCGAAACTGTGTCTTTGTTCAGCTTGGCCTGAACAAAATAAATCACCTCTTTTTCTAATTTTAACCCTTTTTCTTCAGCTATTCTATATATGCATTTCTCACTCTGTGAGCCACGAAAGAAAAGTCCCAAGTCATCCAAGTCCCTATTTATCTGTCCTCGGGAAGAAAAACACGAGAAATCCTACCTCAGCAAGCTTCATGGCTGTTTCCTATCTTTCACTGCTGATGAGATTCTGGCTAAAATTCCCCACAGCTGACAATATAACCAATAAAATAATAGGATATTTTAAAATAATACATGCCTCCATTCCATAATGTTAGCTTTATGCTGTTTTTTCTTTATCTTATACATACTCTGACAATTCAAATTGAGAGGGGAAATGAAAATACTTCAGGAGACTTATTTATATCCATTTTATTAAATTCACACTCAATCCACTAAGGCATTCTAGACTGTGCCTCAGAGCCAGAACCTACTTGGGGCAAATTTTTATATTTTGGTCCTACTTTACATTTTTAGATCCAGTAAGTATACATGGAGGAAACAGGAACATTAAATGAATTTAAATCTTATTTCAGCTGCTGACTTAATCTGATAAACGTGCACCCCTCTTCAGACAGTGAAGTAAAAGTTGAAATAGGCTCTGTGATTTGTGAAGTAAAAGGATATGCTAAAGGCACTGTCAGCGGGGATGCCAGTCATTCCAGCCTCTCTGCCAGCAGCTTTGTCTGAGTCATTTGGTGTGCAAGCACCTCGGTGGCCAAAATGAACTGATAAGAAGGAAAGAAAGTTAGAACTGAGCTTGATAGAGGTTTGGAAGAAAAGCAACTGGGTACCAGAGAGGTGCCCTCTCTGGACAGTACTTGATTCAAGAGCATCAGTTTTACCTGTGAGCTTCTTAGAAACACAAACACGTGGACCCTTCCATGACCTATTGAATCAGAATCTCTGGGGAGAGAGCCCAGAGAACTGTGTGTTAAAAGATCTCCTGGAGGGCTTCCCTGGTGGCGCAGTGGTTGAGAGTCCGCCTGCGGATGCAGGGGACACGGGTTCGAGCCCTGGTCTGGGAGGATCCCACATGCCGCGGAGCAACTAGGCCCGTGAGCCATGGCTGCTGGACCTGCGCGTCCGGAGCCTGTGCTCCACAACAAGAGAGGCTGCGATAGTGAGAGGCCTGTGCACCGCGATGAAGAGTGGCCCCCGCTTGCCACAACTAGAGAAAGCCCTCGCACAGAAACGAAGACCCAACACAGCAAAAATAAATAAATTAATTAATAAACTCCTACCCCCAACATCTAAAAAAAAAAAAAGATCTCCTGGAGATTCTTCTGCACTAAAGTTTGCATAAGTAAAGTAAAGCGTAAGATTCTTGTGCATTACTGTTTGAGAACCACTGAGGTGGAGGAAGAGATTCAATTAGGCAAATTGGGTAGAAGAAGAAATTCAAGAAAAAATAATTGTCCCTATTAATTGAGGAAACACATATAAATAGTTACATGGCTCCTAGGATTGATGTAGTCATAGCAAGACCATAGTTCACAGCTGGTAGTGGAGAGATCCAGAGAGGAGGTATAGACTTTTGATTGTCAGAATTATTGGCAGGAATTACATAGGATTTGAGGGCCCAGACAAGCTAAGTGATATTAACAGTTTTAATCTACTCCCAACATGGAACTGGATTGTTCAGCACTTAAACCCAAATTTGAGTCTGGCCATAAAGGTTAGAATCAAATTAGAATCTAATAACAATCATTAGATAAACAGGGCGGGGGAGAAATGAACACTGCTGTGACACATGCTACACAGGTGTCTGGAACGAATCCCCAGCACGTAAACAGTCCAGGTCCCACAGGATGGGTAGATTTTGTCTCTGCTTTGGTCTGCGCTGACCTAAACTGGTTCCATCAAGACAATGCCTGGCAGGTGGAAAAATGAAACAGTAGTGGAGGACATGGGACAACTACCCTGACTGCAGCATTTAAATCCAAGATCCTAGCACAATCTTAGTCCCAGGAAAACCAAGACATTTGGTCACCCTACAGCCAAGCAAGTTCTGATTTTCTAAGGAAAATATAACATTTAGAAGCTACTCTTTGTTATCTTGGCACCTCGTTAAGTCAATTAAAATATTACTTCGATAATAATTTTTAAATAATTCAAGATATTCATGTGCTTTGGAAGTGGATTTCCAGAAATTTGTATAACGGTTTATAGATTGTGAACCAAAAACAATGAAAGGCCATGTGAAGCTGTGTGCTATAGGTTTTTTTTTTGAAATACCACTATTTTAAAAAATGAAAAGGTCATATTTTAGCCTTTAATCAATGCTTGCTAGGTGGGACACCTGGAGCAACAATGCTGTTGAAACCTTTGAGCAGATGTGTTGTGAGTGAATTATGAAGTGGATGAATGAGTCACTGAGTCACAAAACTTATGGGCACATAAAATGACTCCAAATAGGTGCAGAGTAAAGCAACCGACTCTGATCTCTTTGGGCAAATTTGAGGGCTTACGTCAGCTTACTCAGAACATTTGTAAAGAAAACCAATTCCCCTTCACTTGAAAAGACTATTTCAACTCCTGTTTTATACTTCTGATATAAATCAGTAATATAGAATTTTCTCTGGAAGATCCACCTTTTAAATAAAATTAATTTTACAAAATCTATCAATATGTGTAAGGGACTTTGGACCCATTCCACTAAATTATGTTTGTAATTATGCACTCTAGGTACTGAGTTACATAAATAAAAATCAAAGGCTAATTGAACCTAAAAGATTGTATTATCTCATGCAGAGAGACAGCTGCATGGGACTCAGGAATACAGTGACTGACTTGAGGCCCTCGAAGGGAAACATCTTTATATGAATGGTATTCAAAAGACAGCCCTTTCACCAACTCAACATTGCACAATCTGTGAGGAAGAGGCAGCGAATGAAGGGGCTTCCCCGCAGACAACTCTCCTGATAAACTATAGTCTCATAGTTGGGAGCTGCTTAACCAAAAGTCGTCTGAATTCTACTTACCATGGTGCAATAGATCCCTCAGGGAAAAAATAAATGGGAAATTAGTTAATTTATTCTAAAATAGTTTGCGAGGAAAAAGTACTAAAGGAAAGTCTATTTTTAAAAAAACTTTTTCATAGATCGTTATTGGAGTATAATTACTTCACAATATTGGGTTAGTTTCTGTTGCACAACAAAGCGAATCAGCCATATGCATACACATGTCCCCATATCCCCTCCCTCTTGAGCCTCCCTCCCACCCCCGCTCTCTGACCCCTCTAGGTCATCCCAAAGCACCGAGCCGATCTCCCTGTGCTGTGCTGCTGCTTCCCACTAGCCATCTATTTTACGTTTGGTAGCGTATATATGGCGATGCTACTCTCACTTCTTCCCAGCTTCCCCTTCCCCTTCCCTGTGTCCTCAAGTCTATTTTCTAGGTCTATCTCTTTATTCCTGCCCTGCTACTAGGTTCATCAGTAACCTTTTTTTTTTTAGATTCCATATATATATGTTAGCATACGCTATTTTTGATATTGAGCTCCATGAGCTGTTTGTATATTTTGGAGATTAATCCTTTGTCTGTTGTTTCATTTGTAAATATTTTCTCCTATTCTGAGGGTTGTCTTTTTGTCTTGTTTATGGTTTCCTTTGCTGTGCAAAAGTTTTTAAGTTTAATTAAGTCCCATTTGTTTGTTTTTACTTCCATTACTCTAGGAGGTGGGTCAAAAAGATCTTGCTGTGGTTTATGTCAAAGAGTGTTTTTCCTATGTTTTCCTCTAAGAGTTTTATAGTGTCTGGCCTTACATTTAAGTCTTTAATCCATCTGGAGTTTTTTTTTTGTATGGTGCTAGAGAATGTTCTAATCTCATACTTTTACATGTACCTGTCCAGTTTTCCCAGCACCACTTATTGAAGAGGCTATCTTTTCTCCATTGTATGTTCTTGCCTTCTTGGTCATAAATTAGGTGCCCAGATGTGCGTGGGTTTATCTCTGGACATTCTATCTTGTACCATTGATCTATATTTCTCTTTTTGTGCCAGTACCGTACTGTCTTGATTACTATAGCTTTGTGGTATAGTTTGAAGTCGGGGAGCCTGATTCGTCCAACTCTGTTTTTCTTTCTCAAGATTGCTTTGGCTATTCGGGGTCTTTTGTGTTTCCATATAAACTGTAAAATTTTTTTGTTCTAATTCTATTTCCATTGGCAGTTTGATAAGAATTGCATTGAATCTGTAGATTGCTTTGGGTAGTATAGTCATTTTCACAATATTGATTCTTCCAATCCAAGAACATGGTATATTTCTTCATCTGTTTATGTCATCTTTGATTTCTTTCACCAGTGTTTTATAGTTTTCTGAGTACAAGTCTTTCACCTCCTTAGGCAGGTTTATTCCTAGGTATTTTATTCTTTTTGTTGCAATGGTAAATGGGAGTGTTTCCTTAATTTCTCTTTCTGATTTTTCACTGTAGGTGTATAGGAATGCCAGAGACTTCTGTGCATTAATTTTGCATCCTGCAACTTTACCAGATTCATTGATTAGCTCTAGTAGTTTTCTGGTGGCATCTTTAGGATTCTCTATGTATAGTAGCATGTCATCGGCAAACAGTGACAGTTTTACTTCTTCTTTTCCAATTTGTATTCTTTTTATTTCTTTTTCTTCTCTGATTGCTGGGGCTAGGACTTCCAAACCTATGTTGAATAAGAGTGGCAAGAGTGGACATCCTCGTCTTGTTCCTGATCTTAGTGGAAATTCTTTCAGTTTTTCACCAGTGAGTATGATGCTTGCTGTGGGTTTGTCATATATGGGCTTTATTATGTTGAGGTAGGTTCCCTCTATGCCCATTTTCTGGAGAGTTTTCATCATAAATGGGTGTTGAATTTGTCAAAAGCTTTTTCTGCAACTATTGAGATGATCACATCATTTTTATTCCTTAATTTGTTAATATGGTGTATCACATTGATTGATTTGCGAATATTGAAGAATCCTTGCATCCCGGGGATAAATCCCACTTGATCAGGGTGTATGATCCTTTTAATGTGCTGTTAGATTCTGCTTGCTAGTATTTTGTTGAGGATTTTTGCATGTATGTTCATCAGTGATATTGGCCTGTAGTTTTCTTTTTTTTGTGATATCTTTTTCTGGTTTTGGTAACAGGGTGATGGTGGCTCCGTAGAATGAATTTGGGAGTGTTTCTTCCTCTGCAATTTTTGGAAGATTTTGAGAAGGATTGGTGTTAGCTCTTCTCTAAATGTTTGACAGAATTCGCCTGTGAAGCCATCTGGTCCTGGACTTTTGTTTGTTGGAAGATTTTTAATTACGGTTTTTATTTCATTACTTGTGATAAGTCTGTTTATATTTTCTAATTCTTCCTGGTTCAGTCTTGGAAAATTGTTGATTATGTTCTAAACTAGGTCTGAGATCTAAGATGAAAGTCAAGGGTCAAGATCCAGGATTCCAGTCCAACGTTTAGTCTCATGACCAAAGATATGGTCTAAAGTCAGTTCCAAGTTCTTCAACATCTAGGTCCAGGTCCAAGGGCTAGATACAAGGGCCAGGTCCAGATCCAAATTTCAGGTTCATGGTCTAGATTGAAGATCCAGATCCACAGTGTAGGTAAAAGGTCCAAAGTGCACTTCAAAGGTCAAGATTCAGATCCAGGTCCAAAGTGCAGGTCTAAGCTCAAGTCTAAGGAACTGGATAAATCCAGATTCAAGTCTATGTCTAATGTCGATGTCCATGCCCATTGTCTAGGTCCAAGTTTAAAAGTTCATATTAAAGTTGTGCCAGTTAAAAGAAAGTGCAGTTGACTAAGAATGTGTGATTGTCAGAATGTATGGCTTTTGTTCAGATACGGCTTATTTTAGCCTTGATATATTCTAACATTTAATAAGAATCTATTTTAGAGACGAATGTCTGACTCTGAGCTTGATTTCTTCTTATAATGCTAGTTTGTACACAGCACACTATTTTCTTCTAGAATTGCTCTAACTCACAATAAGAAGGTACTGGTGCGGACAATGTGTAAATATAGGCTTATTCTCATAGAGTATGTATGAAATACTACTTAGATTTACTTGAATTTGTTCTAACTCACAGGAAGAATGTATAATTGAGAAGAATGTGTTTCTGAGCTTTTGCCTCACACAAATCTTGTGTTCATCTCAGTTTATTCTAACAGGCAATAAGAAGTTACTTTAGAGAAGAGTATCAGAGACTGAGATTATTTGTGCTTAGACTGCATCTTTCCATAAAAGCTGTTTGGATTTATCTTGCCTCGTTACAGCAGTGAGAAACTACCTCTGAGATAAAGGTTTGTTTACATATACAAAGGTTTTTTAACAGACACAAAGAAATTTTAGAGATATGTCTGATTCTGAGCTTGTTTAGTTTTTTCTCATTTACTTACACTAGATTTCACCTAACTCACAGTAGGAATATACTTGGAAGAACAATGTACGATGTTGAGTTTGTTTACACATGTATTATTATTTTCATAGATACTGCTTTGAATCATCTTAATTTGCTCTAACTCACAGTAAAATAGTACAGTTGAGAAAAATGTGTGTTTGTGAACTATTTTTCCCATATAAATCTTACATTCATTGCAGTGTATTCTAATAGACAATAAGTTTCTTTAGAAAGGAATGTCTGATTCTGATTTTGGTTTCTTCTTAAACTGCTTGTTTGTATACTTCAATTTCATCTAGATTTCCTCTAACTGCTACTAAGAGCTTTTAAGAACAATGTATGCTACTGAAATTGCTTATTCTTATACTGCTTCTTGTCCAAATATTGCTTTGATATCTTAATTTGGTTGAACTAATATTAAGAAGGTACATTTGAGAACAATGTGTGATTACGAGCTCATACACAAATACTCTTTGGACTCACTGTAACTTGCTCTGACCCAAAATATAAAGGTACTTTTAAGAACAATATGTGACCCTGGGAGCCTGTTTACAAATACTGCTTGGAGTCATTATAATTTGTTCCAACTCTAAATATGTAATTTCTTTGGAGAGCAATGTATAAATCTAAGTACCTTTTTACAAATACTTTACACAAATACTAGACCTGGACATTACACCTAAACTTCTGACCTATATGTAGGTTCTGCACCCAATTCCATTGTGTGGAAGGTTTTTCCCTTTGAGCTGACACTGGATGTCTTACAATTCAACTCAATTCTGACACTATCTACCCAGAGATAACATCAGATTCCCCAGGTTAAGGATTCAGGCCCACTGCCCTCTACTTCATATATCAATCACAAGCCAAGGTTCTTATCTGTGCTTCTGACCAACCGGCTACAAATCAGAGGTCCCACAACCCCTCCCTGAGTTTGATTAATTTGCTAGAGCAGCTCACAGAATTCAAGAAATCCATTAGATTACTGGTTTATCATAAAGGATATTAAAGAAGATGAATCAACAGCCAGATGAATAGATACATAGGATAAGTTATAGGGAAAGAGTGTGGAGCTTCCCTGCTCTCTGGGTGCATCACTCTCCCCAAATCTCCACATGTCCACCAACACAGAAGCTTTCCTAACCCCATCATTTTGCTCTTTTATGGAGGTTTTATTACATAGGCACAATTGATTAAATCATTAGCCATTGGCCATTGAACTCTCTGGAGGTCAGGGGTGGGATTGAAAGTTCCAACCCTCTAGTCACATGGTTGGCTCCACTGGCAACCAGCCTCCATCCTTAGATGCTTTCCAAATTCCACCCCGTTAACATAACAAAAGACAACTTTATGTCTCTCATCACAGAAAATTCCAAGGGTTTTAGAAACTCCATGCCAGAAACAGGGAAAAGACCATATATATATTTCTTTATTATGAGTTACAATATAACAAACTGGATCTAGATGTGACCCTGAACATGTAACTTGTACCTGGCGCTCAATACTAGACCTAGATTGTGGGACAAGGACCTTGGCTCTTGACCTTAAACTTCGAACTGGAACTAGATCTTGGGCCTTTGATATTGGACCTGGTCTTCCACCTGTACCTTTGAATTGGACCTTGGATATTAACCTCTAAACTCAGGCTTGGGTCTCAGACCTGAAATTATGACCTGTATGTAGATCTGACCTTGGACATAGGCATTGGGACCTGGCAGTATGACTTGAATATGAATTCTGAACCTGGACCTTGGTCCTGGAATTTTCCAATTCCTTGCACTTGATCTAGAATATGTTCCTGGACTTCTATTTTGGAATTAGACCTTTGACCTGGACCTGGACATAGGCCTTACACAGAGACCTTAGATCTTGTACCCAAACCCTGGATCTAAACCTCAAACTTGGACTATGGATTTAGACCTTGTACATGGACCTAGAACTTAAAACTGGACATTGGCACTGGACCTGGACCTTGGACCTGGAATTTAGACCTGGATATTGGACTTCCACTTTGTACTTAGATTTTTTCCAGGTCCAATGTCCAAGTCAAAACCACACCTGAGGTCCACTGAAAACATTCAATTTCCAGTTTCAATACGAATTTCAAATCAAGGTACAGGCTAAAATTCTAGTCCCAAGTCAGGGTCAAATCTAGACCTTATATCTAATGCAAAGGTGAAAGGCCCACTTCCAATGTTCAAATCTATGTCAAGGCAGAAGGTCAAAGTCCAGGTCCAATCTCCAGGTCTAATTTCAGGTTAATTGTATTGGACTGGGCAAGGTCTGCTAAAGTTCAAGTCCAGTACTTAAGCTCATGGTCCAGGTTCCAGATTCTAGTCTTGGTCTAGTTTCTGGTCCAGTGTCCAAGACTAACGTCCAGGTTGAAAAGCAATTACAAGTTCTATATCAGGTCCATGTCTAGCGTCTAGTGTCTAGTGTCCAGACCAAAAGCAAGGTAAAATCCAGGTCCAAATATAGATCCAAGGTCCTAAGCTGAGTTAAAGCTCCAAATCAAAGATATAGGCCGAGAACCAAGGTCCAAAGTACACATAAAATGTCCAGATCAATGTCCAAATTCTAATTCTAAAGTCAAGTCTAAGGCCCTAAACAAATGTCCAAACCCAGTGCCAGATTCTGGTCTAGTTTCAGAATCCATATCCTACTTCCAGAGCCAATGTTCAAGACCAGTTCAAGATTGAGGATGAAGGGCTTGATCCAAGGTTAGGGCCACAGCTTAGTTCCAGACTCAGAGTTAGGTTCAAGTTCCAGGTCCAAGATCATGTCCAGGTGCAGATATGAGGTCTAGGTATGAGGTCCAGAAGCAGGATCTATGTCTGAGGTACAAGCCAGAGTTTAGAGATCCATGTCCGAGATCTAGGTCTAAGTTCAAGCTCTCTAACCAAGACCAGGTCAAAGGTCAGGTTGACAAATTCAAGTCCATGGTTGGTATGATTGCCAGTTCCAAGGCCCAAGGCCAGATCCAAAATCCAGGTCAAGGTCCAAGAATAAAGACCAGTTTGTGATCTGAGGTTGGTACAATATTCAGGTTCAAAGTTCAGGTCCAAAGTTCAGGAATAAGGTCCCAAGCCCAAATCCAGTAGTCAGGTCAGGTCCTACGTATCCATATCTTAGGCCCTAGTTACTATGTACCCCCACCACAGACTCAGTCACTACCTACAACCTGCCTCATACCTACCTGCTACTCTCCACCTCACTCATTACCCAACCTCATCCTCACACCCACTCACTACTTAACCCTTTACCCACACCTTTTTGTTACCTACACCCCACCTTATACCCACTACCTACCCCACCCCATAACCATTAACCAATTACCCCCAGCCACACCAACTCACTATGTATATCTTGCCTTACATCTACTTATTACCTTGCTTCACTCCACTGCACTACCTGCCCCTCATCCCACAGCCATTCACTAACTACCCCCTGCCCCACGCTCACTCTCTACCTACACTCCACCTCATGCACACTCACTACCTACCCCCGGACCCACACTCACTGTCTGCATACCCACACACATTCTCACCACTTACCCCTCACTCCACATCCACTCAATACCTCATCCACTGCACAGCAAATCATTACTATCCTCTGCTCCAAACCACACACTCCCTACAGTCTAACTATACAGAAAGTAAAGCTAGATTATAAACCACAATAATTAATTATAAGTAATAATCTAACATTGCCTAATTCACCCACTTGTGCATTCACTTAAGCAACGAGGACCTACTGTATAGCACAGGGAACTCTACTCAGTATTCTGTAATAACCTAAATGAGAAAAGAACCTGAAAAAGAATGAATATATGTATATATATAACTGAATCACTTTGCTGTACACCTGAAACTGCCACAACATTGTAAATCAACTATACTCCAATATAAAATAAAAATTTAAAAATAAATAAATAAAATTATTCATTTCATAAACATTTATTACTTACTTCATGCACTTATTAAATATCAGAAATTGTTTTAGATATAGAAAAAGCAAATAAGAATTAAACATAGTTCCAGACTTCCAGGATCCTTTAGCCTATGAAAGGACAGGGACAAGTAAATTGCTTAGCAGAATTAATAACACAAGTACTAGGATGAAAAAAAGCTAGGGGCTCTAATGAAACATGGGGACACCTAACAAACAGCATAGTCATGGAAAAAGGGGACACTTGATATGAACTCTGATACACAAGTCAGCCTGAAGTAAAAAAGGCCTCAGGGGCAAGACAGCACAAAGTATCACCAGAAAACACCAAACCGACCACCAAGTAACAGTGAGGTTATTAACGAACACGTACAGCACTGTGCTCATGATGTGCACTAGTGACCTCACACACCCCGATGATGTAAGTGCTATCACAGTCCTCTTATGGATGAGAAAAACGAGAGGTTAAGCTATTTTCCTAAAGTCACCTGGCTCCTAAGTGGTAGACCTGGGACTGGAATCTGAGAGTATGTGAAGCCAAAGCTTGGTCTATGCTGCCTCCTGACACTGACAAGAATGATGAAAGATGGGAGTGTGAGAGAAGGAAGCACCAGATCAGGCGGGTCCTGTGCAGATTTGCCAAGGCATTTGGGCTTGCTCTTGAAGACTATGAGAAGTCACCGAAGAATTCACATAGTAACATACATGTTAGGGATTTATCTCTAATTATAAAAGTAATTTTAATTATTGGTATAAAAGTCATACAATAGGACATCCCTCTGATAGTGACATAGGAGGCTCCTGAAATTCCCTCCTTCCACAGATGCACCAAATATACAACTACACATGAAGCAGTTCCCTCTGAGAGAAATCCAGAAACTGGATGCCTGACTCCTATACATCAGGCAACTCATGTCAGAATGACTAAGAAAGATTGAGATACTCTCTGGCCATCAACTCCAACCCAGCACAGCAATCGAGAGGGAATCCCTAACTTCCAGCTTCTCTCTGAGGAGCCAAGTGTTTGAAATACACATCTAACACACCAAGTTTTAAGGCGGCCACCCAAAGGACAACCCCCAAATTTCCTACTCTGTAAGGCTTCATTTATGAGTCTCATGGGACTATAGCAAAAAAGAGGCCATTCTACTGAGCTGTTGAGCACTCACGGCAGCTCCCTCCCCTGGCTCAGCACAGAGGGAGCAGGCAAAAACACCCACCTCCCAGTCTTTACCTGGAAGGGATTTGATTGTATAACTTATCAGCTTTTGCCTGAGGACCTGACTCCTAATTAGAGCACCTCTAAGTGCTATTTAATCCTCCCCAGAGGCTGAAAGAGCCAGTGGGCACTTCCCCAACCTTCTCCCTCCAACTCACTCCAACAAAGAACACAATCACCAGCCTCTCCCTGGAAGGAACTTCCCCACACATCTAGTGCCCCAACTTTAAGGTTGCCATCCAAGGGACAGGCCCCCAAATCACCTAGCTCTGAGAGCCAGTAGGACTCAGCATTCATAAGTCTCACAGGAATATACTAAACAAACAACCTAAAAAGCAATTCTCAAATGGGCATGCAAACACTTGCTGCAACTGTCCTCCCCAGGCTCACCACAGAGAGAGCAGGCAAAAACACCCATTTTTGAGTTTCTCCCTGACAAGGATTTGACTGCATATTTTTCCAGCTGCTGCCTGAACCCCCATATGAGTCAGCAAATTTTTCAGCAGAGTCCTAGCAAGCAATAGGATAACATATTCAAAGTGCTGAAAGAAAAAAATAAAACTGCCAACCAAAAATACTTTACACAGCAAAGTTGTCCTTCAGAATTGAAGGAGAGATAAAAAGTTTCCCAGACAAACAACAGCTGAAGAAGCTCATCACCACTAGACTGGCCTTACAGGAAATGTTAAAGGGAATTCTTCAAGCTGAAATGAAAGGATGCTAATTAATAACATGAAAACATATGAATGTATAAAACTCACTGTTTAAGGTAAATATGTAGTTAAATACAGAATACTGTAATATTGTAATGATGATGGGTAAATCAGTTATAACTCTAGTATAAAGAATAAGAGACAAAATATTAAAAAACTATAACTTCAATAATTTGTTAATTGATATACAATATAAAGTGTAACAACAAAAACATAAAATGTGGAGGGGAGTGTAAAAATGTAAAACTTTTAGGTAAGAAATTAAGAGCTTCAGGTTAAGTTTTTATCAGCTTAAATTAGATTGTTATACCTATAAGATGTTTTCATATAAAGTATCTTTTCTGACCACAATGGTATAAAACTTGAAATCAATTAGAAGAGGAAAACTGGAAAATTCACAAATATGTGGATATTTAAAAACATGCTCCAGAACAATAAATGGGTCATAGAAGAAATCAAAAGGGAAGTCAAATGATATCGTGAAACAAATGAAAATGGAAACCAAAACTTATGGGATGCAGCAAAAGTAGTTCTAAGAAGGAAGTTTATAGAGAAAACACTTAAAAGTTTTTTAAAAAGAAAAATCTAAAATAAACAATCTAGCGTTACACCTCAAGGAACTAGAAAAACAAACTGAACCCAGAGTTAGTAGAAGGAAAAAAATAATAAAGAACAGAGTGGAAATAAGTGAAGTAGAAACTAAAGAGACAATAGGAAAGATGAACAAAACTAACAGCTGGTTTCTTTGAAAAGATAAACACAATTGATAAAATTTAGCTAAAGTAAGAAAAAAAGATACAAAACTCAAATAAATAAAATCAGAAATGAAAGCGAAAACTTTATATCCGATAAAACAGAAATACTAAAGATCATAAGAAACCACCATGAATAAATAAACCAATAAATTAGGTAACCTAGAAGAAATGAATAAATTCCCAGAAATATACAACCTACCAAGACTGAATCATGAAGAAATAGAAAAAATAAAAATACCAAGGAGACTGAATTAGTAATCAAGAAATTTCCAACAAAAGAGGACCAGATGCTTCACTGGTGAATTCTACAAAATATTTAAAGAAGAATTAATACCAATCTTTCAAACTTTTCCAAAAAAAATCAGAGAAGGAAATACATCCAAACTCACTTAACAAAGCCAGCATTATATTAATCTTGTACTAGAAACAAAAAACAGGACACTACAAGAAAATAAAATTACAGGCCAATATCTTTGATGAACATAGATGCAAAAATTCCTCAACAAAATATTAGCAAACTGAATTCAACGGTACATTAAAAGGATCATAGACCATGGTCAAGTGGGGTTTTTTGGGGGGATGCAAGGATGTTTCAACATACACAATTCAATAAATGTGATACACCTTATTAACAAAATGAAGAAAAAAAATCATATGATCATCTCAACAGATGCAGAAAAAAGCACTTAAAAATATTCGACATCCTTTCACATAAAAATTCTGAACAAATTAACTACAAGATGGAATGTACCACAAAATAATAAAGGCCATAAATGACAAGTCCATAGCAAACATCATACTTAATGGTGAAAGCGGAAAGATTTTCCTCAAAGATCAGAAACAAGACAGGGATGCCCACTACTGGAAGTCCCAGTCAGAGCAATTAGGCAAGAAAAAGAAGTAAAATTATCCAAATCGGAAAGGAAGAAGTAAAATTGTCTCTGTTTGCAGATAACATGATATCATATATAGAAAACCCTAAAGATTCCACCAAAAAACTGTTAGAACTAATAAACAAATTAAAGTTGCAGGATACAAAATCAATATACAAAAATCAGTTTCACTTCTATACACTAACAACAAACTATTGGAAAGAGAAATTAAGAAATCAGTTCCATTTGCAATAACGGCAAATAAAATAAAATGCTTAAAAATAAATTTAACTACAGAGGTAAAGGACCTGTACACTGAAACTATAAGACATTGATGAAAGAAATTGAAGAAGACACAAATAAATGGAAATATAGTCCATGTTCATGGATTGAAAGAACTAATATTATTAAGATGTTCATACTACCCAAAGCAATCTACAGATTCAATGCAATCCCTACCAAAATTCTAATGGCATCTTTCACATAAAGAGGAAAAAATTCTAAAATTCATATAGAATCACAAAAGACCCCAAATAGCCAAAGCAAATTTGAAAAACAAGAACAAAGCTGGAGCCACTTCACTTTCTAAAATCAAACTATATTACAAAGCTGTAGTAATCAAAACAGTATGGGATTGGCATAAAAATAGACACAGATTAATGGAATAGAACAGAGACCCCAGAAATAAAGCCATGCATATATGGTCAACTAATTTTCAACAAAGGAGCCAAGAATATACAATGGGGAAAGGACAGTCTCTCCGATAAATGGTGTTGCGAAAACTGGATATCCACATGCAAAAGAATGAAACTGGGCCCGTCTCACACCATACACAAAAATCAAATCAAAATGGATTAAAGACTTGAACATAAGGTGTAAACCATAAAATTCCTAGAAGAAAAATAGGAGTAAGCTCTGTGACTTTGGTGTTGGCAATAATTTTTTTTGGATTTGACCCCAAAAATAAAGGCAACAAAAGCAAAAATAACCAAATAGGACTATATCAAACCAAAAAACTTCTGCACAGCAAAGGAAACCATCAACAAAATGAATACTATTGAATTGGAGAAAATGGAATGGGAGAAAATGTTTGCAAACCACATATCTGATAAGGGGATAACATCCAAATATACAAGGAACTCATACAACCTAATGGCAAAAAATAAACAACCCAATTAAAAATGGGCAAAGAATGTGAGTAGACATTTTTCCCAAAAAAGATATACAAATGGCCAACGGTTACATGAAAAGGTGTTCAGGATCACTAATCATCAGAAAAATGCAAATCAAAATCACAATGAGATATCATCTCACACCTGTTAGGATGGCTATCATCTAAAAGATAAGAGATAACAAATGCTAGAGAAGATGTGGAGAAAAGGGAACCCCGTACCCTCTGGAGAGAATGTAAACTCGTACAGCCACTTGGAAAAACAGTATGGAGGTGCCTCAAAAAATTAAAAATAGAACTAACTGCCATATGATCCAGCAATCCTATTTCTGGGTATATATCCAAAGGAAAGGAAATAATTATCTCAAAGAGGTATCTTTACTCCCATATTTATTGCAGCATTATTCACAATAGCCGAAGTATGGAAACAATGTAGGTGTCTGTCAACAGATGTTTGGATATAGTAAATGTGGTATATACATACAATGGAATATTATTCAGCCTTAAAAATGAAGGAAATCCTGCCATTTGTGACAACATGGATGAATCTGGAGGGCATTATACTAACAAAAATAAGCTAGAGAAATACTGCATGGTATTACTTTTATGTGGAATCTTAAAAAAAAAAGTTAAACTCATAAAAACAGAGAGTAGAATGGTAGTTCCCAGGGACTGAGGAGGCTGGAAGAAATAAGAAGTGGTTGGTAAAAAGGTACAAACTTTCAGTTATAAGATGAATAAGTTCTGAGGATCTGAGGTATAACCTGGTGAATATAGGTGATAATACCATAACGGACAATTGAAATTTACTGAGAGTAGAACTTAAGTGTTCTCATCAAAAACAAACAAACAAAAATTAAATATGTGAGTTAATGACATATTAATTACCTCAATGGTGGGAATCCTTTCATAATGCGCATGCATATCAAACAATCAGGTTGTTTTTTATGGCTGAGTAATATTCCATTGTATTTATGTACCACATCTTTATCCATTCCTCTGTTGATGGACATTTCGGTCGCTTCCATGGCCTGGCTATTGTAAATAGTGCTGCAATGAACATAGGGGTCCATGTATGTTTTCGAATTATGGTTTTCTCCAGATATATGCCCAGGAATAGGGTTGTTGGATCATATGGTGGCTCTACCTTTAGTTTTTTAAGGAACCTCCATACTGTTCTCCATAGTGGCTGCACCGATTTACATTCTCACCAACAGTGTAGGAAGGTTCCCTTTTCTCCACACCCTCTCCAGCCATCTGCAGCAACATGGATGGACCCAGAGATTGTCACACTGAGTGAAGTAAGTCAGAGAAAGACAAATATCATATGATATTGCTTATATGTGGAAAGGGTACAAATGAACTTACGTACAAAATAGAAATAGAGTTACAGATATAGAAAACAATGTTATGATTACCAGGGTGTAAGGGGAGGAAGGGATAAATTGGGAGATTGGTATTGACATATACACACCACTATATATAAAACAGATAACTAATAAGGACCTACTGTATAGCACAGAGAACTCTGTACTCAGTATTCTGTAATGGCCTATATGGGAAAAGAATCTCAAAAAGAGTGGATATATGTATATGCATAACTGATTCACTTTGCTGTACACAACATTATGAATGTTGTGTTGATTATAAATCGACTATACTCCAATAAAATTTTTATTAAATCATGTTGTACACTTCATATGTATATTTTTATTTTTTAATTATGTCTCAATAAAGTTATAAAAGTGATACAATAAACCCTTCTCAAATTTGGGAAACATGGGAAAATAAAAATAAGAAAATAAAATCACTCAACATGCCAACACTGAGAGTTAAGCCCTGGTAGCATTTTACTGTATTTCCTTCAGGTCTTTTATATAACTCGCCATTCACTCATTTTGAAAACATTCATGCGAGTTTAACTGATGCTGAGCACAGTGCGAGGCACAGGGATACCCCGGGAACAAGACAAACACGGTCCCCTCCTGGCAGAGCTCACCGTTTGGTGACAGAGGCAGACACTGAACTGGGGTCCACAGGTGCAGCTGTGCTGTGACAGCAGGTCCGGGGAGCCTGAAGTGTAGGGACGTGATGCTGCTGAAAGTCCAGGGAAAACTCGGAATTAAATCTGAGGCTGAAGAGGAGGCGTTGGCCTGGGGAGAGTGTTCCACATGGAAGCGAGAGTATGTGGTGAAGGCACTAAAGTGGGGGAAAGGATGCACTTTTGAGGGACAGAGACCTCTTCAGATATGGCGGAGCACATAGAGTAAGGAGGAGAGCGGCACGAGCTGAGTTTGGAGACCTCGGCGGGACTTTGGAGGCCATTTAAGAGCGACGGGAAGCTGGTCCAGGTCCTTCCGCAGCAGTTACCTGAGGACACGGGATGTCTGGATCCCTCACGCTTGAGAGGATGTGGGGGACCTGGCAGGAGGTGATGGTGTTCAGGTGAGTGACGATGAGATTGGACGAGAGTGTGTGCGTGCCGGGGTGGGAGCGCGCAGATATAGAGGAAGAGAGAAACGTATCAGTTCACATATTCAGATAAACAAAAAAAACTTCCCTGAAAATAAATGCTCTTTAATATTTCAGTGACTTAGTGATTTCTCATCCTCAGCTTCATAGTTCTATTTGCCCTGGTATCTCCTTTGCCCCCTGTCTCTCTCTCTCTGTGTCTCTCTGTCTCTCTTTCTCTCACACACACACATTCTCATTGCCTCTCTTCAGACATATGGCGATTTTATTTCCTGTTGAATGCTCTAATTTCACCATCAAATTCAGCCATCACCCAACTATCTCTCTTTTGCATCCACTTCATCAGAAGGCAAGAGGTAGATTGTAAATAAAATATTTATTTATTCTTTTTACACTTAGTTCTTTATTCCATATCAAAATTATTTCAGTGTATGGTAGAAGTGAGTATCTATCTTTTTTTAGTTCAAATACTTTGGCCAGTTTTTCCAAATCCCTGTACTGAATAGCCTCTCTCTTCATCTTTTGTTTTATGCACAGTACTTATATAAACCAGGATTCTTTTAGGTCTGCTTCCTTACAGTAGCTTGTCTGCTGGTTCTTGTACTACCATCTTATTGTTTTAATTTTTAATATTGCCTTAGCTAGTCTCATCTGTTTATTTTCCAAAGACCTTTAGAAATACTGAATCATGGTTAAAATTAGATTCAAATTTCATTAAACCAACAAATCATTTAGATCCAGTCACAGTGGTGTCTAATTTATAATATTTGATATTTTCAGCCATAAACTATTTCTTTCAATTTGTCTTATTCTTTTTAGTAATAATTTTTACTCACACATTTCTTATTCTTGGATAGTGTAGGCTTGTGCTGCCATTGTTATTTTTCCAGTACACTTTATATCTGGCCATTCTATTCATTAGCTGTTTAACAAATGTTTATTGATCGTGGACCAAGTGACAGGCACTGTATGTAATAGGTGCTGATGAACAAGACAAATATTTTTTGAGGAGAGTTCAGATGTGCTCTGGCATGTATAACAGGAGTGCTTACCGAATCTCAAGACATTTCTTAATGACATGATGCTTAAACTAACTTATCACAAATGGACCCCTAGGTGGCATTTTTGAAATCCGCATGGGTAATTGTAGTTGTCACAATAAATGGGGTGCCTCTAACATTTTGTGCAGTGTGGTTTCTTACCGACATTTTGTATTCAAGGAAGTCTAGTCACTAATTACAAGGATGACAAAACCAGACTGGAGGCCATGAGGGGGTGTAGATAAAAGTAACTGAGGATTTCTGGAACGAGCATATGGAATCTAATATTAAAACTCAGGAAAAGCTACAGTAATTGTAAGTAGGCATCACTGGCACAGGAATCAACAGAGCAGTGAAATGACCAAGTACACAGTGGATTCCTGTAGAGTATAAAGGTGTCATTTTTAATCAGTGGGAGAAATATGATTGATCAGTCATGCTGAGATAATCATCTAACGGTATGGAAAAATTAAATTTGATTTTTTCCCTTAGAACCAAATGAATCCTAAATAGATTAGAAATTCAAATGGAGAAAAAACATACAAGGGCAAGAATACAGATAAGTATAATAAAATATTTTTAATTTTTGAAATAGAGAACTTATTTTAAAGCATATTATCAAAGAAAAAGCTCAAAGGAAAAGATTGATAGTTTTGACGATTTAAAAATTTGAATGTCAAAAATACATCATATTTGAACTGGATATTAGGTGATATAAAATTGTTGTTAATTTTATTAAGTGTAGCAAATGGTATATGGTTATATATTATATATATATATACGTTTCATTTATACAATTCAATATTTTTACAGATACATTTGGAAGTATTTAGGGGTGATGTATTATGATTTCTGCAATTCATTTGCCAATGGTTTAGGGAAATATAGAGAGAATACACCAAATAAATAGGGAAAATTGTTCACAGTTGTGAAGACAGGTAGAGACTATACAAGTATTCATTGTGTTAGTTCAGTGCTTCTGGATGTTTGAAAAAATTAACAGTAGAGTTTTGGGAAAATACACTGTAAACAAAATTAAAAGGCAAATTATACACTGAAAAATTTTATTTGCAACTTACTGTGCCAGAGAACCAAAAGAAATCTTGCCTTAGCATGAAAAGTTTTGGCCATTTACCATAAGAAAAATTTGTCCTTCCTTCCTCCAGGAACAAACTTGGAAACTGACATCAGAGGACTGCTGTACCACCAGACTCATATAGAAGTTATAATCAACAGAAGAAACAGAAGTATGAGGTAAAAATAATTATAGCTTGCTCTGTATCAGAAAATGTTCTCATGCTGGCTCTGCTGTGTTTCTGCTGGAGTGTAAAGGAAGTGCAACTTTGTACCCAGTCGAGAACGGAAAAGCTGTAATTGGATGTCATCGCTGGCAATCATCCCACAAACTAAAGAGGGAGTTGTGTCCTTCACCCAGGAAAAATGTAGTGACTAGATTGTGTGGACAAAGGTTTAACAACTGACCAGCCTCATCTTTGTCCTCATCTCCTAAGATACAATGGATCTAGGAAACAGATCAAAGAAATATACCTTGCCAACAGAAAGCTGTAGATCCACTGCAGATTGTACTCAATCATAAATACTATTTGTCCAGAAAGTAAAGGGGACTTAAAAAAAAAAAAATCTCTTCTGACTAATGTCACCCTCTTGAATTCTCTCTGGCTGTTACAGAGACTCAATGAATAAGCTAAGAGAAGGCAGTCTCCTCTAATCTTTGGTGTGAAATCCCCTGAAACACAGACAGGACATAGAAGAGGTTAACTTTGTAAAAAATATATAAAGAGCTCTTACAAACCAAAAAGAAAAATATTTTTTAAGAATAGAAATGTAGGAAAAAGTCAGAATCATGAAATTCACAAAGTAATAAATACAAATGCAAGTAAACAAATAAAAAACAAGCTCAATCCTACGTTATTCAATGTAAAGCAAATTATAGCAACCAAAAAATATATAATTTTTATCTACCAAAAAGGCATACATTCTTGAAAGGATGATAATATATAGCAATAGACATTTCTTATATACTATTCATATGTGACAGTTGTAGACATAAATTTGAAAAAGGCATTTGGAAAACTATCTTTAGCAGGAAAAAGTCATGAATGTGCATAAATATGCATCTATGTAAAGCAATAGCTGATTAGTGAAATAAATTCCAGTACATTCCTAAGATGCAGTCAAGAAAATAAAGTTGAATGAAAATATTTGTAATTTAAGCAAGTAAATACCTATAAACTCTGATTCTAATTTTAATTTTCATGTGTAGGCAAAGAGAAAACTTTGAAGGTAGTCACACCAAGTCCCCTCTGTAGTGGAATTCTGAGATATCACCCCCTTTTTTGGTGTGTTTATTCATTTTCCATGAGTATGAATAACTTTCGTAATTTAAAAAGAAAAAACTGATGTGAAAACAGGGGCTCATGCAGCTACCCTAACTTAACAAAAATCAAATTGGTGATTAATGGTAAAACCAAAATTCAAACATGTATGGTTTTCCCTCTAAAGTCCATGGTTTTATTACTATGACATTTAACTAGCTAGTTGAAAAAATATATATTAAATTTAAACAGCAGAGCCAGAATGTACAAGACTCTTGAAAGCACACAGGGTGGCCTTCCTGGGTGGATGGATTAGAAGTGTCCCCTTCCTCCTGGATGATCCTGCTCTGTGCCAAGGCCCCCAGCTCTGACCAGTGGACACCCCAGCTGGTGCCTTTGTGCTGTACACACTGTACCACCAGTGGGCTTGGGAACAGGAGAGACCTGCAAGGTCATTCAAAGGACACTGGATTTAAGATTTACAATCTCTTCAAGTTCCCCATTCCCTCAGAAAATAGGAGCAGATAATAAGTCAGAACTTCACTGGCACCAAGTAAGATTCTCCTGAACTCTGGGGGAGCAAAGTTCTTTATCGTATGAAGTGTTAATTATGTACCTCCAGCTGCACTGAGAGAGAAGTAAATCACAAGGAACAAGCAAGAGAGCAGATATTCATCAACCAAGGCAAGGATGAGGGAGCATTTCCTAATAAACAATAATAGACATTTAATAGGACCTGAAAATCAATATTTTTCTACAATGCTGAAGCAATTCAGTTAAGATGAAAAAATATATAAATATGAGCTTTTTGTTTAAAGATGTGTGCAGCTGCATTCAAAGTAAGAAAAATTTATGAGAGATTCTGTGAAGTAACTATAAATATGGAGTTCTAATAATACAACGTGGCCCACAAAAAGTATAAGGAATCTAAGGTACTATGACTTAAACAAGGGATACACAATATTCATTTTAGAAAAATCTTTCCAACTTTAGGTTGATCATACAGTATTCTGTTTCCAAAATCATGATTCAGTCATTTCATTTCTATGCTTCTGGCATTGTTTTAACAACATGGCCAGAATTATACCATGTGGTTTGTCCCTCTATTCAAAATCTGACTTTTTTAGTATATTTAAGGGGCTTGGGTTATAGCCAGAAAAGGTACATCCTCCAGTAGCTCCCAATTTCCCCCAACCTTCTCCCATGACTTGCCTTCATTAATCCCTCGACAGCGTTGTCTGTGGTCTGACATTCAGGTGTGCATGCCCCATTCTCACCCCACTCTGCTCTATAACTAGCTTAAGAGGTTCCCCTGGATAGAATCAGACATAGGGTTCGTTATATGGTCAGCTCCCAAATTTTATCACTTACTCTCTCTCTGTTCAAGGATGATGTGATGGTTAATTTTATGTGTCAACTCGACTGGGCCATGGGGTGCCCAGTTAAACATTGTTTGGGGGGGTATTTGTGAAGGTGTTTCCAGATGAGGTTAACACTTGAATCAGTAGTCTGAGTAAAGCAGATTGCCTTCCCAGGCAGGCTGTGCTTCTTGTCCTATATTTTTCTAAGTAATTATGTTCTAAGAGTAGCCTTTGGTAATTCTGTGAGTCTGAATGTTTAATTGAGTTTAAGAAGACCCTTTGGTGGGTATTGCAGTACCATCTAAGCATAGCACTCTTCCCCAGGATCTTAATGTAGCTCACTACTGGAACCCCTACAGACCACATTGGTGACTCTAAGTTGGTGAGTACATGCCTTAGAAGATGCTACTTCTTGCTGCCTGCTTCCACACTGTCAGTATGCCGTGCAGGCTGGTCTTTGTGCTGGTTGATGGTCACTCCAAGTCACATTTCTGCTTCTTGTGGTAGGCCTACCTCTGCTCCTGTCTGGAGAACTTGCAGCTGTCTTGAGAAATGGCCATCCCTCCACAGTGACAGGAAATTAACCATGGTTATTGTAAAATCTTTACCTAATAAGTTCAATGTCTCAATCACTTATGGTTTTAGTTTTAGTCTGACATTACTTTTAGTTATCACTCACTTGATCTTGTTTCCCAACATGCCTGGTGATTTTGTCTGAATGCCTGAATTTTCAATTTAAATAACTACATTTTTGCATTTCTAGAAATCCCACTGGCTACTTTTTAAAAAAAAAAATCTCTGTTTTTTTGCATTGTCTTCTTCTTTGGTTATAATGCCTTTTCCTTCTTTTACATTTATAATTATTTAAAAATAGTTTTAAAATAAAGTAATCAACATTATACTTATTTGACTTTCAGATTATCCTTTATTTAAAGTTCTTTAAGTACTATATTTTGAATTGTTTAATTAATTTCCTTGTATACTTTATTAATTATAATATGCTCAGTTATGCCACAGAAGCATATAATCTCCAAATTTAAATGTTTTTAAGATGCATATCTATCAGGCCTCAGGTTCAAGTTACTCTCTAAGACAGTGTCCTCAGTATGAGGGCTCAGAGTTGCATCTTCATTTTCAACATATATGCTTTCACAATCAATCACCAAGGTAGAATGAGAGTATTACAAATAATAGCACACACACTCTTAAATGCTCCCAGCAAGAAATGACACATGTAATCTCCACTCACAATTTGTTAGCCAGATGTGCCATACACATGGCATTCAAGGGAATGGGGAAATGCATTAATACTGAATACCTAAATGGGAAAAACCCAGAAATGTTGGTGAGCAGCCTTAGGAAACTACCATCTATGGTGACTAATGTTTTATTGTTAGCTCAATTTTTGGGGTTACTTTTTTTCTGTGGGCACTCTGTGCCCTATAAATGTGAGGTGCCCATACAGAGAAGATTTGTGTTAATTTCTGCCTGATATCCCAAGGATTTTACAGATATAACAGTTTTCTGTTAATTTCTCAGCTTTGGTTTTCTTACAAATTATTGGCTCCATGCCCATTGGCTGCTCAGGTTTAGTGTTTCAATATTTCACTAGGTTGTTCAGGTAGAAATTTTAGACCCTTTACATGAAAGATGCAGCAGTCTGTTTCCATTCTCCACCCTTCCTCTCCCTGGACACCTTCAAACCCTGGCCTCTAGCCTTTAAAGCTTATATCCTGTTGGATGTCTTTATAAACCACTGTAGCATCACTTTACACACTTAACGTGCTTTAAATTTTATCCTCTTTATTTGTGTCACTGGAAATTTCCTGGCTATGCATTCAAAAATTTGTCAAAGTTTATTCTGCATTTTTATATTTTGTCTGTGTTATTTAATCTGCCATGTTGCCAAAAACACAAGTGCTATGTACTTGTTTAATTGTCAATCTTTTCTACAACACTATAATTATCACAAAGATAGGAACCATGTCAATTTACGGACTCCATCTCCATTTTGTTTCCCAGGGCTCAATAAATGTTTGCTATCTGAGAAATAAACAAATATTACCACTCTAGGGTAATAGTTTTAATGAAAGCAGCCATTAACTCCTTCTGTTCATGTACCTGTATGCCTCTCATCTCATCAACAAACGAAATCTGTCTTCCCTCCCTTGAATCTGGAGTGGTCCTGTGACTTGACTTGTCCAATGGAAAACAGTGGAAGTGATGTTCTGAGGCTTCCAAGCCCAGGCCTGAGGGGGATTTCAACTTCCATACTCTTCTCCTAGAGCTCAGCCATTTAGATGTAAGGAAGCCCAGACCAGAGCCCTAAATGGAGCTTGGCCCTGTAGAAGAAGAGGGCACCTTGGATATCCCCTCCGACCAAGCTTTCAGCTAAATGCATATGTATAATAGACCTTATGCAGAGAACCACCCAACTGAGCCCTGGCCCATGAAACTGTGAGAAATAATAAATTGTGCTGTTTAGGCCACCAAATTTGGAAATGGTTTATTACCTAACAATAAATAACTGAGACACTTGGCTAACAAACAGTGATTGGATGTGCCACTGAAGGAGACAGTGGAGGAGAATTGGACACTTACTTAAAAATTACATTTTTTAATTTTTAAGGGAAATTTTCTAGAAAGTAGAATGACTGTCTTTAAGGTAACATGACTAAAAGAAAAAATTTGAATTTAATTAAGCAATTTGGAAGTTTTAAAAACTTCTAAAACTCAGAGGCATTGGTCTTTTCTTGGGTTGAAAGGTAAGCAGTTAATCATTTTGACTTTGCCAACTGGTTCTGAAAAGATTTGCTGAATTTGAGGTTGGTTTTATTATATGTGCATCACTTCTCAGAATTTCTTAAGAAGAAGAAGAATATAACCTACAGATTTCCAGCTGAGGAAACCCACCAAGGGCTTTCTTTTCACATTCAAGTGAATACAGTTCTTTACTGATGTGTCTTAAATCTGGCATTTTACAATAAAAGAAATAACACCCCTCCAGAACCAATGCCAAACAAAGCCTTCAGCAATAATCACCATGAAGATTGTAATTGTTCTTGCTTTTGGCAGTTCATAAATTCTCACTCTAAGTTTTAGAGAAAATGGAAAAAATTCTAAATTAACCTATTTTATTACGAATATAAAACAACACATTTTATATTATAGCACAATTGTTTTTATTTTATTAATGTCTAGATCAAGGAAATAAAACCATTTCCATGCATCTCAATAGAAATGTCCAAAAGATGTGTCAGGTGTGTGGATGTTCTCACCTTGGGCAGGGCTCATACTGAATGGAAAGTGTGTCTCAGCTTTATTCTGGGTGACTGCTGTATTTCTGCAAAGTTCCTAAAAAATAACAAACTGAAGCATTCTCTAAACTTAACATTCCTTGTTTGATAAAGTACATTTATCATCCATATCATTTGTGCTGATGATTGCTAAAGCATGAAATAAGAGAAAAGAGAAGAAAATTGTCTGCTACTCACTGTTAAGCCCATGTTAATGATAACCCTACCTTCTGTGTGAACTTTCTGCATAAAACTGTCCTTTGGTCTTAAAATAGCTCCTCCAATACAGTTCCTCTGACATTATCCTTTCATTAAATAATCACTCAGGTAATTGCATCCTATTGATGAAAGAAATCTACTGATACTCTATTTCCTTTTTATCTAATAAAGGTCACATTAAGTGAACCTGGCTATTAAGTAAACAGCAAATAAATTGAAGGCTGTAATAAATGTCTTCATCTGCATACACTACAGAGCGGAAGAAAAATACTGTAAATATAGATTTTAAATGAGTTTAAGATAAATATAAAATATTGTAGTATCTTGAGAAAATACTGCATAAATGAAAGTCAGACAGCTCATAAGCAATGGATTTCAAAGTATGGACAATTTTTCATTACTATAGAAAACTTTACTGCTAGTCCAGTAGGACACTCAAATTTTTCTCCTGGTTTGAAAAGCAGATACATAAGCTATATCTATATAATACTAAATAACTAGAAAAATAATGAAGGATACAAATTTTCTTTCCTTTATCCATAGTACATATTAGGAATTTTATCTGGACTTAATTATTAACCAAGAATCTGGCAGCTATACAATGTGCACACACACACACACACACACACACACACACACACACACACACACAGAGAAATTCTTGAAGCTCAAACTCAATTAAATAAAATATCGATAGTTACACTTTCTAACAACTCATGAAAAGAAGCAAAATATCTTCCTTTTAAAACAAAACTATATTCAGTAAATAGAAGTGAACCTAAATTTTGAACTAGCATAAGTTT
Organism: Physeter macrocephalus; assembly: GCF_002837175.3. NCBI lineage: Eukaryota > Metazoa > Chordata > Mammalia > Artiodactyla > Physeteridae > Physeter > Physeter macrocephalus. The sequence continues at coordinate 103,161,118 of NC_041218.1, read as the reverse complement.
CAAGCATCAAAACAGTCCTTTAAGCAAGTCTTCAAGGACTTAAATCAAAGGTGATTATTCAAATTTCCTGATACAGGGATGGTGGTATCAAGATAATGGTAATTTTCACTAAACATTCACAAGTGTCTCATCATGTATGCAAATCTTAGAACCTCAGCATATATTTTACACACTAAAGTGACATTGGGAATGCTACAAGACAGGATCAAGATGAAACATTGCAGTAAGGAAAGAGACTGATTAACATAAGATGTGCTTGTGACAAACATTAGATTAGAAGAGGGATCATGGGTTTCTATTTTGCCAGAATGAGAAGGCTGAAAGACTGAAGACCGGTTTGTACTACAAATGACAGGAGAAGCAGGACTTCCATGTAAAGACTATGTTAAATTTGCAGTGCTAATGTTGACAGACTGACTTTACAGGGCACCAGGGAGTCAGGGCTGGAACACCCGAGCGCTGAAACCACTTCTTCCTCAAGTGACAATGTGGTCTTAATGAATTTGACTCAAGAGCCAAACACATCGGGACTTCCCTGGTGGCACAGTGGTTAAGAATCTGCCTGCTGATGCAGGGGACACGGGTTCGAGCCCTGGTCCGGGAAGATCCCACATGCCGCGGAGCAACGAAGCCCGTGCACCACAACTACTGAGCCTGTGCTCTGGAGCCCGCGAGCCACAACTACTGAGCCCACACGCCTAGAGCCTGTGCTCCACAGCAAGAGGACCACTGCAATGAGGGGCAGGCACACCACAACGAAGAGTAGCCCCTGCTCGCTGCAACTAGAGAAAAGCCCGCGCGCAGCAACGAAGACCCCACACAGTCAAAAATAAATAAATAAATGAATAAAATTTTTAAAAAAGAACCAAACACATCTAGATGTCTGTATTTTCTATTTAGGCCACAAACCAGTGATCTCCATCATATATAATTACACATGCCCCAATTATACAAATGTGTGTGGTACAATTAAGATTTTCCCACCCGACAGGACCCTTACCTCAATGCTGCCAACAGCCAAAGGCCCTACAGAAACACTCAGGCCCTCAAGCAGCTGCTCTGAACAGGTTTTCCTCCTACTCTTAGGGGCAGCCTGGCTTTCAATATGTATTGAATAAATCAAGAAGCTAATCCAAATTTACTTGATATGCAGTATGGAGGGAGCTCTTGCCACTGATTTTCACGGCTTCATTTAAGATTCTGACCCATTATAAGATAAAAGTAGGTTTAAGCTTGGTATTCAAAGCTGCAGAGGGATTAAAATAGCTCAGAATTTTAAAATTAAGACCCAAAAATCTGTTGTCAATACCAGGTCACCTGAGAGATCCATCCATCTGTGCCCCCAAAAGTGGGCAGACTGGACCTCAGAGGCTGCAAAGTAAGGGGAGTGGCAGCACACGTGGTGCTGGGTCAGGCACGGAGTGGGACAACAGGACCTTTCTGGCAGAGGAGGCGAGGGTAATGGCAGTGAGTGGGGGTCTCTCCTGCCATGTGTCCTGCAGCTGGAGGGACCTGCTCTCTCTGAGGAGAGACTTGGCGATGGGGGAGGAAAAGGAAAGGGAAGTAGGCAAAGAGATCTGAAGGGAAGCTCTCCTGCTGTCTCCCCAGATTCTGGCCCAGACCTCTGGGACACCCCCCACCACCTGAGGATCCCTTACCCGCCATGGACCAGCCCCCGCAAAGCTCCAAATGCTAAGTACACATCTCCCCTCACTCTGCCCCCAGACTTTCTTTTTACCATGTTCTGACCTTAGCTTCATCAGCTCCTCTAAGAGAAACCAAAAACTTGTGGACAGCGCCACCTTCTGGAAAACAAATGGAAGGCTCCTAACTGCCAGCAGCCTGTTGAACTGTTAGAATCAAAATAAATAAAGCTTTACCTGAATAAGAAAGACTTTCACTACTTCAAATATAGCAGCAAAGGAAAAACTCATCAAGCAGCATGGTAATTGGTTCCACACAAAAAAAATGACAATTTTCCAGCAACCAAACCCAAAGACAGGATATCACGATATAACTTATAAAGAACTCAAAGGAGCTGTTACGACAAAATTCAGTGAGCTACGGGAAAAATCATAAAGCTAATACAATGATCTCAGCAATAAAATTAATGAAGAAAAGGAGTACTTTACCAAAGAGATTGAAACTCTAAAAAAGAACCAAACAGAAATTCTGGAGCTGAAGGACTCAACAGATGAGAAAGATGAAGAACACATTAGAACACATTGGAAATAATCAGATCAGATGGAGCGAGCTGGCAGATAGAATCTAGAAATGATTCAGATGGAAGAGGAGAGTGAACTAAGATTTTTTAAAAGTGAAGAAATTCTATAAGAACTATCTGATTCCATTAGAAAAGCCAAAATAAGAATAATGTGTATTCCAGAAGAGGGAGAGAGGGAGAAAGCAGCAGAGAGTGTATTTAAAGAAATAATAGCTGAGAACTTCCCAAACCTGGGGAAGGAATTGAATATACAAGTCCATGATACTATTAGAAAACCTTTTATCTCAATGCAAAAGAACTTCTCTAAGACACATTATATTAAAACTATCAAAAGTCAATGATAAAGAATTTTAAAGGCAGCCTGGGGGAAAAGACAGTAACCTACAAGTGACCCCCATTAGGCTATCAGCAGATTTCCAGCAGAAACTCTAGAGGCTAGGAGAGAGTGGAAGGACATATTCAAAGTATTGAAAGATAAAAACCATCAGCCAAGAATACTCAATCCAGCAGAGTTATTATTCAGATATGAAGGAGAAATAAAGACTTTCCCATCAAACAAAAGTGAGAGAGTTCACCACTATTAGACCTGCCTAACAAAAAATGTTGAAAGGAGCTCTTCAATCTGAAACAAAAAGTACACAAAACTCTGATTAAGGTGATAAGCAGATAGTCAGAATTAGAAAACTGTAACTCTTTTTTAGAATAGTATATTAAACTCTTAACTACAGCACAAAGGTTAAAGGAAAAGAGCATTAAAATATGTATAGCTACTGCAATTCAATAACAAAATCGTAACACAAAAAGAGATAATTTGTAACATCAAAAATACAAATGGGAAAGAGTAAAAGGATAAAACTTTTATAGGCAAATGAAGATAAATTACTATCAGCAGAAAAAGGACTATTTTATCTATACAATGTTTTATGTAAACCTCATGGTAATTACAAAGCATAAAGATAGAGAAGAGACACAAAACATTAATAAGGGGAGACTGAGCAAATCACCACGGGAAACCACCAACTTAAAGGTAGAGAGAAACAAAAGGAAAAAGAAACAATGGAAAGACAAAACAACCAGAAGGCAAAAGATAAAATAGCAGTAGTAAGTCCTTACATATTAATAATCACTCAACTGTAAATGGATTGAACTCTCCAATCAAAAGGACAGAGTGGCTGGATGGATTAAAAAAACAAGACCCAACTATATGCTGCCTACAGGAGGCTCATTTCAGCTCTAAAGACACACATAGGCTCAAAGTGAAAGGATATAATATGATATTACAAGCAAATGGAATCCAAAAGAAGGCAGGTGTAGCCATATTTATATCAGAAAAATATACTTCAAGCCAAAAAAGGGTAACAAGAGACAAAGAGGTCATTATATAATGATAAAGGGGTCAGTACGTCAAGAAGATATAACAATCATATATATATTATATATATATATATTTATATATGCTCACAACACCCAAGCACCAAAATATATTAAGCAAATAATAACAAATCTTAAGGGAGAAATAGATAACAAAACAGTAATTATAGGGGACTTCAATATCCCACTATCAGCAATGGAGAGATTGTCCAGACAGAAAGTCAACAAGGAAACACTGGGATTGAACCACACTTTATAACAAATTGTCTTAATAGACATATATAGAATATTCCATCCAACAGCAGCAGAATATTCTTCCCAAGTGCATAGGGAACATTCATCCAGGATAGATCATATGATAGGCCACAAAACAAATCTTAGCAAATTTACAAAGATTGAAATTATACCAAAACTCTTCTCTGACCACAATGGTATGAAACTAGAATCAATTACAAGAAGAAAGTAAGAAGATCAGCAAATATGTGGAAACTAAACAACACACCTGTAAACAGCATTTGAGTCAAAAAAGAAATCCAAAGGGAATAAAAAATTACCTTGAAACAAATGAAAATGGAAATATAACATATTAAATATAGTGGGATGCAGCAAAAGCAGTTCTGAGAAGAAAGTTTATAGCAATAAATACATATATTAAGAAGTTAGATCTCAAATAAACAACCTAACTTTACACATCAAGGAAACAGAAAAAGTAGAACAAATTAAATCCAAAGATAGCAAGCAGAAGGAAGAAAATAAAGATCATAGTGAAAATAAAATATAGACCTGAAAAACAACTGAAAGAATCAACAAAACTAAGAGCTGGTTCTTTGAAAAGATAAACAAAATTGACAAACCTTTAGTTAGACTAACTAAGAAAAAAGAGAGATAAGAGTCAAATAAATAAAATTAGAAATGAGAGAGGAGACACAGTTGATACTACCAAAATACATAGAATTGTAAGAGACTATTGTAAACAATTTTATGACAACAAATTACATAACTTAGAAGAAATGGATACATATCTAGAAATGCACAACCTACCAAGACTGAATTAGAAAGAAATAGAAAATCTGAAGAGACGAGTAATGAATAAAGAGATTGAATCAGTAATTTTAAAACTCTCAACACAGAAAACTCCAGGACCAGATGGCTTTACTGGTGAAATCTACCAAACGTTTAATGAAAAATTAACACTAATCCTTCTCAAACTCTTCCAAAATATCAAGGAGGAGGGAACACTTCTAAACTCATTCTATGAAGCCAGCATTACATTGATACCAATACCATATCAAAATACCAGAAAAAAAAAACTGTAGACCAATATCCCTGATAAATATAGATGTAAAAATTCTCAATAAAATGTTAGCAAATCGAATTCAAGAACACATCAAAAGGATTCTACATGTGACCAAGTAGGATTTATCCCTGGGATGCCAGAATGATTCAACATATGTAAATCAGTAAATGTAAGACATCACACCAATAAAATGAAAGTTAAAAATCACATGATCATCTCAACAGATGCAGAAAAAGCATGTGACAAAATACAACATCTTTCATGATAAAAACCCTTAACATATTGTGTATATAAGGAACATACCCCAACATAATAAAGGTCATGTATAATGAACCCAACAATAACATTATACTCAATGGAGAAAAATTGAAAGTGTTTCCTCTAAAGTCAGGAACATGGCAAGGAAGCCCATTCTCACCACCCCTATTCAGCATAATACTGAAAGTCCTAGCTAGAGCAATTAGGCAAGACAAAGAAATAAAAGGCATCCAGATTAGAAAGAAAGAAGTAAAATCATCAGTATTTGCTGATGATATGATCTTATACATACATTTTTTTAATTTACCCAAAGAGTCAGTCAAAAAAACTGTTGGAATTAATCATCAATCTAAAAAAAGTGGCAGGATACAAAATCAACAAACAGAAATCAGTTGCATTCCTTTATACTAATGATGAAGCATCTGAAAAAGAAATAAAGAAACCTTCCCATTCACAACAGCATCAAAAAAATAAAATACTTAGGAGTAAACTTAACCAAGGAACTAAAAGAGCCATACAATTAAAACTACAAGACTTTGCTGAAAGAAACTGAAGACACAAACAAATGGAAAGACATTCATGTTCATGGATCGAAAGAATTAACATTGTTAAAATGGCTATACTACTCAAAGCCATCTAGAGATTCAACACCATTCCCATCAAAATACCACAAACATTCTTTACATAAATAGAAGAAACAACCCTAAAATTTGTGTGGAACCACAGAAGACTCTAAATAGTCAAAACAATCATGAGAAAAAAGAATAAAGCTGAACATATCATGCCTCTGGATTTCAAACTATACTACAAAGTCATAGTAATAAAAAGTTTCGTACTGGCACAAAAATAGACATACTGACCAATGGAACAGAATAGAAAGCCCAGAATTAAATCCCAGTATATATGATCAACTAATATTTCACAGGTGAACCAAGAATATCCAGTGGAGACAGGATAGTCTCTTCAACAAATGGTGCTGGGAAAACTAGAGAAATGCTTGAAGAAAAATAAAATCAGACTTCTATCTTACACCACTCACAAAAATTAATTTGAAATGGATGAAAGACTTAAACATAAGACTTAATACCGTAAAACTTCTAAAAGGAAAGGTAGGGAAGAAGCTCATCTTTATTAATCTTGGCAATGATTTTTTTTTTAACATGACACCAAAAGCCCAAACAACAAAAGCAAAAATTAACAAATGGGACTACATCAACTGAAAAGCTTTTGCACACGAGAAAAAAAAATCAAATGAAAAGACAACCCACAGAATGGGAGAAAAATTTTGTAACCCATATATCAAATAATGAGGTAATATCCAAAATATATAAAGAACTCAGTTAACTTAATAACAACAAAAAAAGAAACAATCTGATTAAAATATGGGCAGAAGAACTAACAGACATTTTTGCAAAGAGAACATCCAAATGGCCAACATACACATGAAAAGATGCTCTCCTCACGAATCATCAGCACCACAATGAGATACCACCTCGTCCCCGTTAGGACGACCATCATCAAGAAGACAAGAGAACAGGTGTCTGTGAGGATGCGGTGGGAAGGGAAGCCTTGCATATACACTATCGGTGTGCTCGTGAGTCGTTCCTCCCTCCCACCTTATTCCTGGAAGACTTTATTCCTGGCTTGCTCTCTCCAGCCCCCTACTTCTAATGTAATTCTTGGTGATCTTAATATCCACAAAAATAATCTTTCCAATACTTTTTGCTTTTTGTTTCCTTCCTCACTTCCAAGGATCTGGATTTTCACCCTACTTTAGTTGCTGTTTCCCACGGTCCTTCCAGTGTTATGACTGGTCATTACCAATAACTACAACCCTTCCATAATTTAAATTCAAGCATTCTACTTTTCAAACACAAACTCCTATCTTTCTAGTTCACTCCCTCCAAGACTTCAATTTCAACAAAGCTTCAACTCACTGGGACCCATAATCCCTTGTCCCTCATCCAACTCTTGTCCTTTCTTACCTGGCTTAAATCCCATGGCACATCATTATATCACTCTCCGACATGTACCCTCAATCCTCCTGCCTATTTATTTCCTCAATTGGAAAAAAATCGATTCTATATGCATATGCTCTTTCTTTCTGTTAGCAAGGATGAGGCAGTCCCACTGCTTGGGCAGTAGATCCCCTCTCTTCTCACCCCAGCATTAAAATTTTTCCCTTCTCTCCTGGACCACTCCTACCACTATAAAAACACATTACCACTTCTCTCATGTTAAAAATAAACCCTCTCTTGACCCCACTACTCCTTTCAATGACCACCCTTTACAGAAATCTCAAATGACTCATCCATAATTCATTTCTTGTATCCCTAGCCCCTAACCCACTCCAGTCAGGCCTTTGTCCCAACACTCTCCTAAAACTGCTCTTATCAAGAGCATATAGCATGCTTCTGCTTGGATTTGATTTCTTAAACTGGGTAGGAATTTGACTAACTAGAGTTCTAGAAAAGAAAAAGAAAGAAAACAGAGGAAAGACCATTTTCAGAAATAATTTCCTAGAACTGAAAGACACAGGCCTTCAGATTTAAAAGGTCTAGTAAGTGCCCAGCACAAGAGATAAATCACACCTAGGCAATTCTTTCTGAAATTTATCAAGGTAAAGGAAAGCCCCTAAAAGCTTTCATAATATCAACAATAATAGTAATAATTACAGCTATAATAACAAAAGCAACCAACAAAAAATGAGAATCACACTGAAAATGTATCGTAAGCAGTGTATTATCAGAGGCAATTATCAATATCTTCAAAGTTCTGAGGGAAAAATATTTAAGTTATTTAGAACCTAGTTTTTTATATGCAGTTAAACTATCAATCAAATATGATATAAGACTAAAGATATTTTGACCTCATACATTTTCTTTAGGAAGTTACTTGGTGATATGCTACAGTAGAATAAGAGAACAAAGCCAGAAAGTGAAAGAGAATCAAGAGAAGAAAGATCCCAGGGTGACAGCTGTACATCAGGACAAGAAAATGATCAGCCTGAATTGGAATGGGAGGACAGGCTTTATTTAGAGGGAGGTGGGAGGGATGCAGAAAAGGGAAAATGCCATACCTTTGATATTCCCTGAGAGATGGTGACAAGGCAGGCAATGTTAAGGAAAATAGAAATAAAAACATCAACACACAAAATACATACAACTGGTCAAAAAAGGAATGTAATCGTGGTATATTACTTGGCCGGAAAATTAGCAATATTTACTTGTTATAGTAATGTAAACACCAGCTATTAATTTTTAACTTGTAGAATCTACCTGTATACAAAGCAAAAAATGACCAAAAGGACATAGCATCAAGTCTGAAAATGTAACATTAAAAGCTGAGATGACAAGAGATGAGAGGTGATGGAGAGGGGCCAACTGAAGAGAAAAGCAAGCCCACAAAATCCTCATCCTCATGGCGGGGAGTGGAAAAGATACCTTCTACACTTGTCAGAACAAGAAATCGAGGTGTGAATATATTATTTAAAGATACAAAGGTAGTCAGAGCAATTAAAAATAGTGGTTTAGCTATGTTAGGAAGATGGAAAAGAAAAAGTGGCAGGTATGTGAGCTAAAGTATCACCTATCATAACAGAATATCAGGAGTATAGCTCAATAGATGAATCTAGAAATAATTTCTATGATTTTGAGATTAATTATCAGAAGAAACAGCTAAAATAAAAGAGTATGCTTCTAGAGAGTGGGACTGCCAAGTTGAAGGAACAGAAAAGGCTGATGTTATCTATAAGCCTCTGTAACACTTGAAAGTCTCGCTTCTTATTAGTTTGATAAAATGAACATGTGTGAGAGTTGCAAAGGTTTAAGCTACAGAATACCCAGGTTATGAATTTTACACCATAGACTAGGATGCAAGAAATTCACATTTTCTCCTCTAATAAAAGTTAATCTGTTCCAAGATCCCATCCTACAGGTGGTCAGGAATTCAACCCCAGTGGTTTGCAAAGACCCTCCCCGCAGGCCCGACGTTGCACAGGCCCTAAGGGCACACTAAGCCTTCAGCAGTCACAGTCTCCCCAGCCTTAGGTCCATCCAGCTGGCTGTCAGTAAGTTCATCATCTAACCCCTCAGCCCTCTAGAGGCAGAAAGCAGTGACCCTCCGCACTTCTACCTCATACAGTGCAAGCCTTTGTTTTTTAAAAAATGAAATAGAATACATTTAATAGAAAATATAAGAATGCACAGTGCACAGTGAAAGGATAGGTATTGTTACCTAAAACTTTCCTTTCACGTGTATGTTCACGGACTCCTGTGTGTGTATTTTTTATTGACCCTAAACAATACTCCTTATTGACATCTTTTTCTAAATATCTTGTCTCGTTACAGAGCATTCAGATAATAGCCTAGTTTACAAGCGCAGTTTTGCGACTGCTGCTTCCAACAGTCCTAAGTCTTAAAGGCTCAAATCTAGTTCAGGTCACATCAACAGTAAGACCTACAATACCGACAGATACAACACAGATGAGAGAAAGAACCCAAGCCTCCTAGGTACCCTATCTGCTGAAGCTAATCAGGACGATCCAGCAGGTAAAGGCAACACAAGCAGAAGGCCAAAAAAGAAATATTTAGCAAGAGATGAGTTTTCAGGATTTATTACTTTTGCTTTTAGTACAATTTTTAATAATGGCAAATTTAAAGACAATAATGAATCATAAGCCATTGAAAAATATGAATCAATGAGTCCAAGTAAAGCAACTAAATCGAAAATTGAATAAGGCAGGGCTCTTGCTCAGAGTGGAATTCTAAGGGCCAGGAGTCGGGGAGTGTCCACTTCTATAAAAGGAGGAGGACTTGAGGATCTCCCGTGCTTTTCAACCTCTACCATTTTCCCTTCTAACTTTATGTGCTTTTAAGGTTATCTGTAAAATCTTTTAAATGAAACATGTTATTACTGAACAACAATGGAGTGGTGAAAGACCAATACGTAATAAATATTGAAAAGAGTCAACACGTATTTCTTTAAACATATAGCATATAAATACACACGTTATTTATGTGTGTGTGTATACACACACACACACACACACACACACACACACACACACATACAACTGTAATCGTTAAGCAGATGACTGACCTGGGTTGTAATTCATTCTAGTGAGTTACTGAACCTGAGGACGGTTGCAGAAACCCCCGATTTGTAGCCAACTGTCAGAAGTAGGGGTCATCTGGGGACCACACTTGCAGTCGGCGTCTGAAGTGGGGCAGTCACGTGGGACTGAGGCCTTTACCAGGTGGGATCTGAGGCTACTCGAGACAGTGTCAGGATTGAGTTCAACTGCTGGACACTCAGTTGGTCGGAGAACTGGAGAACTGGGGTGGAAAAATGACACGTACTTGGTGTTCAAAGAAAACCATTACAGATCCAGGGAGTGCCCCTGAACTGAAGGCCAGCTTTGGTGGGGTGGGGACACTTTCAGATAACCTAGAGTCTCCTCTGAATACGCCAGATCACAGAAAAGCAACACTAAAGGACACCTGAGAAATCACCTCTAATTTCTTCACAGAGACTAAACAGGTAGTGAGTCGTGCAGAATTTTTAGATGTCTTGAGGTTACCTATTTTACAGCTTCCTGAAACAACTAATCACGCGTTTTCTACTGCCTACAGTGGACGTAATTCTTTCTACCCCAGGCTGATTAGGGAAGTGGTCAGAATAAACTGCTACCAATAGGACTTCCTGCACCCTCTTTATACAGCCACACTTGGGAGGTTACACACGTTCTTCTCGCTTCTTAAGAAGGCATAGCTTAGTTATCTTCCTGCTACCACCGAAACAGCAGGACTCTGTGAGGCCTTCCCAGGTACAAAAGCCCCCCTGTGTCTCCTGTTTCTGGTCTGTGGAAAAAAGGCTTTAGTCTTCTAGGCCTTCCCTAAGTTCCAAACAGGAGACTCTAGCAGTTACCAATTAGGAAAGTGAGGGAATGTAGAAATAAAGGAAAAGCAGTCCAGCAAGAAAAGTAATGGTAGCTTCAACACCAGCTCATCAGTAAGACAGAGTCCTAGTTCTTCCTCAAGGGATAAACGTAACCATCTGATGCATATCTTTGAGTTGTTCGCCAGAAACTAAGAAGACCCCCGCCCGCCCGGGTGGAGGATGGTGACTACACGCTGAGCAAAAGCACGTAGACCCCAGGCAGGCTGGAACCAGAAGGCTGATGATTAACATTCCTGTCACCTCACCACAAACCAATCAGAAGAAAGTCCACAAGCTGATCACACACCCTGCAACTCTCACGCCTAATGTTGCCCTTGAAAGCCCTTCCCTGAAAGCCATCTTTAGGTTTGGAAACTGATGATATGAGAAATTTTAACAGGACTGTGGACAAGCTGCAGGGACAAGGGACAATGCCATATGGAGATAATCAGAGCTCCAGCTGTGCCAGGGAACCCTGCCGCTGAGGTCAAAGGGTCAGGGAAAAATAAGATCTAACGCTAAAACACCTATGCTCCAGGCGCTGGGCCAGCTTCATTCACACATACTTTCTGACCTAAGGTAATTCAGCAACATTGAAAACTGAGCATTAATATCTCTATTTTGAAGATGAGGAGACCGTAATTCACATGGGTTAAGGAAGCTTAACCTAAGGCCACGTAAACAAAGAATGTCGCCCACCATTCCACCTCTAGGAATGCTGGGATGAAGGATTAAGTTGCAATCCACTGCAGTTGCCCACCAACAGTGCATCCCGGGGGGAATTCAGGTTGGAAAAAGCAGGAAGCACTCGGTGCTTTGGCTATATGGCCCCCAGATAGTTAAGATGCATGTGTAAGGAAGAATTTCAATAACCCCAGGTTCCTGCAACTTCCTATACATACATAGGAAAAAAAAAAAAAAAGCACTAAAATCATTAACTTGAGATGTCTGTTCTCTGTGATTAGCAGTGATCTTTTTTATGCTTGACTGCATGTATTTCCCAGCCAAAAACATTGACATATACGCTGGCTTCTCCCCTACCTCTTCAGAGAAGTTCCTCAGAGCTACCTGGGAGGCTGCCTCCCGGGCTAGTGCTCAGTGAGGCCCCAATAAAACAACTCACAGCTGTCGCCTCCTGCGTTTTCTCCATCCATAGCCACACGTCGCGTAACACGCTACCCGTTTGTGCAACAACTGCTGCTCTTCCCTGAGAGCAAAATCAGCTGGCTTTGTTACTGCCTCGGTTTGCTGTGACAAGCGTCCTGACATATTTTCACTTGGTTCTGTCCTCTTGACCTTCCCAAAATACATGGTAGAAACAAAAAGTCTGTTTCATGTCTACAAAATTTGGCTTCCAAAGCCATCTTACATCCATGAGGGTAACACTCTCTACTACAGGGAGGGCAGGGCCTTTTACTCCCATTCCACCTGAGAGAATAATGCCAGAAGAGTTGCTAGCTTTTCTGCTCCTCCAATCTAGGTTGTAGCGGGTGGCGGAGGGGTGTTATTTCTTTTGTCTTTTGTTTTTTCACAAGGCCTCGAAGACATTCAAGAAAAGGTAGTGCTACCCTAGCTAGTTTCAGAATCATCTTTTCCAGGTGTAAACGCTTTCTTTCAAGGTTCGTCAGTCCTGAGCCACCTAAACAGGTGGCCCCAGGAACATCATGTGCAGCCCTTAAAGCAGGGAAAGAGCCTTTGATGAAAAGACTTAAAATTACTTTGCCCTACAGAGACACAAGAGGGAACCCTAAACCACCACTGAAGGAGGAAATACTTTTCTATGGAGGCCAATGAGAGGGAGGCGGGTAAGAAGGCACGGCAAGTAAGAAGTCCAGAACTGCTACTGTCCCAAGTGTGCAAGTAAAAGCCAAGACACACATACACACGTAGGTTTATGTGTATTCTGATTCCAGAAAACTAATACACACACACACAAAAAAAATATTAGTTTTCTGATACTAGCTTACTAGCACCCAAAAAGTTGAAAATTTGCTTAGTGTACTCTACTAAGCCAGTGTTTTAAGTTATCATGTTCTGCGTTGTACTTACAATCCAGCAACGGGCACTTCAGTCTCATTCAACCTAACAGAGTGGCGAATATGTGCAAACACTGCCCTAGGCTCTTGGGATACAGCAGCAAATAAGAGAGACAAAAACGTCTGCCCTTCCCTGCACTTGTATTCTAGTGGGGCGGACAAGAAAGAAGTAAAATATCGCTTTGAAATGTATACAAATACCAAATCACTAAGTTGTGTAACAGGAACTAATAGTGTTGTAGGCCATTTATACTTCAAAAACAAACTCATAGAAAAAGAGATCAGATTTGTGGTTACCAGGGGCAAGGGGGAGGGGTAAAAAAAAAAGCAGTCAAAAGATACATACTTCCAGTTATAATACCAGGGATGTAACGTACAACGTGGTTAATATAATTAACACTGCTGTACATTATGTATAAAAATTGCTGACGTCTCATCACAAACTAAAATATTCTATTTCTTTAAGTTTGTATCTATATGAGATGTTGAATGTTCACCAAAACTATTGTGATAATCATTTCATGATGTACGTAAGTCAGATCACTGTGCCGTACACCTTACACTTACCCAGTGCTGTATGTCAATGATATCTCAATAAAACTGGAAGAAAAATAAAGAAATATCCAGGTGGGGTGGTAGTGGTGGTGGCGGTAGGAAGGGTGGAGGGCTAAGTAGTGAACTGTGGATATATTTTGAAGAATACAATCCCTCCATTACTTATTACACAGGGTTATTGAGAGGATCAAGTGAGAAGGAACATTAGTTTGAAAACAATAAAATCTTACATAAATTTCATTAAACCGATAAAGTATATGCTCCAATCTCTACTACTGAGTCAACATTTGTGATACTGTTCACTTAGAAATTCAGTAAGTATCTGGTGGGAAGAGAATGCAAATCCATTTTGATTAAACTGTAGTTAGTGAAGTGTCTGATGTTCTATTTTAATGAACTTTACTAAATCACAGAATCAAGCTATCTCAGGAGCCTTTTCTAGGTGTCGTCTAAAAAGCCTACAGAAAAGCTACAAGCAAGGCTGATTTAAAAAAACAGCAAGCTCCGTTAGGACCTCAAGATCATGAGATAGGCATATACATTACTATAATAGTGGTTAGGGAGTGAGAGATGCTACAGGTAGAATAATCCTTAGAAAACTGCATCCACAGAATCTAGAAAATCTGCCACAAGACTTCTTCTAGAGCGCAACACTATGACATGCGTAACTTGCAGTAGATCACAGCTCCTCTTAAGCAGGAGCTTTCCAATGTGAGGTGCACCCTTTAAACACGAAACACCATGGTGCCTCCCGCGCTCAGGTGAAACTAAGTACCCTTCCTTCCAGGCAGACAAATGGGAGACAGATGCCCCAAGAGGGACGGAGTCTGGAGCAAAGCACTGCTTTCCAGCAGTAACAAAGACACTGAAATAGAAACAGGGCTTTACATCCTACCCTCTCCTATCAAGACTCTGCCATCCTGTCTGGACCGTTAACTGCCTCCCTCTTTGACGTGTCTTTCTGTTGTTAACAGCAGGTTTTAGTCTAGGTGGCCAAGCACTTGGTTGTAAGGTGTAGGGGTTCATGGAAATGCCAGAACTGCCACAAGGGCATTAGTACGTTTTGCTGCAGGTATTAAGACACCAGAAAATTATCAAGAGCTTTAAAACCTTGCCACTGAAAGTGTGTTCTGTGTACCAGAAGCATCAGCAGGGAGACAGAAATGCAGACTCTCAGGCCCACCCAGACCTGCTCACTCAACACTCTTCAGGTTGGGAAGAAACTCCCTCAGGTGATTCTTAAACTTGCTGAAGTTTAAGAAGTACTGTTTTACAAAACAAACGCACTAGCATATCGTAGATATACTAGGGGTATGGTTAGTAAGAAAAATCTAGTTATTTATTCTTTCCTATTTAAGAATTCAATTGTTGAGTGTGAAGGTTATTCTGTTTTATCACCACAATCCTTGGTCAGCCCTCACTTCACATTTATAAATACAAACTATTTATGTAATGCCTTACCTACCCATGTGTCAGGAACCAGTAAGGCGGCAAAATAAAAAATGAGCTGCACAAATGTAGGCTATAGAGATTCATAATTATCTTACATCAAGTCAATATTTATGTTCAGATCATTTTATCCTACAAGAAAATAACAGATTTGCCAGAAGCAAGTCTGACATTTTAGCAAGTCTACATTTTAGATTTCTACCATAAGTACTCAATACATGTGTGTACACGTAAACGTGTATATACGTGTATAGGCACACTATATATGCATGCTTGTGTACACATACAGACAAACATACATATGCACACATGCACGTAGACACACACACTTCTGGTCTTTAAGGAGCTACATAACTATCAAACGTAGCTATATGGTCTCCTTAAGAGCAGAGACAGCCAAGGCTTTATTTCCTTGAAGACATCAATTCATTCAAGACTGACAACAGTTATCAGTATTCCAAAAATAGGCAGAAAATGTTACCATCACTATGAAAACAGACTTTGCTCTCTGACCACGGATCCCCAAACTGAGGAATACTGCCCAGCAATACCAGGCAGACACCGTCTACCTGACTTGCTAACAATCCTCAGAGGACACCTACCAAATGTGTGCTGCTAAACACATTTTTTTTTTAATATTGGGACTTGAGAGATAAAGTTCAGTAACTGAACACTGAATGAACAGATTAATAGTTTTATAAATAAAACTGCGAAGATTGTCTCAATTTTATACCAGTATATTTTTAAAAGGGAAAGAAGACAAGGCCCCTTTTCATCTCACATTTAATCAACAAAATATTCTTTAAAATATTTAGAACTCCAATGTTTATGACAGTACAACAATTACAGTTTACCCAAAGAGGAACTCTCACTTTAAAATTTTTAACCATGATTTTCAGGAAGCTATTTCAAGTAGCACATAAACTTGTATATAGGAGGTCTGACTACCTACTTACACTTTCAGTGCTTAGGGACAAAACTCCTACCCCAACTTCAAGCTCTCTCTCACTACCTCTACCATCCTTTACTTGCTGTTTCTTCCTCCATCATGGGAAAACACTGATCTGATAGAGGAGTACTCAGCAAGTGCAATATTCCACTGTGCCCTTTAATTTCTCCTGTAAACCAAAATATAACGGATTGAAGGAAGGAAAGAAGAGAAAAGAACCCATTTTTTTTTTTTTTTTTTTTCGGTACGCGGGCCTCCCACTGCTGTGGCCTCTCCCGTTGCGGAGCACAGGCTCCGGACGCGCAGGCTCAGCGGCCATGGCTCACAGGCCCAGCCGCTCCGCGGCATGTGCGATCTTCCTAGACCGGGGTACGAACCCGTGTCCCCTGCATCGGCAGGCGGACTCTCAACCACTGCGCCACCAGGGAAGCCCCAACCCATTATTTTTTACCACTAAAATTTGACAAATATCTGTGATGGAAAAAAGAGAAATTTGTCTATTTTGAAATTATTTTAATTTACAAATAGAAAACATCTTGGAAGAAAAAAATGAAAGAAAAACACAAAACATATAGGCAAATTTTTACTCCATGAGCATCTCAAATCCTCACTTGTTCACCAATCCCCAAGATGAAAAACACTTTTCTGAAAAGGTATTCAGCCACCACTGTAAAAGAAAAAAAGATGGTCAATTTTGAGTGTACATAAGATTTTAATAAGAAAAATTTGAAATGCAATATGCTGTAATTTTACGGAACCAAAACCAGTTATTTGAGAACCACGCCTACATTACTCCAAAACAGCACAAAAGGGAAGAAACTGAACTTTAAAATCTTGGAACTGAAAAGGTCCTTACAGAGGACGTGGCTGGTGGAGCAGCCTTAATCTGTTAAACCTCAGAATCCTCATTTGGAAAACATGGTTAACAGTCTAGCATAACATCTTTCTCAACAAGATGAAAAATATGAATTACATAACAGGGCGGTTAGTTGAGAACTTTTTCAATTTGATGTACAATCAGCCATTTGAAAATCAGAGAGTGCAGAGTACTACGCTGGTTCTCAACCACTATATCTTCCCATAATCACTCAAAAACCTGGATCAATGATGAAAATAAAAATCACCTTCTCGGGCTTCCCTGGTGGCGCAGTGGTTGAGAGTCCGCCTGCCGATGCAGGGGACACGGGTTTGTGCCCCGGTCCGGGAAGATTCCGTGTGCCGCGGAGCGGCTGGGCCCGTGAGCCATGGCCGCTGAGCCTGCACGTCCGGAGCCTGTGCTCCGCAACCGGAGAGGCCACAACAGTGAGAGGCCC
>NC_041218.1:103121114-103143538 GCF_002837175.3 Physeter macrocephalus | reverse complement strand
ACGTCCGGGGCCCGTGCTCCGCAACCGGAGAGGCCACAACAGTGAGAGGCCCGCGTACCGCAAAAAAAAAAAAAAAAAAAAAAAAAAAAAAAAATCACCTTCTCTACAGAAGACCTTCCAAATTTCAAAAGCATAAACATTAAAATTGTATACTGAGATATACATTTTAAAACTGTGTTGTTAAAGAAAGAAAATAATTCCAGTACTAGATGAAAGTTATATTCCTAAAAGAAACACTCCTGCATCTATACTTTAACGTGAAGTGCTTTAAGTGCTTACATCATTAAACTGTATTGCTGCAACTAAAATACCCACAACTATAAAACTCCTTTAAGTTATAACCCTGTGGATATTAATTTTGACTGCTGTAATTGTATAGAAGAGGAAAAAATTTCATCCTAAGGAAAAAAATGTGATAATTCAGCCTAGTGAAAGAGAAGCTTGTGTTTGTACTTCACTTGCTACTGTCTCAAAATGATTTAAACAGTGATTTATGCTCTTTCAAGCAGGAAAAAAAAGATTTCTTTTAGTTTTACAGCTGTCATGGCATATCATGAAAAGACTTAAAGTTTTCTGAGAGCTTTCTCACAAAATGTTTTATTTGGTCTTCATTTTAATGTAAAAACTATCTAGAGATATATTTTTTAAACTCTTTAAACACTGAAAACAATTGTGTTACTAGAAGAAAAGTTTTCTAAGCAACTAGCTTCCAAAAGGTCATAGTTCAACAATCTCTGACTAGCAAGGTTGGCAAAAGATATACTGTGCCTGCTGCAGAAATGAGAATTAAGAGAAAGCAAATTTTTTTTTAAAATTTTCTTTTAATTAGCTGGTCAGAGTTTGAATGCAAGCCAAGGTTTCTAAGAGGAAAAAAAAGCAAAGAGCAAGCATAAAAGTAAAGACATATTGTCTTTCTCCTCTGACTCGTTCTCTGTAAGTTTCCCTGTGCCCTTCATTCTGGCAAAAATGAAACTTCATCTCAGTCAAGGAACACCACAGCACAGCACCTGTGCAGCCTAGTGAGACCAGGCAAAAGGCCACTGATAACGTGCATTTTCCATCTCAAAGACAACTTCATTCAATGGCTTTTTTATACGAAATAATGATAATTAATCCTTGGATCTAAGCACACTAATACCACATGCTGCTTAATTAGCCAGTGACAAATAAGCAACATTTATATTTTACTGGACGGAATAAACCTAACAGAAATAGCTGGTGAATAAATGGATCCTTTTTTCTCAACAATTCAAATTAGTGAACGTCTGTTAAGTCCCTTGCCTTTTTTTGTTTTTAACATCTTTATTGGAGTATAATTGCTTTACAATGGTGTGTTAGTTTCTGCTTTATAACAAAGTGCATCAGCTATACATATACATATGTTCCCAGATCTCTTCCCTCTTGCGTCTCCCTCCCTCCCACCCCTCTAGGTGGTCGCAAAGCACCGAGCTGATCTCCCTAAAATAGACAGCTAGTGGGAAGGGAGAAAGCAAATCTTTAACACTTGTTTCAAAGACCTGTTGGGAACAAGTGGACTAATGAAACACAATCCCGAAAGGGTGTGCTAAGAGTGCGCTGTTCTAAAAGGTACTTTAGGCCACAACTCAGATAATGAAATAAAAGATGTTTGAACACAAAACTAGGATAAATAACAATGTTGAACAGATTAAAAATGCAAAAGTCTTCCATAAGGGAATCTAGCAAAAAGGAATTTAACGAGGGGTAACGTTCCATTCTTAGGCTACAAACAAACCACACCAACTATGTAAACCCAGGATAAAGAAAATTTGTTGTAGCCGTTATCTGTGAGAAACTGAAGATTTTAGCCTTTAGCCAGAAAACATCCACAGTAAGCACTGGATTCTAAACACTGGATTTTAAGAGGGCTTAATGAAATGCAAACTGGAGCCTGAAGTGAGGCACCTGACTCAGGATGAGTAGTGGTCTCAAACTGAGCCGCAATGAGAGATGGCCTATACAATGGTTAAGAACACAGGCTCCCGAGCCTGGATTTCACATGCTGCTTTACCACTTATAGGCACGCGACGTACTTCCTTACTCTCCATGCCTCAGTCTCTTCATCTATAAAATGGAAATAATAATACTGCTACCTCACACAATTGTCATGAGGGTTAAACGAGTCAGCTCACATTAAGCTGTGTGTCCTCGGCACACAGCAAGTGCTCAATAAATGTTAGCAATTATTATTACCATCACGATCCTTATGTGTACAAGAATACACTGGACTAGGTTCTGTAGTGTACACACACACACACACACTACAGACTGACTATACATACATACGGTTACGTATTAATATTACCTTATCAATTAATTAACATTCATAACAATTTAAAGAAATAACTCTGTCAGTTACACCTGTCTGACAAGGGACTGGGGAGCAGGGAGCAGGAGCACTGAGCTTATGTCACAGACGCCACCCTACCTCCTGTTTACTGGTCAGGTAGGGGCTGTAGCCCAGAGACACGGAGCTCAGGTTTCCTAATTCTGCTTCAGGATTCACTCCGTGATTCCACTATTCCAGGAATGGCAGTCCTCACTAGGAATATAATAGAGATTTCTGAACTGATGGAGGAGGTTTGAGAGACTTAGTCCTTTCCAAGTCTAACTTTCTGTGATCCTAAAATACCCCTTTGTGGCATGTCTGCATAATAGCTATGAAAACCTACTTAAGAAAGACACCTGACAATACTCATCCAGTCTCGTCATTTAAAAGACAACTTCCACCAGCATCCATAATAAAATATCTAGTACTTAAAGAGACTTATAGTTTACAAAGCATCCCCACCCCATAAAATAAGCCTAAAAGGCTTCTCTCATGATTATCTCACTGGCAGGTAAGGCTCAGAGATTAGGTGAATACAAAACCACAGAGCAAATAAGTACTGCAACTCATACTAACTCTTTACACCAAACAAAATGGCCTAAAACTGACTGCTCTAATTGCACACTGCCATAAGGTGTTCCCAACAACTTGTAATGAATCTTGTAGTAATGAATCTAAAAAGCAAAAGCATTTAGAGTAGAATAAAGTAATGCCAGTGTTCCTCTGTATTTTCTCCTCCTAATATACCTAAAGGTATATTAGTATCAATGGCTCATTCCATTTAGGTTCTTACCCAAATTGTTTTTTAGGGTTTTACATGACCTAAGTCATTAATCTTTCCATAGCCCTAGTTAAGAACTATTATCCTTATTGAATAAACTGGGCACAGAGGAGCTAAGCAAGTTGTCCAAGGTCATGACAACTATTAAGTAACAAGAAAGTGAATCTAAACCTAAGCAACCTGGTCCAGAGTTTGAACTCTATCGCTGTAGTGATTTTCAGATGGGGAGCATTTTCTCTGCACCTTAAAAATCTTGTTGACAAGTTAATATATTGCAGAAAGAGGACTTGGATTTGAATATTGGTCCTGTCACTGAATACTTGTTTTGTCTCATACTGAGTGCCTTTAACTCACTTCCTTGATCCTTTAAAATTTTACTTATTAAAAAATTAGTGCCTATCTCACAGAGTAGCTATAAAAATTATGTAAGATTTAAAGTCACTCTGAATTATCTGATACTCAGTAAAAAGCAGTAGACTGTACCAAAATTAAAAAGTCAAGAAACATATCTGTGTATTAACGAAACAGCAGGCTGTTAACTCAAATAGTCTGCATTTTCATTCTATCCTATTGTCTATTTCATAAAGTTTACTTACACAATGATGTTATTAATAGGAATGTGGATCAATTTCACAAAAAAGCCAATGAATCCCATTATAGCAAATCCTATTGCAGTTGCCATGGCAATCTTCTGGAATTCTGGATTTAAAAACACAAAATTTACATTATTTTTTGCGTTGTCACCGCAAGTATAGGGGGGAAAAAATTAGCACTGACATAAATTTACTGATGTACATTTCTCCTGATAATAAGTATATAATTTTAAATAAAACACGACAGTATTAACAGTAAATAAGGTATTTGACAGATTTTTTCACTTTCATATTTTATTGATATTTAATGATACATAAAAATAAACTGCATGTTCAGGCTAGTGATTCCATCAACCAGCAGTGACATATTTATCTTCCTAGCAAATGACCAGAATACCAAAAAGAAATGAAACATGTACAGAATACACAGTATCTGTCTTAAAAACTTTGTAACATTGCTAAAAGCATTAATTATAAAAGCACAGAACATAACTTTTTATAAATAATAGGTCAACTGTCTTTGATATTATAATGAAGCCAAAAATAAGGCTTGAAAAACCGAACTGGGTTGAGCACAATTTTATGTAAAGGTTCCAGACCCTGGTAATAGTTCCATTTAATGTTATTTCCTCAGGGAAGCTTTCCCTGACCTCCTGACTTGGTTAGTCCTCCTATTACATGCTGTCAAACATTCCTCTATTTACCTTCCATAATACTTACCACAGCAGTAATTAAAAACTGTAATTGTCATTATTTATGACTATCTTCTCTCAAAGAATCTAAGGTCCATAAAAGCAAGGACTGCTCCCTATTGTATATTTTTATATATTATGCTATAAATGTAATATAATGCACCGTATTATAGTCTCTATTATATTCCCAGCTCCTAACTCAAGCAGCAGTCAATAAATGAATAGAAACAGACAAATTGTGGTACACCTTTTAACACATGAATTGTGATAAATAAGAAATTAAACTTCCTAAGTTGGCACCAACTATGCTGTTGATTTCACGTTAAGGCTTTTTTGCTTGGGGGAGGCTTGGGGAGGAAATGGCACCACAGGAAGAGCTCCAAAAGATTTTCCAGAGCAGAAATGTGAAAGATACTAAAAATTCTAAAGTCATTGAATACGACTAAGGCAAAAGCAACATGGAAAATAAGGCTGTAACAAATAACCTTATACGATGTGAAAATACATATAAGAGAAAAATTTAAAAGGTGTGTAAAAAGTATACAAGATTTAGGAAAAAATGACAATGTTAAAAAGCAATAAAGCAAAATAAATCAATAAAAATGTTGATGAAAGAATGGCAACAATTATTAAACGGGAAGACATTAATCAAATAAAGGGCTTAGAGAATGCAAAGACTTAATTTTTTTCTCTCATTCCAAAGCTATTTATTACCTTTTCTATCCGGTTTGGTGCATCTTTTCACCAGCCGAATTGAGTCCTTCACAAACTGCCGACTTGGCTCAACGAACTGCATTACCTGATCCATGATGCCTGTTTAAAAAACAAAAGAGGAAAAAAGATACTCACTGATGTTATTTATTATAGAGCAAGCACGTGCTGAGTTATATCAAAATGTAAATGAGACCAGCCTGATATGGGTGGGCCGCTATCTCACAAAAAACCAACCAAACAAACAAAGACTCCAAAAGTAAATTGACATTATTTTTTGCAATCTCCAGCCAATCATCAAAACAAAGGCAATAAGAAAACCGCAGGTTTTGCCCATGTTCTTATCGCTGACAAAGGACACAAGCTCTTAATATAAAAGGGCTCTCACTATGAAAAGGCTAATAAGCACTTCACAACAGATCCGCTCCTCACCCACCCTGCAGTCCTCCCCGTTGGTCCTGCTGAGGAATCAACAGTGTTGGGACCCAACAAATATATGCTCTATTTTATTTTAAACTCCCCAGATGCCAATGTCTCGTGCAGTGAATGCCAACTGTGATGTTTCAAGGGCCTAGAGTAGAGGTAAATGTGGACTTCCATCTGACTGTCCCAAACCATGGCCACACAACATTTTAAGAGAAGAGTTTCTCTGCATGGGGCAGATCATTTATACAATTTTCAAAACCACAAAAACTGGCTAAACCAAGACCCAGACTCTCAGAGGCTGTCCGCTGAAGGCTGAATCTTTAGGTCTGGACACACCTTTTAAGGAAAAGGGCTATATGTATGTTACCGATGGGCTCTCTTGTGGAACCCAGCACACAGTAGAAATGTCATCCAACCTTGGCTCTGACAGACACTGGCACAACAGCCAATGAAGCCGATTCGCTGCTTGGACTTCACTGTATTTCAGGTGCTTACAACCGTGACCAGGCACCCAGATACTCGGTAAGCTTTTGAGTTAATACCACCAGCAAGAAGTGGTGGTTCAACTCCCTTTCTATGAAATGCAGCCTCTCTAAGTCCCGGGTTCCTCACCCAGGAACACTGAAAGGACGTCTGAAATTCTATATACGTCCCGGGCCAGGTGTGCTGGGCCCCTGCAACACACAGGAAGTAACGCCTGTTTCCTTACTCTTGCACTTAACTCTGTTCTGAAAATCCACTG
The DNA here is from genome assembly GCF_002837175.3 of Physeter macrocephalus. Lineage (NCBI taxonomy): Eukaryota > Metazoa > Chordata > Mammalia > Artiodactyla > Physeteridae > Physeter > Physeter macrocephalus. Next base: position 103,137,246 of record NC_041218.1, on the reverse strand, counting down.
AGCCTAAACTTTACAGATGTCGTGATAAATGCGAAGGGTCCTTTCAGGAAAAAAAAAAAAAACACACACACACACACACAAAAAAACCCGTGCAACACCCAAAACACTGCACTGAAAGTCAGGAGAGGGAATCCAATAACCCAATATGGCCTCCTGATCCAGACTGTAGATCAACCCTTTCACCCTCACAGCACAGGGAGGAGCTCCCCGAGACACGCTCCACACACACACGGCCCCAAAGCCAACCCCGAAGGGACCCGTGACCACAGCACCGATACGGCGGAAGCGTTCCCAGCAAGGTAGCCGAGCCCGCACGGCCGAAAAGCCGGCCCCGAAGGACCGAGGCCCTGGAAGCCCTTCTCCCTCGGGCACGCAGGCCGCGGCCCCGGGTCCGCTTCCCCCGACGCCGTGAGGGCAGGCGGCGGACGGCCGGAGGGCTCGCCCACGTCCGCCGCCTCCGCGAGTGACCAAACGGTAGCCCGGAGCCGCCGCCAGACGCAACCTCACCTGCCCGCGGTCCGCTCGCCAACTCCAAGACACGTAGCAAAACGGCCGACAAACAGGCGCCGACCGGAACCGGAAACCGGGCCCTCGTAGTACCCGCCCACCCCTCCGTTCATTGGTCCTTCGGGAAGACGTCGGCGCGCAGGCGCAGTCCGACGTGCGTCTCGGCCCCGCTTCCGGAACGGGCTCGCGGAGTGCGAGTCTACGGCGCCGGCCACGGCTTGGGCAGCTCCTTGGAGAGCGTGGGGCGTTGCGTGGGCCCCTACGCGGCGTGGGCGGGGCTGCGCGGCGTGGGCCCCTCCGCGGCGGGGGCGGGGCGTGCTCCCCGCCGCACTCCTCACCCGACCCCCCCCCCAGCTGGGTCAACTCTGCTGGACCGGTCCGGACGACAGGCTCTGATAGGCTTCCTCTTGGGCGGTGATCTCTTGACTGCCCGTCCCTCTGTACGTATTTAATTGTAGTCGTCAACAATGAACCTTATAAGCAACATAGTGTTTTGTGACCGACCTCCCTCGAAACGGTCTCCCACCCGCAAAACCTGGCCTTCCTCTGTGCCCATCTTTGGAATTCCCCAGGAATTGAGGCCATGATCTGGGTTTGCCGTGGGGACGTGGTACGGTGTATACGTGTTATCCGACTGTGGGTTTTGCTGAGACTATTATGAACCCAGACATTTGGTGCTAAATGGTGAGCTTCTCGAGCTGTGATGTTATGTTTTTGGAATGAATCAGTCTGTCCTCGACTATTTATCAAGCACCTAAGGTGTATAACGCTTTACTAGGTACTATGAATGAGTCAGATATGTCATACCCTCTTATTACGGTCTAGTAAGGGAATTTACAGGGTAGGGAAGGGAACAGACAAGAAAACAAAGTAATTATACGTTAATAAAAATACTATATGGCAAATAAAAAGTGTGTTGTGAAGAGAGAAAAAAATAAAGGACGGTGGGATAAAGACAGCATTCCTTTGGATGATCACTGTAGGACTCTAAGGCCATGTCACCTCAGCTAAAGGCCTACCGGTGAAGAATTATTTAAACACCCCAATCTGTCCAGAATTTTAAAATTCTTAAAACTAAGGCCAAGTACCCATGAACTTTACAATATGTATGGACCATCTGCAGTACAGTGTATGAAAACTGTTAAAAACATAAATTCCTGATCTCTAACCCACTGAATCAGAATATTTAGTCATTTAGGGATTAGAAACCTACATTTTTTTTAAAACTTAGCAGGAGCTTTTAGGTACTGAAGATCACATCACTGAGGGTTCTAACCTCTCTCTGAACTCTGCTCTGTCAGCTGCTCCTGAGTTACATTTATTCCTCTGGTACCCTTGTCATGCTCCATTGTTAGTCAGAGAGAAGAAGTATGTTTTACAGACCTGGGCTTTGGAAAAGTTTTTACTCTGCTTCATTCCCAACACATCCTGTAGTCAAATATTCTGTGCAATAACTATTAACAGGCTCCAGTATTTTGCCTTGACATGGGACAAAAACCCATAATCATATCATCACACATTTGGAAAACCTAGGTTCTTACCTAGAAAACAAGTGATGCCCATCACCCTGACAACATATATGTTACAGCAGACCGCTGAGCTTTGTGGACACCACATCGAACCATTATGTCCTTGATATTTAGGTGAGACTATATTTGTACATCCACACTTGAGTAATTATAGAGTTTCTCCTTGAATTCTGAACTTATGGACATAGATATGGAAATGCCACATGTCATACAAGCACAGTACAGCCTTTTACCATGGAAGGGGTGCATGGAACAATACTATTGCAACATTCTTATATTTCTCATGAAGTGGTGTAGTATTAAGACTATGTTAAGAATGCAACCACTAAAGAAAAGAAGTAAAAACTGCAAAGCTACATAGCCGAAAAAACAATCACGTATTAGAATGGCATTCAGAGAAATACGCAATTAACCCAAAACCCGAAAGGAGGAAGGGAGAAAAAAAAACAAACACAAAAAAACAAACAAATAAAACAGGAGAACTAAATATAACCACATCTGTAATTTCATTACATCCAAATGTAATTTTTATGTTTAAAAACTCCCCTTAAAAAGCAGATGTCAAAATGATTGGAAAAAAACAAAGATTTAGCTATATGCTGATTGTATAAATACACTTTAAATATAGAGACATAGGTTGCAAGTAAATAGATGGAAATGCAAAGAATAAGAAGACGTCAGAATTTGGTACCGGGGTTTGTTGATATCAGATAATATTAGATAGTGTAGACTTTAACATAGGAATTACTGGAGATAAAAAGGGAGCATTTTCATAACGATAAAAGGTATATCAATCATAATACCTTCATCAGGAAGGTATATCAATCATAAATTCGTGTGCACCTAGTAACTGAGGTTCAAAATACAGGAAACAAAAATTAACCAAAAGACCACTGTACAAACAAGTAGGGGATTTTAACAGTCTTCGTTCCGCAACTTACAGCATTAGACAAAAAGGAAAATCAACAAAGAAATAGAAGATCTGAACAACATTGTCAACTACCCTGACTTGACCCCCCAAAACTGCAAATACACATCGTTTTCAAGTGCACGTGGTAACTTTACAAGATAGAACGTATACTGGGTCAGAAAGCAAGTCTTATATAAAAGAAGGTTCAAATCATACATTGTTTTTGCTGACCACTGTGGAATTAAATTAGAAATCTATAACAACCAGATACTTACAAAAATCTCCAGGTATTTGGAAATTAAATAACATGCTTCTAAATAAATAATCCAAAGGGTTAAAGAAGAAATCAAGAGGGAAATTGGAAAATTATTTGAACCGAATGATAATGAGAATGTAGTATATCAAACTGCAGTATATCACTACACACCCTGAGACTGCTTAAAAAGGTTGACAACATCAAATCTGGGTATAAATATTAGATCAGTCAGAACTGTTATCATCGTCGACAGGAGTGTAAAATGGTACCCAGCAGTTTTATAAAACTAGGTGAATACCACTCTATAATCCCTCAATTTCAATTTTAGGTATTTACTGAAGAGATGTGAAAATATATTCACCAAAAGACTTGTACAAAAATATAGCCAAAAAACTAAAAGTGAGTCGGGTCCATCAACAAAGAATGGATGAACAAAAAGATGTATTTCCACAATGAAATGCTATTCCACTATTAAGGGAAAAAATATATATATATTTATGTAACACCATTGATTAATATCAAAAACATTGTGGTGAGTGAAAGAAGTCTATGCAAAAGACCGCATACTGTAAATAATAGTTGTAAGAAGTTCTAGACAAGGCAAAATTAATGTATGTTGAAAACAGTGTTTGGGCATATAGGGATTAAGAAGGAGGATGAGAGAACTCAGGGGTGAAAATAATGTAACTTGACAAGGATTAGGGTTACACAGGAGTCTTAGTTCAGACTGCTGTAATAAAATACCATCAACTGGATGGCTTAAACAGTAAACACCTATTTCTCACAGTTCTGGGAGATAGAACTTCCAGATCAGGGTGCCAGCGTGGTCGGTTTCTTAGTAGAGGGTGTGGTCCCGGTTTACAGATGGCTGTCTTCATGGCATCTGCACAGGGATGCTAATCCCACCATGGGGGCTCTACCCTCGTCACCTGATTACTTCCCAAAGTCCCCACCTCCAAGCACCATCACATTAGCACTTCAGCAAATGAATGTGGGGCGTACAGACATTCAGTCATGGCAGCAGGTATGTGCATGTCTCACACCTCATCAAATGGTACTCTTAAGGTCTGTATTCTACTTCTTGTAAAGTTTACCTCAAAAAATAAAACACCATACACAAACACTGAACTCTCGCTCTAGTTAAATGATATAACCTCTGACAGGAGTGAAGTGTACAGGTACAAGTGTACAGTCATTGAAAGATTCTTAGGTGTAGTTGTATGGGTACTCACTGAACAATTCAACTTTTATGTATGTTTGCATTTTTTCATGATGTGGAAAAGATCTATACGCACATCACTAAATCAAGTTTTTAAAATTTTGTTTTGACATAAATAATGTTGACTATAAATTGAAAGTATACATAGTAGAAATTTTAAATTGCCCCTCAATTTTAAAATATCAGTGAAATATTGATAGTGTTATTTGAGATAAGCTGAATTAATGCTCCATTTAGATTCCTGAATCTCTGCTTGAAGTAAGAAAGTTTAAAAACCCTTGTATAGATATGGGATTTTTTTTAAAAACACCAAGCTTAAATAATACACCCTCCAAGTAGGTTAAGTAATATTTTACCCAGAGTTCTAGTCTTTTGTTCCTTAAAGTAGAAAAATATAATCTTTAATTGAAAATGGGATGTATGATTTTTTTTACATTTATTTTACTAACAAGCAAGATCTCTGTGCTTCTCTGAAAGAGAGTTTAAAATTGTACCTCTCTATCTTCTTTCTATAGGTTTTCAAAATGGGTACAGGTGTACCTTGGAGATATTGTGGGTTCAATTCCAGACCAGTGCTATAAAGCAAATATCACAATAAAGCAAGTCACATGAATTTTTTGGTTTACCAGTGCATATAAAAGTTATGTTCATACTATAGTGTAGTCTGTTGTGTGCAATAACATTATGCCTAAAAAATGTACATTACTTTAAAAATATTTTATTGCTAAAAAGCACTAATCATCATCTGAGCTTTCAGTGAGTGGTCACCTTTGTGCTGGTGGAGGGTCTTGCCTTGGCGTTGCTGGCTGCTGACTGATCAGGGCGGTGGCTGCTGAAGGCTGGGGTGGCCGTGGCCTTTTCTCCGTAAAGACAGCAATTAAGTTTGGCACATCAGTTGACTCTTCCTTTCACTCGAACACTTAGAGGCTGGTAATTAGCCCAATTTCAATATTGTTGTGTCTCAGGGAATAGAGAGGCCTGAGGAGAGGGAGAGAGATGGGGGAACAGCTGGTCAGTGGAGCAGTCAGGACACACACAACATTTATAAAGTTCTCTGTCTTACATGAGTGTGGTTTTTGGTGCCCCAAACAATTACAATAGTAACATCAAAGATCACTGCTCACAGATCCTCGTAACAAATATAAAAATAATGAAAAAGTTTGAAATATCATGAGAATTACCAAACTGTGTTACAGAGACAGGAAGTGAGCAAATGCTGTTGGAAAAATGGTGCCAGTAGACTTGCCCAACACATGGGCGCCACCAATCTTCACTTTGTAGAAGTGCGGTATCTGTGAAGCACGGTAAAGTGAAGTGCAATAAATGAGGTCTGCCTGCTTTAAAACATGTAATTCTCTAGTAATTATATTCTCGTTGCAGTAATTGAGCTAGTTCTATATTGGATTACAAAAGAGTAAATATCATACCACAAAACAGTAAATATGTACCACATTGGGTTACATTATAGTAAATATCACAACATCTATGTATTTATATATGTCTAAGGGAAAGCCTTTAAAGATATAGATTTGATGAGGTTTGCTACTTTAGATTTGATAATGTTTAAATTTTTTTCCATTGACAATTTTTACTAGTTTAAATTTTTAAAAATTTTTTAAGTCCTGTTTTTTTAAGGTAATAAGATATTTGATAAAGCAAGAGATAGTAAAACTCCACAGATGACTTAGTTTTCTAAAAAAAATTGCAAGAGAAAAAGAATCTATGAGTCAAATATATCTAAAAAGCATATGAACTTATGACAGCTTATATTTATCTTGATTCAATAAACAAGCTGCTATTTTATACATACACTAAGTATAACATTAAAAATTATTGTTAACAATTTAGGAATGATACTGTTATTGTCCTAAGCTTTAAGCTATGTGAAATAAGACTTGCTAATTGGGGAGTGGAGAGGATAGTCCACCAATTTAATTGTTTCATAAAGTAGATTCTGCATAATAATTAAGTCTGTGGTTGTACAGTTTTTGGTTGATGTAGCATTTTAATCCCTCATGTAGAGGCAGACGGGAAAGGTGAAGACAGCGATTGCTACCTAACCCCCTAAGTTAGGTGGTACTGCTTCAGAGGGTAGAACCTGTGTAAACATGATGTCAAAATCTAACACTATAGTATGTATTTAGAGCAAATTCCATCCATATTTGGACATATAGCTGTTATCTTAATGTTTTTGGTTGTTGAGTACATTTTTAAGCATTTGTGATTATATTTTTGAAATAACATTTTTATCAAAAGTAATACATGCTAATTATTTTTGAAATTCAGACAATACAGACGAGTACGAAGAAAATGTTAAAAATCAACCACTATCCTTTTTCCAGTAAAATGCTTCGTTAACAGATGAACCCCACTCCAGTTCTCTCTCTGCAAACATACAGGTAGAAAGATACCTAGGTAAATAACTAGAAAAAGGATACAGATATATAATAAAAATATGATCATATTAAAATTATATTTAAAATATTAAGTTTACTTTATGTGAGTTTAACAGAAGAAAAATGAACTGAAATGAAAATGAAATAATTTCCAAATTTCTGAATGTAAGATGATAAACATTTCTTTTCCACATGCTATATTGCTGTTTAATTATAACTCTTAGATTAAGAGAAAACATTAGGTTGAAGTTATTATAAGATATATATTCTTGAAATGTTTTAATTTTAGTAAAATTGGTGCCGTGCTATGATGAGAAATTTAACACACTTCCTCCCTCCTTATCCTCTCCCCTCCAATTTCTGTTAGTGTATTGGAATAGTCCCTACATAAGGAATTAATCTCTTGGTGAAGCCCACTTTAACTCTTTTAAAGCAATAAAGTAAAAATTATAAGAAAAGTAAAAATTGTAAGACCCTCACACTCCTATTAACCATCATACTAGATGTCCTTAACTCATGACATAGAAAAGGGGAAGGGGGGAAGGCATATAGATGGAGAATAAAAAAAACTTGTCTTTTTTCACAGATGACATGATAGTCTATGTAGAAAATCGCAAAAACTCAACAAAAAAATCTCCTGGAACTAATAAACAATTACAGCTAGATTACAGGATTACAGGATACCAAGTTAATATACAAAAGTCAACTGCTTTCAAATTGGAATTTGAAATAAAAAATACATCATTTTTATTAGCACCAAAAGAAAAAAAAGAGAGAGAGAGAGGGGCAGGAAGGAGGCAGGCAGACATAGGTATAAATTTAACAAAATATGTGCAAGATCTATACTAAGAAAACTACAAAATTGTTGAAAGAAATTCAAATGTAAATAAATGGAGAGATATTCCATGTTCACAGATTGGAAGACTCAATATTTTAAAGATGTCAGTATTTCCCAACTTGGTATTGAACACAATTCCTATCAAAATCCCAGCAAATTATTTTGGGTATCAACAAACTGGTTCTAAAGTTTATAGAAAGACAAAAGAGTGGCCAACACAATATTGAAGAAGAATAAAGTTAGAGAACTGTCACTACTAGGCTTCAAGACTTACTGTATATCTGTAGTAATCAAGACAATATGGTATTGGTGAAAGAAGAGATAAATAGATCAATTGAACAGTAGAAAATCCAGAAATAGACCCACACAAATGAGACAACTGATCTTTGACAAATGAGCAAAGGCAATTCAAAAGAGCGTAGATAATCTTTTCAGCAAAAGGTACTGGAATAACTGGATATCCAGTCACAGACCTTAGACCTTTTACAAAAATTAACTCAAAATGGATCACAGACCTAAATGTAAAACGCAGAACTCTAAAATGTCTAGAAGATAACATAAGAGAAACAGAGGTGACCTTAGGTTTGGTGATGTATTTCAATACAACACCAAAGGCATGATCCATGAAAGAAAAAAATAAGTGTGACTTCATCAAGATCAAAAACTTCTGCTCTACATAAAGGCACTGTTGAGAGAATGAAAAGACAAGTCACTGACTGGGAGAAAATATGTGCAAAACGCATATCTGATAAAAGACTTGTATTCAGAATATACAAAGAACTCTTGAAAGTCAGCAACTAAAAAAATTCAAAAAGAGGCAAAAGATCTGCACAAGATACCTCACCAAAAAAGATATACAGATGGCAAATATGAAAAAGTGCTCCATATCACTTCATCAGGGAATTGCAAACTAAAACAATGAGATGTGCCTATTAGAATCGCTAAAATCCAAACTACTGACAACAGCAAGTGCTAATGAGGATGTGGAGCCACAGGAGCTCTCATGCATTGCTGGTCGGCATGCAAAATGGTGCAATCACTTTGGAAGACACTTTGGCAGTTTTTACAAAGCTAAACATAATCTGACTATACTCTCCAGCAGTCACGCTCCCTGGTGTTTAACCCAAATGAGTTGAAAATGTACACAGGGATTTTTATAACAACTTTATTTATCATTGTGAGATGTGAAGGCAACCGAGATGCCTTTCAGTAGATGAATGGATAAACAATCTGTGATACATACAATCCATAGAATAGAATGTTATCCAGTGTTTAAAAAAAAAAAAAAAAAAGGGCTATCAGGCCGTGAAAAGACGTGAAGGAACCTTAAATGCATATTTCTCAGTGAAAAAAGACAATCTGAAAAGGCTACACACTGTATGCTTCCCGCTATGACATTCTGGAAAAGGCAAGACTGTAAAGACAGGAAAAAGTTAGTGGTTACCTGGGGTATGGGGACAGGGAAGAAGGAATGTCTAGGTGTAGCATGGGATTTTGAGTGCCTGGCAACTATTGTGAATGAACCACAATGGTGGCTACAGGATGGTATGCATTCGTCGAGACTCGTAGAACTGTACAGCACAAAGAGTGATACCTAGTGTAAATTATGGACTTTGGTTAATAATGTATTCATCAATAGTAACAGATGTACACTAGTACAAGTTGTGAATAATAGGAGAAACTGTGCAGAGGGAGTGGGAGAAGGGTGTAGTCGTTTTCTGTACTTTATATTCAATTTTTTCTGTAAACCTTAAACAATAAAGTGAGTGAAAATAAAAAATAAGACTAGGAAATGGGAAGAAACTAGTCATTCTGCTGTTTTCTTTATGCTTTATCAAAACCACTGTTAAACAACACTGAGTGTCCTGTGCTCTTTCCCTCTACTACCAGTCAGTCTTTTTTTCCCCCAAGATGATAAGAAGTCCAGCACCTCTCCCAAGACAAAGTGGATGAGATGACTTTGATCCCAAACCTAGCTATAACCAGTTGACTTATTTCAAGAAGGCAAGGCGTTCTGACCTTTTCATTGCATTCCCTGGGGCTTAAATAATGGAGCATGATGACATTCAATTGCACTTTCTTTACATCGAGCCATGGAGAGTGTTAGGGGCTGAATTGTGTCTCCCCAAAACTGACATGTAGAAGTCTTGAGCCCCTCAGAATGTGATTGTATTTGGGGATGGTGCCTTTAAAGAGGTAATTAAGCCCTGCTGACAACTTGATCTCAGAATTCCGGCCTCCAGAATTGTGAGAAAATAAATGTCTGTTTAAGCCATCGGGTCTGTGATGCTTTGTTATGGCAGCCCTAGCAAATTGGGGCAAGTTTTTACGGCCTTTTTTTCTTCCTGTTTTCTAAAAGAAATAAAAGTTCAAGCAAGTATAATTTTTGGACACAGTAACATCACAAGAATATAAAAATCATGCAATGTTGTTTTCCATTGTTGCACTGTAGAATTAACCTTTTCGGAAGATGTTTATAGAGCTTTGTAAAAATTTATATTGAGAAAGCTTGCAGATTTTAAACTATGTTTTTAAAATTATTTCTTGATCAGTTAAATTTCCTTGTCAAGTAGTTTTATTTTTTTTTAAAGGTTCTTATAGACAGTACATTTCCTGAGTTCACACGTTTGAATATATCTGTCTTTATATTTTAGTGACATGGGTGGGTATAAAATTGTCACTTTATTATTTTTAAAAATTTGGCTGAAGTTAATTACACCATTATATCCTAGCACTAAGTGTTACTAAGGAGAAATTTGACACTAGCTTGAAATATTCCCATCTTACTTTGTCCCCTCTATGCGATTAAAGAATTATTTCTCTATTCCTGAAATTCAATGGCAAACAACTCTCAATAAAAACTGATATTCTGTATAATTTTTTATATAGACTATTTGATTCTTCAGGGAAATTTTGTAGCAAGTTTTCTGCTTGATCTGCTGGGGTATCTGTTTAAGGAAATGACCTTTTGTTAGCTTTTCTTTTTTCTTTATATATTATATTTTCTTAATGGTTTTACCTTGCTTGTTCCTCCGTTAACTGTGATTAGCTCAAACCTTTTTGTACTTTATTATTTCAGTTTTTAACTCTCTATTCTGTTTCTTGCTGTTTCTAATTCATTCCCTGATATTATTTTGGTTCTCAATATTTTTCTTTAGTAGTACAGTTTTGTCTTTTTTTATTCTGTTTTTAAAATTTTACTGACAAGTAATCATTTTCTGGAGTTCATGTCCTTATTAAGGTTCTTTTGTCACAAAAAGTTGTAGAGAGTTTCCTTCTGTTTCTTTGAGATTTCTACTCTTTGTCTTCTTATGCTATCTTCATATCTCCTTGTATTTACCTTTCACTAGTATGCTTGTATAATTTAAATTTAAACAATCCTTTAAAAATATTTATTATAAAAAATTGAAAGCCACAGAAATACAGGGAATGGTATAATTATGTGCTTTCTTTTCCTCTTGCATCTGCAGAACATAGGCTACCCTGCTTGACTTGCCCTTTGTTCTCTATAGTGTGGCCGAGTTTTCCTCAGTGTCCTTCATACTCAGAGTCCTGACTGTTTCCCTAGAACTGCAGCTCGGAAGATGAGCATCGCTCCTGTTGCCTCCTCTGTAGCCTGAGGATGCAGGGGAATGGCATAGGCCTGGCTCCAGCTATGTTTCCTTTGCTTAAGGATACGGATTCTGTCTTCTCCTCTGACCCAATGCCCTATCTTAACATTCGCTTGGCCCAAAGTGCACCCAGTTATTGTGTGGGTGATCCCTTGCTCTCAGACTGTGCTTCCAACGCACACAGGTCTTACAGCTCTTCTGCCCCTCCAGAGTGTCCTGCTGTAGATGCTTTTACTCCCGAAGATTTTGTTACCGAGCCCAAGCTCACACTGCTCACCACATGACAGGCCAATAAACTGAGAGATGAGTTGTTGGGATAAGAAATAATGACTTTATTCAGAAGGCCAGCAGACCGAGGAGATGGTGGACTAGTGTCCAAAAGACCCATCCTGCCCAGGTTTGGGTGCTAGTTTCTTTTATGGAACAGAGAGGCGGGAGGTGAGGAGGTAAAATTAAAAAGATGATAAGTTGTTGCAAATATTTCCTGGTTTCCGCCAGACGCCAAGGGGGTGTGTCAATATCTTCTTTCCTGCAGGTGGGCCTGGTCAGGATGCTTCCTGTGAGCTGAAAAAAGGGATTTTAGCTTAATGTTCAGGCATAGGAGGTGGGGTTCCCGGAGATGGGCTGTTATGAATAACAAAGGTTAAAGTAAAAGAAATACATCCAATATGGAGTCAGATTTTTCTTCCCTATTACAATTTCTTTTTGAATTTTACCTGAGCTTCCTGTTCAACCCTCCAACTACTTTTCTCCAAAGTAAGAAATATTTGTGGAAGTTCTCCATATTTCATTCCCTCTCTTTCTGGAGCTTAGGGTTAAGGCTAGGAAGCTATGCCAAGCCATGCCAGAATATTGTTTTTTCTTTTTTCATACTTATTGAAGCTTATGGCATGAAGTTGTATGCTTTTCCTTGTTTGGTTCTTGCTCTTGAAATTTTTGCTGTGCTAATAATTATTGTTAGTTACGTTAGATGTTGGAGGAGATGAATTCTGAGCTCCTGCTTTAATTCACAATCATTGCTATTTTAATAAGAAGATTGGAGATTAAAATAGTAGGCCCTGCTATCTTGTGATTGTTTTTAATCCAGAAGCTCTCTTTGACTGGACATACAGAGATCTCTACACTATTACAAGAGGCTATTTGATATGCCTGTTTTTATCTTCTATTCACTTTCCTAGCACTGCTCTTAGCACCTACCCTCTACTAATTGATGCAGTAGGAATAATTTAACCCTTAAGAAGATAACTGTTCTAGCCTATGATATTACACCAATTAACATGGGATAATACTAGGAATAATGGTGAGAAAACAGTAGAAAAATCGCCAAGACAGAAGGATTATTAAAGGACAAAGAGTTCGATTGCCCATTTTTACAGGTAGAAATGGAAGGAAGTGTGGAGGATTATAAATGCAGAGTCCTGGCCTTTGAGCCAAGCTTCCTAACTCCCAGGAAAGAATTATTTTTGCATTTTATCTCTTTCTCTACTACCCCATAGTGAATCCTCAGATTGTTACTTTCTAGCTGTTTTAAGAAATGAGAAATTTAATACTTAGCCCTCAGGTTAGTTCAACCCAACCTAAGGATTAAGTACCAAGGAAGGACATAATTTATTCACTGCACAATTTTGTAAAGACCGAAATAAATGGAAATCTGAAGGTGCAATGTCTGATGAATACTACGGATGAATCAGAACTTCCCAGCCAAGCTGTAACAGTTTATGCCTGGTCATCAAAGAAACATGCAGTCTTGTGTTATTCTGATGGAAGATTATGCATTTTCTGTTGACTAATTCTGGATGCTTTTCGTCGAGTGCTGCTTTCACTTGGTCTAATTGGGAGAAGTAGTTGTTGGAATTCATCGTTTGGTTTTCTGGAAGGAGCTCATAATAGAGGGCTCCCTTCCAATCCCACGACGTACACAACATCACCTTCTTTGGATGAAGACTGGCCTTTGGTGTGGTTGGTGGTGGTTCATTTCACTTCCCCCACGATCTCTTCCGTTCCACGTTATTGTACAGTATCCACTTTTCATCGCCTGTCACAATTTGTTTTAAAAATGGAACGTTTTCATTACGTTGAAGTAGAGAATAACATGCGGAAATACGGTCAAGCAGGGTTTTTTCACTTAACTTAGGTGGAACCCAAACATCAAAGTGATGAACATGACCAAGCTGGTGCAAATGATTTCCAACGCTTGATTTGGATACTTTGAATATGTCGACTATCTCCCGTGTGGTATAACGTTGATTGTTCTCAATTAAAGTCTCTATTTGATCACTATCAACTTCAACTGGCCTACCCGACCGTGGAGCACTGTCCAGCGAGAAATCTCCAGCACAAAACTTCGCAAACCACTTTTGACACGTTCAGTAAGTCACGGCACATTCTCCATATGCGGCACAAATCTTTTTTTTTTTTGCGTTTCAGTTGTGTTCTTATCTTTCTTGAAATAAATAAAGCATAATATGCCGAAAATGTTGCTTTTTTTCTTCCATATTCGATATTTAAATGGCTACACAAAAATTCACCAATTTTGATAAGTTTTTTTTTAAATGCACGCTTATATGACAGCTGTCACAATACAATCTAACAAAATTGTTTCAAATGAAGTTAAAGACAACTAAGGGCAAAAAACCAAACAAACTTTTCGGCCAACCCAATATAAGGAAATGCAGAGGACATACTGTAGCCAAAATAACTTTAAAACAAGGACACATTTGGAGGATCTCAAGACTTATAGAATGAGAGTAATCAGGACAAGTCTAAGTTTTGATAAACAGAAAGAAGGAATAAAATAAGGGGTCCAGAAATATGCCCACACAAATATGGTCAATTGATGTTCAAGAAAGGGGCCAAGGGGAACGGATGGTCTTTTTAAGAAATGGTGCTGGTGCATTTAGGTATCTATCTAGGAAAAAAGAAACCTCAGTACTTCCCTCTTATCATATACAAAAATTAACATGAAAAGGATCATAAGCCAAAATATAAATATTAAAACTATAAGGTTTCTAGAAAAAAACATAGGGGAAAATTTTTGTGATCTCAGTATAGGCAAAAATTTTAGATAGGTAACAAAAAGCTATACCTATAAAAAATTATTGATGAATTAGACTTCATCAAAATTTTAAATGTTTGCTCTTCAAAGGACACAAGAATACGAAAAGCCAAGTCACAGACTCAGAAAATATACTAACAATGCATGTATTTGGCAAAAGACATACAGAGCATATACAAAGAGCTTTATAGTTCAATAGTTAGAAGACAACCCAACTTTATAAAAAGAGGGAAGCAAATTAATTAAACATTTAACAAAAGAATATATATGAATGACCAATACGCATATGAAAAGATGCTTAACAGTATTAGTGAACAGGAAAATGCAAATTAAAATCATCATGAGCTACTACCATATATCCGTCATAATGGATAACATGAATGACAACACCAAATATGAAAGATGTGACTCAGCTGGAACTCCCATTGATTGCTCTGGGAAAATAAAATGGTAAGGCCATTCTAGAAAATACTTTGTCTGTTTTATATAAAGTTAAACATCTATTTACCCTGAAACCAAGCCATCTACTTCTAAGTATTTACCAAGAGAATTGAGAACATTTGTACACACTTATTATACACGTACTTTCGGAGCAGTCTTGCTCAAAATAATTAAAAACTGGAAACGAGCTGTGTCCATCAACAGGAGAATGGTAAATAGAGGAGTAGTCACACAAAGGAATAGTACTCGGGAGCAAAAGTGAATGAGCTACTGATGGATGCAAAAGCAGGAACAGATTTTAACAATGTTATGATGAAGAAAAAAAGCACATACTTAAATACAGGCACAAAAGAGTACATACTGTATGATTTCGTTTATATGAAATTCTAAACATCAAAACTGATCTCTAATGATAGAGAGCAGATCAGTGGTTGCCCGGGGCAACAGCTGGGCATGGGGTTATCTGTAAATAGGCACAACGGTACCTCTGGGAGGTGATGGAAATGTTATGCAACTTGATTGTTCTGGTGGCTGCCTGAGAGTTTACATTTTTGAAACTCATTGAAAACTGGTGCACTTTTTAAAGGGTGCATTTTATTGAGTGTAAATCATACCTCAATACAGTCTTTCAAAAAACTCTTCTTTAAATAAATAAATAAATAAAACTTCTGTTTGAACCTTGAAACAAATGTTCAAATTTCTTTAATTAGAGAACATTTAGGAGTGCTAAAAGAAATAAGGGTTTGCTGATTTTTATCAGCAGTATCTAAGAAAGACGCAAGATGGCGATGTTACTCCAAGAAAGCATATACTCACCCAGCCTCCTCTCAAATCAGGTTCTAGGCCCAGCACTTTCTTCTCCAGGGGCTTTCAGGAGTCTTTTCCGATACACTTAATTATTGTCTACATTCCAACTATGCCAACAGATTCTTTAAATATCTCCAGAACTTCTAAAGTTCTTCTAAGCATTAAAATTTTTTCTATTGTTGTCAAAGTCAAAATTGAAATAGTTCACAATCAGTAAGATTGTTGTTAGGAAGACTTATGTCTACTACAAGTTGTTACTAACCAATTGAACTGTCTGAGATTTGTCTTACCTCTAGAAAAAGTGTCTGCATTTCGAAAATAATAGTCATCCCTCGGTATCTGAGGGGATTGGGTCCACGACCCCCGTGGATACCAAAATCCAAAATCTAGGGATGCTCAAGTCCCTTATATAAAATGGCAGAGTATTTGCATATAACCTACACACAAACTCCCCTATACTTTTTCTTTTGTGGTATGCGGGCCTCCCTCTGCTGCGGCCTCTCCTGTTGCGGAGCACAGGCTCCGGACGCGCAGGCTCAGCGGCCATGGCTCACGGGCCCAGC
>NC_041218.1:103077880-103121104 GCF_002837175.3 Physeter macrocephalus | reverse complement strand
GTGGGATCCGCCCGGACCGGGGCGCCAACCCGGTTCCCCTGCATCGGCAGGCGGACGCGCAACCACTGCGCCACCAGGGAAGCCCTCCCCTATACTTTAAATCATCTCTGGATTACCTATAGTGCCTAATACCATGTAAATGCTATCGTTATGTAAATAATTGTTTGTAAGTATAATATAAATGCTTTGTAAACAGTTATCAGCTTGCAGAAAACTCAAGTTTTGCTCTTTGGAACTTTCTGGAATTTGTTCTTTTGAACATTTTGGGTCGTGGTTGGTCGAATCCCCGGACGCAGACCCCATGGATACAAAGGACCTACTGTACTTTGATTTGTATTTCAGACAGTCAGCCACTAGAGGGCAGTACAGAAACATAAATAAGATACCAGAATGCAATGTGGAAAACGCCAGTGGAATTGTGTGGTTATTAGTCTATGGGCACTGGGTTTAGGGTAGGGACCAACTAGATCTTCTACAAAAGGAGACTAAAATGAGATGATTAGTGAGCGCCAAAAAGCATTCATTCTATCAGAGTAAAGGGTGAAAAGAAAATGAATACATTTCTAGAAACCATTTATTTGATTCATAATTTTTTTGTTGTTTAAAACATTATTTCTCAGTAATAGAGTATCGAGGAACTCTCCTGAAGATAACTATAATCCCGACATGATATATTTTAAACACTACATGAAGACGTAGGAGAGAGAGGAAAAGCAGGCAGATTCTGGAGGGGGGTGGACAGTGGAAGGAGAGAAGTCACTTGGTAAATTTCCCATTTTTATGACTCCTCCCCTGAGGGCAGACCCCAGTCCCAGGGGTGAACCTCGTGATAGTGGCCGAAAGAAGCAGAGGCCAGAGTTCAGGGCGGGCACGGTGATGGTGTGAGGGTCGGTGCCGTCACCTGTAGCAGCCCCACACCTGGAGCAGGAGGCGGAGCCCGGGGCTCATCCCTGCTGCTTATCCCTGCCACCGCTGGGGACACCTTGAGCTGTTTATAAACCTCCCTGAGCTTCAGTTTGTTCTTGCAGATCGGGAAGGAAAGCACGTCTTTCTCACGGGTTCTTTTTGCGGATTAACAGATCATGTATACGGGGCCTGGCACATCGCAGTTCGGTGAGTGCTGTCTGCTTCCCACTTCTCTTTTGTGGCTTACGTGCAATCCTGTGACTAATTCTCAATTTCTAAGGTAAAGTCTGGTGGCCAACCTCGCAGTCAGCTTGAGCCTCTGGTCCTGAACTTTTTTTTATAAAGGGCCGTGAGAAAAGAAAAAAGCTTCTCACAAGCTTAGTCTATGTTCTCATCCCCCTTTTAAAATGCAGGTCTGAAGAATAATCGGCCACATCTTTGCAGTGGGTGCTAGCTGGCGGGACCCCCTAAAAGAAGCCCTCAGGTGACAGCTGCCTGTAAGGAACTGCAGGAGTTAGCACTTCCCGAGAGTATTTCAGAACCACTGCCTGTCTCCAACTTCCTGTCACCCTGCACCCTCCAGTCTTTGTTCATCTTTATTTCCTGTGGCCTCCTGCTTTCTTCTTGGTGGTTAATTTTACAGAATTTTGAGTGATCGTGTGCACCAGCTTTTAAAAGGGCTACAGCCGCTCTCTACTCTGGAATCATCTGTGATTCTCCTTGTTCCCATCTCTACCATGCCACCCACACTCACTGCAGGTCCAGTAATGAGACTAAGCAGTTTTGCCCCTCTACCTTTCCCCACTCTCCTGGACCACGGTGGTAGCCTCCTAGCTGGTTCCCTGCTTCCCGCCATGTCACCTGCATGCCATTCTCCTCCAGATCCAAGAGTTAAACTATTAAATATGCTTATCAATTTTTATTAATCCTTCACTTTAACTTCTCCCATAGCTTCTTTTTTTTTTTTTCTTTTTTCCCATAACTTCTTATTCCGGTTAGAACAAAACCTAATCTCCTCACCAGTCCCCTGATTACTTCTCTGAAGTCACCCCTAATACTATTTCCCTCATTCACTGTGGTGCTCGATTTCTTTCTGTCCCGCAGACATTTCAATCTCATCCTTTCTTCCAAGCCACTGTTCTTGCTGTTCCCTGTGCTTGAATGTTCTTTCTCTGCTGGGCTGCCTGCCCTTTATCACTCCTGCTTTGATTCTGTTACCATCTCTTCTAAGAAGTCCTTCCTGACTGTCCTGCCTAGGTTGGTCCTGACCCAGCCTCAGTCCCTCTCGATCCAACTGCACTGTTCTGCTTCCTTCACAGCACTTATCACTATCGGAAATTGTATCTCTCTCTATTTATCTGTTGCAGCACCATCCAGTTCAGATATAGAGTTTATGGAGAAAAACCTTCAGAGAAGTAGTAGAAGCAGATAGAGTCTCCTTGACTCTCGTTACTTGTCAGAGCTTAGGCTGGGTGTAGATATGTCCCACGGCCAAGGAACCAACGAAGAAGGACAGTCCTCCGCAATGTTCCATACATCTGTGGTGAGCACTTTGTGGATGAGGGGCAGGGTCAGAGAACATCCCTGAGATCACGTACATTCCCTGGCTGGGGAAGTGGCTTTGATGGAAAGGAGAGGAGGCTCCCGGTCATGGAAACTAGTAATTAGCCCATCCTTCTGATAAACTGGCTCAGGTCTCCTTCCCGAGCTCTCTGCTCAGCCACCAGAAGTGGGCAGGGGCTGAGCAGCGGGGGCCATCGGCTCTGTCTCCTCATAGAGCCAGGGATGCTGTCTGTCTTTTGCCACTAGAACAGTACAGGGAAAGGCACATAGAAAGGTAAACAAAAAATTATTTGTTGAATGAATAAAAGAATGATAGCGCGAGTAATGATGAAGTAAATAACTCAGAAAGGAACTGAAAGTTAGAAGGAAAGGCCATATTTACTTGAAGTTATGTCTCGGTAGTGACAGAGGCCTGCTGGGGAGATGTCTGAATTTACGGCAGTGCTGTAACTGGGAGCAGAGGCCACAGGTGCAGGGCAGTCACTGCTGTGACTCCAGCTATTGCTCTTAAATACACAGCCAAGCTCACGTCATGCTGTCCATACCTCATGTATAGAATTCTAATCGTCAGCTTGACATGCACTGTCTCTTAAATCAGCGGTGCATTCATTGGTGTTGGGACCAAAGTTTCATGATCATTTTTGTAAGAGGAACAGATCGGGATTTCGGGGGAGACATCTTCCCAGTGTCTCTGTTTCATCCTAAGACTGTTTTCTTCATCTCAAACCAAGACCACATCTGCCCTGGATTGCTTTTGGCAACAAGAGTGGTAATGAGGTCATTTCCACTACGATAGGGTCATTGTTGGTAATGCTTATTGCGTCATGATCAGTTTTTGGAAGCTTCTAAATTAGCAAAGTTAGAAAAAAATTATTAAATGAAGGAAGAGTATATGATGAGCTAAATCCTGAGGAGTATGACTAATAGCACAACGTAAAATCCTCATCAAGTTCTTGATTAAATTCAGGTCTTGAGGATTTCTCATGATAACAAAGTTCCCTGGGGTTTAAGTCAGCATTCTAGTTTTACTTATTTCATAAATATCAATCCTTGGGGTAGATATTATTGACTCATAAAATTAATAAGATTTACTTTCATAATGTTGATAAAAAACTATAAAGTAGGCAAAACAAATCTTTTGCAGCCTCTACCATGACCCATTTCTGGGGTCATTTTCCTCTACCAGTGTAATATCTGTTTTCAGGGCTCTTCGGGACTAAAGAATGACACATAATGGAGAAATTACACAAGTTATTTCGCTGTGTATTTCTACAAGTCAAGTAATCTGCTGCAGTAATTTTAAAGCAATTTTCTTAATCTAACAATTAGCTTAATACAATCATAAACTCTGAAATTTTACACCGTTGGCTGCTTAGTCCTTAAAATTCTCTTCAACATCATCTTTCCCCATTTCTATTCTACTCTCCTCCTGTTCCTTCTTGGACTATTTACTGATTGTTTTCTTGCTGTGATCACCTCCTAAGCGGTAGTGAAACTCCACATTCAACCCACTGGTCTTCTCACTGGCCTCCAAGTCCCTCTATCCCCCTCCAAACCCTTTGTAATTTCATTTCAATATTGTGATAAACATCATCTACTTTCCAACCTCCCTCACTTACCACCACTTTCCATACCCAGTCATCAAGCCTCGTAGTATATATTTCCTTAGAATCTTTCCTTCCTCTACAGCTTCATTCTACCCCAAATCACTATAATCGCAGGTCTCTCTAAAGCTCGACAGTCACTCAAGGTTCACAGCCCCTGGGAGGCAGCAGTGCTGAATCGTTAGGTCTCTTGAGGATTTGCCCCAGGTCCCCTCAAGCCCTCTTGTATGAAGCATGACCTCTTCACTATAAATAAGGCTCTAAGTTGATTATACTAAAATTATAGGGAATATATTGGGCTGAACTCAAATGATGCTAGCAGACATTTCTTAATATAAAGAATTTATAAGAATTTGGGAATAAAAACCATGGGAACGAAAGCTGTGAGCCTGGCATCCAGAAGAAGGAGGGGATGAGTGGGAAACCACGGTTGGAGTGGCCTGGGTTCAGATTTCTGCCCCACCGTCAGTTTGACACTGGGCAAGATACTTAACGTGATTTTAGCTTTTCCTGATCTGTTACCTGGAGATAGTAATATCTCCACTCAAAGGGGTATTTTGACAGATAAATAACATTGTATATAAAGTTTCCATCGTGGAAACTTGCATGTGGTAGGTTCTCATCAAATCATAACTATTAATACTTACAGGCACAGCACTTCTGCACTTGAAAAGTAAAATATCAATAATCGCTTTAAATAATGGAAATAATCAAAATGCCATGAAGAAATGCACATTATCTGTCAAGGAATAGTGCTGACAGCCATTCTTAAAGGAGCCTGGAGTGTCTGTAATGGAGAGAAATTATAGGCAGGTCACCCTTACCTTAGACAGGGCAGGACCACGTACAAAATGTTGTTTGACACTTCAGCTTCTGAAGAAAAAAATTCTGCCACACGTAGCAAGAAAAGTATAGAAGGTTTGCAGATTTTGGTGGTCTTTAAATAAAATCAGTCTAAGGGTCAACCTCTCACCTCTGCCCAGTGACTTCTAAGTTTGAAAGCATTTTCCAGCCACCATCAATTATTTAAGAGAAGCACTGGGGGAAATATAGATAAATAAACCATTCTACATTGCCACTCCCTGGACCACCAGACTCACCTGGCTATGAGCTGGGTGGGGAGGGCAGAGATGATTAGGAGTTGCCATTTATGTGTGTCTACTGCAGACAACAGTAAGAGAGATTTTCACTTGACTGGGGATTGTAGAGATCATTTAGTCCAGCATTTCATTTACTGAAGAGGAAACCCAAGCTCAGACCGGCTGAGCTGGGCACAGTCAGGCAGCTACTGAATAGGAGAGACGGCCTGGAGCCCAGTTCTCTCAGCTCCTGGCCCAGAAGTTCCTTCCACTGCACCCCAGCTGCTGCTTTACAGCATTGAGGTTTGGGGATTTCACTCATTCAAATGCAAATGTTTTGTGTGCTTCTTTAACAGGACATTCTTTTGTCTTACTTTACTAAGTAGGGTTTGCAGTGCTGAGTAAATGAGTATCGACCTGGAGGTGTTAAGATCATCAGCCTCTTCTAAAGCACCGTTCTTTTCCCTTTGTTTCTGTTTGTAACGTGGAACACTTGCTTCTTTTTTTCCTTACAGCTTGAATCGAGACAGCCGTACTTGCAACTTGATTTACTTGTCCTAGTGGATGACACAAGTGCTGAGAATGAAAGTAACGAAACCAGTGCAGCTCACAGGAAGCTCTCGCCCATTCCTGCTCCCACCCCTCCTTTGGGAATTCGTCCAGGGGATTCGCCGAGGGAATTCGTCGCTACGAAACAGTGCTGCAGCTGGGCTCCGTGAGGGCTCTGCGTGGTCTCACAAAAGCTAGCAACGTCTGCAGCTTTGAGAAGGTTGGCGATGTGAGGGGCCACCCAGTGTTACACCACTGGGAAAAGTTTCCCTGCCTGGAACGTCCCCACGGGCTCCATTCTGCCACCGCGGGCACTCTCTCGACCTCCTGCCCAAGACGGAAACCCTCCTCCGCTTCCATGACAACTGGGGTCATCACCCTGGCTGTCGCACCACTACCCGCGTGCCCCCATTCGCATCTGAGGAGTAAGTCTCCCTGGAGGATCCTGGTCACCACCAGGCACGCGAAGTAATTCACGATCAGAGTGAAAGAATCACACCCGGCACTGGCCGTGGTCGGGCGGGCCAAAAAAGAGGCTGCAGCTACCAAGGGGAAGAAGAGAAGGGGAAGAACCAAGGCTGATAGTTAGGAAATGCCAACATGGCCACACTTTTGTTAAAATACTGCAGTATTTCCAAGTGGCTGGTAAATGGTCACGGCTCCAAGCCTTCACAATGCCCTGTCACTCCAGCCACTCAAGGCTAACGTCTGTTTCATTTTAATGATTGGTGCCTGTGTCCTAGGCAGTTGATAAATATTTTAAATATTACCCCTTACGAGAACTCATACTGAAAATGTGGCAAAAGGACACACTTGTATCGACCTTTAATTATTTTACTCCAGAGAGGAATTTCCATGAGGTACAGTCTCTCATGAAAAATGGAAATATGTAGAAATACTGTTCTAGTTGGTATCTTTTATCATTCAACTCTGATGCTGAAGATTCTGCTTTTACTTTCCTTCCTTGGCAGAAACATCCAGCAGAGAGAACTTTCAGCTCTGGCTGCCCTGAGCCATTCGACAGGGCCTGCTCCTCAGGAAGGAGGAGAGGCACGAACCACCCGGCCTCTTGTCTGGAGTAGCACCAGAATGTCCCAAGACGTATCCACAGGGAGGGGAGGGAGGCACTTATAAATTCTCAGGCCCGGCGCGGCTCCTTTCCTGAAATCGATGGCTCACATATAAAAGTACGGTTCAGCCACAAACTAATTAAAAAGGCATCGCTGGCCTCTTGCAGGGACATCGAGAGAGACTCGGAACCCAGAGCAGCCCCTCTCCAGAGCCCCTTCCTGCACCCCCTTCCTTCGCACCCTGGATCTGCCCTCCGGTGGCAAACCCGTCCCCCCCAAGCCCCCTCCTCCTCTCACACCCCCTTGCCTTGCTTTGTTGACTGAGAGCCTCGCCTAGCCCTCCTCTGTTCCTCCTTCCTCTCAGGCCTCATTTCTCCTCTTTTCTCCATGTTTTGATGATCCATAATCCAAAAGGTCCACAAATTACCTGGCAGAGGACGTAGAGTAAAATGAAGAAATCTTACTCTGTCCGGGCACAGAGAAAGTGAAGGACCAATAGAATTAATTGGTCCTTATGGGTCCATTTTGCTTTTAGAAGATTCAGGAAGTTTTGAAAAAGCCCAAACTTTGAAAATGTCCATTTTTATGCATTTCAGAAGCTTAGGGTTGACCATCCTAAAGTTTTATTGCCTAGAAAATGATGGTGGTGCGTACTTGCTAGGAGGGGCAGTGCCTCAGGGAGGAGACTCATCTGAGGACATTAAGTCAGTCATCTAAGCAAACCACTTCCTGTGAGTAACACAAATTAATTCTAATGTTGGTGAGGGAATCGGGGCGATGAGGAAACCCTCTGGGGGTTTCAGACACAACCCAGAACTCCTGTAGCCTGTGCCATTAGCCTGGGTGACTTACCGGTCTGGTTTCAGCAACACCTGTAGTCTTTCCTACCTTGTGCATGTCTTCTGTTTGAATTTTCCATATAATATTTTAAACTCTTTAATGAAACTTAAAAAATAAAATCACCCAGAATCCTAACACACTAAAAGAACTGTGTTAACTTTCCAGTGTGCTCTTTTAGTGTTTGTCCATAAGCATATAAATGTTACCATACCCTTTAAATATTATCTCAGATATTTTTCGTGTTATTACATTGTTTTCCAAATTACCATTTTAATAGCTAAATATGTCATTGAGCTACTATGTCCTAATTTCCTTAACCATTCCCTTATTGTTAGATATTTGGTTTGTTTTTATTATTTTACAGTTACAGATAATCCTGCAATTAATACTTTCACGGACCTAACTTTTTCTCCTTTTTACTATTTCCTTAGGATAAATTTTTAGAGGTTAGAGTACTGGTCCAAATTATATGAATATTTTCATAGTCAGTTAACGTTCCGTTAGGGTTGTAGCAGTTTATACCACTTTCTTTATTACATGTATGCATTCTATTTGTATGTGTTACCCAGTCTTCTGCTGCATTTTTATTTTAACCCTTCTTTGCTTACAAAAATTTTACACTTCTATGTAGTAGAATCTGTTGTTTTTCTCTCATACTTTTATATTGCTTCCACTCTTCAAATGATATCAACAGTTTAAAGTTATAACAAATTCTGCCTTTACGCAAGCTCATCTGTGATTTCCCTAATATTTAGTTCTTTGACATATTCAGAGATTTTCGAATATGGTTATATATTTACTTTTTCCAAAATACTGTCTAATTTTTACCCAATATAATTTATTAAGTTTCTGCTGTTTCCCACTCATTATCCAGCAATATTTCAATAATCCCACACTGATCTAGGTCAATTTCTGGGCTCTCTATACTTTACCACTCATATGTTTTTCAGCCATATTTCTTTGCTTTAAACATGATATGCTATAGTATGTTTCTATATCTGGTAGAGACTCTTATCTCGTGTTATAATTTTTCTCAAAATATTCTTCTCCTGAACCCTGGCAATCTTCACTTCTATTTCACTTAAGCACTTTCTTCCCTGGGTCACACTGTGATTATCCCACCTCTGAAATAATGAACTCAGATGTCACCGAGCCTGCCGTTCTTTCTCTTTGCCTTTTCTTTTACTCCGAGTAGCACTGCTCTTTGTACCACTGGGATGTATTTGCCATCCTAGCGTCCCAGTTCACTCTGTCAGCAAGGCTGGGCAGGATGACTGACCTTTTTACGATAGTACATCAGCATTGCACTTTGCTTGCTTTCTTAGCCTTCCACCAAAGCTGTGTCCTCAAATCCCAACTCCAAAGGAACCCATCTCTCCACATTCTCAGTTTCTCCTTCACTGCCTAGTGCAGCCGGATTGAGATCAAGTGATGGCGGATTGACGTTATGACAAATGCTGTTCGTGAGCCTCTAGGATTTGTGCGAGGCTGGTAAGAGACGGGAGTCTCAGATGTAGGTAAAGCCTTGACAGAAGAAGATAAGATGCGTCCTTAAGTCCACAACCTTCTTATGGTCAATGTTAAAAAATCCTAGAGCAGATTAGTAGAGGCACGTCAGTCACTGAGGGGGAGACTGTGTAGATACACTGGGGACAAGACATGTGAGAACAAAATTCCTCTTTTGAAAGTAAAATAGGGAACTCTCGAAGAAAAAATAGAGGAGGGGTGATAAAGAGAGGGACAGAGACGGGGGGGACTTGAGGATTCTCATCTCCAATAGAAAAGATCTGCTAGAGTTTTTTAATACGTTACCTTTTTCAAGCCTGACAAAAATCCTTCACCGAAGTGGTGACCACAGCTTGCAACAGAGGCAGCTGAGACTCAGAGGAGTTCAGTAAAAGCTCAAGGAAGCTTCACTCACGTCCCTGTGGCGTGAAACCGCGTTCTCATCTCCTCTAACATGCCTTGGTGACACGTCTGCAAGATGTAGGGACAGTGACTCTGATGCTTCCCTAGCAGGCAAAGCTGTATCTTGTTGAATGAGTGCATGGGGCTGATCTCCAGGCCCACAGATGCAGCTGCCTGCCGCTTCTCCTGCCTGTGGACGTCACAAGCACCTCACGCCCCATCAGGCTGCCCGGACCGCCCCTCCTGGTCCAGGACTTCC
Organism: Physeter macrocephalus; assembly: GCF_002837175.3. Classification (NCBI taxonomy): domain Eukaryota; kingdom Metazoa; phylum Chordata; class Mammalia; order Artiodactyla; family Physeteridae; genus Physeter; species Physeter macrocephalus. Next base: position 103,111,326 of record NC_041218.1, on the reverse strand, counting down.
CGTCTCCGTGACCGTTCACGTCGGAGGCCGGGGAGTCAGCTCTTCCCGCAGCGGCCCCTGCTTCCCCGTCTCCCCGCTGTCCTGCTCCGAGCCCCGCAGCCCCGCCCTCCTCCGCACGGCGCCTCTCACCTCCCTCCTGGCAGTTCTCTCTTCGAAAGGCTCCTTTCACCCCTGTCGTTTAAAACCGTGGAATGGCTTTCTATCGTGGGGGGAAGGAGGGCGTAGAGTTCCAAGCCCTCCCCTCAGCCCATGCAGCCCAGCGTGCCCTGGCCTCGCAGCGCCCTGTGGCCTCATCTGGACCACTGTCTCCTGCTCTCCACGTGGCCATCGCAGACTGGCCTTTCTACACTACCTCAAACCCGCCATGTTCCTTCCCAGCTCAGATCCAGGGCATTTGAATAATTAATGATCCCCTCCACCCCATTCTGTTTTTCCCATGATGCTTAGATTTTTCCAACCTATTTGAGAACTCATTTGTGATGTTATGGCCCCGGTGTCTCCTGGGCATTGTTTACACCAGGCCACCAGCCTAGATCCACCGCAGTCAGGTTCCGGAATTGCAGTAATCATGGATCTGGACCCGCTGTGGGATGCAGCTCAGAATCCGGCCTGGACCAGCCCCGGCATGTACACGCCCACGAAGTCCACAGCTGTGAAAGCGACACCAGTCTCGGCTGCGGGAGCGCTCGTTGTCCGTTCAGATGTTTCCCAGGCACTGAGTTTACCAAGCCAGTCGTGGCGGGGTTTCCGCCAAGGTTCGTGGCCGCAAGGAGAGATTTCAGCTCTTCTTCCTTAGTCACACAGCCCCTGGGGCTCAGCTTTGGTTTCAGCCACACCTCTGCGTGTGGGCTACCCGCAGGTGTCTGCTCCCAGCACAGGCAAGAGGGGTGGAGGTGGCGGCCGACTGGGGCTCGTGTGCTCACTCAGGTGGGAGGGAGAGGAGGTGGCGACTGAATGAGGCACACGAACCGGCCCTGGTGGGAGCCCCTCCTAGCGCCCGCAGGGGCAGGGGCCGGCACGGGGGAGAGAGGCCGCAATGGCGACCCCGCCCTCCGCGCGGCACCCAACAACGGCCCTTTGCTTGTACGGCAGACCAGGCTTCCTCCGGGAGCTTTCCTGGTTGCAGAGCTCCTCTCTCCTTTCCCCTCAGGCTGTCTCTGCACAGCCAACAGCAGGCCTCTCCCCAGGTTTGCTCTCCAAACCCCATGTCCCAGCACCCAGCCCCTGTCCATACCTCTCAGGCTGGGTTCTGCAGCGCTGTGGCATGACCATCTGTGTAGGTCTCACTGTGTCCTGCCTGCCACCAACTGGGTGCTATGCTCTCCTCAGGGCCCCCAAAGCTCCCCTTCTGTCTCAGCTGACCTCCTCTGCAGTGGGGGCTTCCCCGGGAGCGGGAACCCCTCCACTCCTTCAGCTCCCCGACAGGGGCACAGGCCCTGTCCTACTTCCTCTTTTCTTCCTAGTCCTTTTCTCTCTTTCGTCCTGCCCAGTTGCACAGGGATCTGTCTTGTCCTTCCAGGTTTCCGAGGTCCTCTGCTAGTGTTCAGCAGGTGCTCTGTGAGCATTTCCATCTGTCAATACGCTCTTCACGCCCCCGTGGGAAGAGGTGAACCCCACGTCCTCCTGCTCTGCCATCTTGACTCAGCTCCCCCTATAGTTCTGACAGATGCATGTCATTCATCCACCACCATAGTATCATACACCATAGTTGCACTGCCCTAAAAATTCCCTGTGCTTCACCTATTCGGTCCTCTTCCCGCAGCTCCCAAACACCGGCAGCCATTGGTCTTTTCACCGTTTCTGTAGTTTTGCCTTTTCCAGAATGTCGTATAGTTGGAGCCATGAAGTATGGAGTCTTTTCAGATTGGCTTGGCTGCTCCTCTTTTTAATTTTTTTGAGATTTCATTGATGCATAACATTGAATTCGTTATACATGTACAACATAATGATTTGATGTGGGTATATATTGCAAACTGATTACCTCAGTAAATTAAGTTAGCATTCATCACTGCACACAGTTACAAATTCTGTGTGTTTGTGTAATGAGAACTTTTAAGATAATCTCTTAGCAACTTTCAAATATACAATACGGTACTGTTTTCTACAGTCACCGTGCTGTATGTGACGTCTCCAGGACTTATTTATTTTATAACTAGATGTGACTCCATTTGCCCACCTCTACCCCCTGCCTCCAGAAACCACCCAGGTTGGCTTCTTGTACTTAGTAACCAGCACTTGAGATTTCTCCATGTCTTTTCGTGGCTTGATGGCTCTTTCTTTTATCGCTAAATAATACTCCGTGGTATGAATGTATCGTAGCTTGTTTATCCATTCACCTGTTGAAGGACATTTTGGTTGCTTCCAATTTGGGGCAATTATGAATTAGGTTTTAAGTCAGTAGAAAGCATGTGACTCTGCTAATACAGCTCTCTAACTGCTCGCGCATCACAGACTAGTACTAGAGACATCTTCACATGGTGGTTCTGCTCTTCTCTGCAGATTTCAGATTAGCTCTTTGACGCTTTTCATGATTATGTATCGAGGAATAAATAGACCTTAAATTCTGAGCCTAATATTTCTTCATAAGCCAGCACATTCAGGATAAAAGCAGCCAAGACAATTAAAAGATCCTTTGAGGAAATACTGAAGGTACTAAGGATATTTTGACTGAAGAAGGAGAACTCAGAGACCCTGCCAAGAATCTTCAACACTGCCACGACATCAGAGGGAAGGGGGGCGTACCTTGTTCTGTGGGAGCATGAGAAGCAGTCTAGGAGCATGTGTAAAAGCATGATGGATTCAGGTTTTGAGAGGGTGCAGGGATCCCCACCCATGCTGTTGTAGATATTTCCCCATCTCTCATCAAGGAGCAGGAGTGGGTAGCCATCTGACAATCTAGTCTCAAAATATCCCATTCCCGATGAATCCCTAAATACACCCCACATAAACTTTATTTCAAAGTTTGTCAGTCAAGAAATCTTCTGAATAGAAACATTCTAAAACAATATTGAAACTGAGGCCAATAATCCATGTATTTACCTATATCTCAAATGTCACGAGATACCCTTGAAGCTGATTGAAGTTGATTTTTTTTTTTTTTTTTTTTTTTTTTTTTTTGGCGGCACGCGGGCCTCTCACTGTCGTGGCCTCTCCCGTTGCGGAGCACAGGCTCCGGACGCGCAGGCTCAGCGGCCATGGCTCACGGGCCCAGCCTCTCCGCGGCATGTGGGATCTTCCCGGACCGGGGCGCGAACCCGCGTCCCCTGCATCGGCAGGCGGACTCTCAACCGCTGCGCCACCGGGGAAGCCCTGAAGTTGATTTTTTTAAGTTGATTCTTAGAACCTGCAAAAGAGAACATTCACTGTGCTGGGGAGTGTGGTCTCACCTGTGAGAAGGCGGACCTTGCTTCTCTCTGGGTCCACATGTTTTGCTATCCAGAGCATTAACTGTGTCCTCCTAACTTCAGTTCAGAAGTCCTCCTGCAGTTTTCATCTGAAGCGAAGCCTTCAGGCGGCCCCCGGTGCTTTTCACTAAGTGCTCTGCGGACCTGTGTGCGGCTCTTTCCGTTGCAGCCCAGAGGCACCTGCCGTGCACACGCTGTGTGATGCCGAGGTCCTTCGCGTCCAGTGAGCCTCTTCTTCAGCTGACTCCCAGCCAGGGCCCACTGCTTACAACTCCTGAGAAACATTCCTGGCTCTTCTCTGAAACTAAGCTGCTCAGGGCCTTAGTTTCATGCCTGAATCTCACTCCATTTACCAAGACCCAAATGTTCTGCCATTCTTCCTGATACTCTTCAGCTCGATTTACCTTATTGCCCCCTCTCTGCTTCTCTATTATTTTTATAGAAGCAGACATCAGGCACTGAGAAAACTGCGTTTCTTCCATGATGTTCTTGTGGACGGATGTTCTGGTCTGAAGATCTGAGCCCCATTCTTTTTCTGATGCCGGTGTAATCTCATTGTGGCCGAAGCCTGGCTCTGGGTTAGGAAATCGTTTTCCACATTTAAGAACAGTGCCCCCGGGCATGCCTCGACTCTATGAACTCAGCCAGAGCTCCTCCTAGGAGAGTCATAAAGGCCATTTTGACTCAAACCTATATTTCTCGGGGCTTTAAGGGAGGACTACATAAACTTTAACTTGGCTGTGCAGGTCAGGAAAGTAAATGTCATTGCAAGCCTCCGTTTAAGATCAGACTTTACACCCTCTCTGTCGGAGTAGAGTACATAGACGCAGCAAGCCATGCTTACAGCGCAATCAGTTTAATGGGTTTCTACATTCTAATAAAATAGCAAACATTGGCAGCGTCACCGTTTTCTGCCTTCACCCGTCAACGTGAATGCATCACAGTGTTGCCCTCTAGCTTCATGTTAGAACTTTATTGCATCATTTCACACACCCCCCAACCCCTTTATTTGTTCAGTCAGTTGTGCCAAAATAATCGAGAGAGAGAAGCAGACAGAAAACACAAGGCTGGCCTCGGTGTGACTCTGAAAGTAGTGGCCGTTTAACCCCCCACCGTGCCTGTGTTTTTTTTGAAATTCCCCGAAGTGGTAGACGAGGGAGGCTGACAGCGACAGAGGGGATTCCAGAGTTTGTCCTGAAGGGGACTGTCAAGTCAGAAGGGGGTGCTTTGTGTGTGGAAGCGGTGAGGGACCAACGCAACCCGATACGTATCATTTGGCCGCGATTCCAGAAACTATGCCCCCACTGCTGGGACGCAGGAAGGAGCAGGAGGCGGGGCGCCCACGGCTCCCCTGCAGCGTGGCTAAGTGCCTTGATACTGAACGAGGGGGGGAGACGGCCCCTCGTTTGCTCGGCAGGCTGGGGCGCACATCCTGGGAAAGTCGCGCCGGGGGCCCTGGGAAACCCTCCCAACCTCAGCAAAGACGTAGAGGTTTAAGAGGCTGTGATGTCCTAGGAGCCATCAGATATAGTTAGAACACAGTGTTTGTGCCAAAATTCCCCACGGCAGTGGCTACAGAGTTACCTTTGAGACTGATCCTCTCCCCTGAAAACGGGATAGGAAGGCACTGCGTTTTGTAAGCAATTTCCAGGTTTCAAGGTCTTTGAAAAGTCCACGTCCTGAGCCTCCAAGTTTGTATCCACAGGCCACCCCTTGGGCACCTGCTGACGCACTGTCCCTGCTCTCAGGGAACCAGGGCTGGCGCTTCGCAGGTTACGATATTTTCCACGTCAGTGCTGTTCACAGCTCGGGAAGGTGTTTGTTACCACCGAAAGCTGCAGTAATAAAACGCCAGTTAACAAGGATTAAGCTCACCTTAATACCAGAGGAAGCTGAGGAGATGGGCTCCTCCAGCCTATTTTCTCCGCAAGCAGACAGTTTTTTCGAACCATCACAGATGGATGTGAGTTTTCTTCTCAAACGTCCCCTAAACCCGGAAGGCCACGCTCCAGCATTTTTCTCAAATAACTTTTATTGAATGAAATCTTTTCTCTTGTATTTGAAGCCATTTGCTCTTCCTCGGTTCTCTGCAAGCACTTAGAAATGCCGACTAGGACTTCGCTGAAAAACTCATTTATTCATTTGTCAGCAGAGACTCTGATGTGCGCTTGGTGGATAAAGACGAGCGTAACAGCAGCAGCGACGACTGTGCCGTGTGGGCGCGTCACGTCTCCAAGAGCAGGTCCCCGTGTAGCTGACTCTGGCCCCCGTGCCCGTCCTTCTTTAGCTCTGTTTACTCACGCCATCCCCACCTTGCACGGAGATCTCTGAGATTTTGAGTGTAAAGTGCATTTCCTCGTACATCTCACAAAAGTGAGAGTGTATTTTCTAGTACATTTATTATAATTGTCCACAGTCATGGAAACATTGATTTATATCTTTTACAGCAGTAGCAAACCTAATCCTTGGATGTTTCCTTTCAAAATGTGAATGAAGAGTCTGATGCAATAATCAACCCACAAATGTGCTTGGAGATTCTGCTCTGTGAAAGGCATCATGTTCTTGAAATGAGAAAATATTGAAAAATGTTAAGTGCACCATAAAATTCACTGTTTAGATCAATGTTTAGATAATCTGGATATGACATGACTAAAGAGTAATTCCCAGAGCTACTTCTGTGCCTCTTTACTAGAGAGAGAATGTTGTTTAGTGGTGTAACCTGAGACTCACCAAGGCACTGAGAAAGCAGAGGGTCGGCTTTCAGCTTTGTCTCCAAACAGAAAATTACTTTTCACATCAGTGTTGGATTAAGTAGCTTGTGGTACCCTTCCTTTGGGTCGTTAAAGCATTAGTGAGCAATAACGCATCACTGGAAAGCTGGCAAAAAGCCTTTCAGGACAGTCTTATGTTGTTGGAAGGGAGCCTTCGATAGGCCATGGGGTGAGACCCAAGGGGGGCTCAGGTAACAACACTGGCCTCCCATCGGCCTCTGGGGAGGTAGGTCTGGGCCTCCACTCTTCTCTGTTCCTTCCCAAGCCGCACTTAGCCTTCTCCTCTAGAAAAGCGCTGGACAAAGACAACACCCATTTCAGGGACACCAACAGGAGCCTGTGCCGAGCACCCACTTTAAGTTTTTTCACTGTCAGTGGCATCTGGGTGAGGCTCTCAGTGTCTGGAGGGGCTGGAACCTCGGAAGCCGTGTCCTTTGCAGAGTTCTGTCTCAGTGAGGCTACGCTGGGCTTGAGTATATCACCTTACGTTAGTAGGTCTGTAAAAAGTCCTGTATTTGAATTGACAGAGGTACACTTAAATTTTCCCATAGACACGGTGGTGTAATATTAGGATACGTATTTGGCCAATGGCATCACACAAACTAGTTTTAGTAGACATGCACGTAATTATGGTTATTCACTCCTTTTACTCGCTTTAGGGTCTAGGTTCTACCTCACATATTCTTCATAAACAAGACTGTGTTATTAAGGAAACGTGCCGGAACACAGTTCTAGAAACTTTTCATTTTGTTTTTCCAGAATTATGCAAGCCAGAATGGCATTCCAGCGCCTCTATTTTTCCATTTTCTATCACTGATTATTTTATCTCTGATTATTTTTGAAAGCTGCAAGTTTACTCCCCATATCTCAACAGAGGCTGTTGCCTGCCTCTTAACCGTTTCTGCCTGGAACTGGGGTTTAAGACACTGTCGGAATATCTACTAACTTCCTTGCCCCAGTCAATGCACCAGCGCCCGTCCCCACCAAACATCTGGGCTGGAGCATCAGGAGAGATGCCAGCTGCCTCGTCCAGAATCATCAGACTGCACTCACAAACACAAACGGGGAGTTACTGCCACTACAACCTTTGCCCCTAAAAGACTGCGATTCCTTCCGAGGCAGAGACCGCTGTCTGTGTATCTTTCTATCCCCCAGGCTTGATGCAAAGCTGGGGTGCAATTAAAGTTTTCCAAATGAGTGAATGAAAGAATGAGGGGGGTATTTGCCAGAAAAGGCTCTGGCAAATGTAGTTTACCTACAGCGGATAGTTTACCTCACCCAGTCCACATGTCCTTACCACAAGTGGCAACAGCAAGCTCCAGACTTCAGAGAATAGCCAATTAGAAAGCCGCTAATGGGAGGAACGGAGCCCCGGGTGGGTGGACATCAGGGTACCGAGGCAAGGCACGTTTCTGCCCCGGCCCAGGTAGGTGCTAACCACTGAAATCGGGTCAAGACGCAAGAAGCTACCAGGCCAAAAGCTGCCTAGCTTGCCCAAGTGGCAAAGGGAGGGAAGCATAAGGAGTATAGAAGTCCTGAGAAAACATTCCAGTATTTTGAATTTTTGCCCAGGGTCCTCTTGCCAGCGGGAAGAAGGCGGATGTGCAGGGTGCCTCGTCCCATGCAAAGTCAGGGGTTCAACACTTCGCAAGGCAGGCACGCAGGCCTCTGAGGCCACCGCACACTAAAGTGTTCAATGCGATTTTAGCTCCCGATAATTCAGCTTTGTTCTCACGTAGGTCCAAAATCACTTTTTTAAAAACAATGGGTTGTACGACTACACCAATAGAAAAATGACAAATTCCCATATTCAGTCACACCTGTACTATGACATGTGGCCAGCGGGGCCCTCAGAGCAGGATTGCAAATTACAGGAAAGCATTTGTACGGCACCTCCTCCACAGCATCCTGCGCTCCGGTCCTGCTTCGCCATCACTTCCTCTTCGCCCCCCGCCCCCGGGGTGGGCGCTGCCCTCCACGACGGAAGCCTCCTGTCAGCCACGCAGGATGGTTACTGCTCTGCCGGGGTCTCCTCTCCCTGAGCCCATGGATCTCAAGCAGTTGTTAGGAAGAAAGAACGCTCATATTTCTAATCGATTTGTTCACGTTGAGGTGGTAACTGCAGGTTTAGACTTCCTGGCAAGGCATTCGCACTTACGAAATGTCTACCCTTCGATGAATTCCTGACTTAGCACAAGGTGTTGGGGGGATGTTTCCAGAGCAGAAGTTTTCCCAAGCCCAGGCCTTTTTCTCACATACAAGGGCAAAAGTCAGCACCTTAGGTTGGAAGGCTGTGGAAAGGAATCTGAACTCGGTAGAATCTGGACTATTTCCTCAGTCACTGAACTCTGAACTTGGTTTACTTTCTTCCCTTCTGACGGCAGCTCTGAACTTTACTCAGCCTTCGATTTAAGAACCAAAAAGCAAGAGGAGTCGCTGACCTCAAAGAAGTGATCTTGAATTTCTCTCGTAGGAGGGGTAGGGGTAGACTGTTACATGTTGTATAACCATAGCTCATAAAACAAGAAATGGCTTGAATTACATCACAATATTATAGGATGAGTGGCTAGAAGACATTTTATATTCTTAATTAGGTTCCGTCTGGTTGCGCACATTCACCACTCTTTCAGAACATTTTCGGTGGGCAAACAGAATGGAATTGTTGTGTGTGTATCAGGCAACTTAGTGCTTAGGAGATATCCCCAAATCAAAAAAGAAACAATCATAGATAAAAGTTTTTAGCTATGACCTGGACCAGTGCTTTGCTCAAAAAAGGTAAAAAGTTTTGGGAAGATGGAATTATGACGTTGCCTGAAAAATGGCAGAAGGTAGTGGAACAAAAGGGTGAATACACTGTTCAATAAAGTTCTTGGTGAAAATGAAAAATGTGTCTTTTATTTTTTGCTTAGGAGATATCCCCAAATCAAAAAAGAAACAATCATAGATAAAAGTTTTTAGCTATGACCTGGACCAGTGCTTTGCTCAAAAAAGGTAAAAAGTTTTGGGAAGATGGAATTATGACGTTGCCTGAAAAATGGCAGAAGGTAGTGGAACAAAAGGATCAAATAAGTTGTTCAATAAAGTTCTTGGTGAAAATGAAAAAAAAAAAGTTTTTAGCGATGAATCAACTATGGAAAAACTGCCTGAGTTGAAGAGGTGGAATTCAGATAAGAAGGAAATATTTTCAATGAACTCAGCCCATTAAAAAGTATACGCTATGGAGGCCAGAGGATTCTAATCCTAACACATTCTATCACGCCTCGGCCTGGTTCCACCTCATACAGAAACACCGTTGACCAAAAAGATTCAAGTGGTTGAAGACGGATCATAACGTTCAGTCTTATTTTCTGTTTTTACACCCATTTTGTTTTCAAACAATTTTGCTTCCCTATGTTGTTTTCCATTATTCCAAGGCAAAATTTCAATTTAGAACCCCTTGATTAATTTCAAGGGACCAGCTCTTGCCCTGGATTTTCTACAACTTCCTGTGAAATAGCTACTCTCGTTTTATCTTCAGTCCACTCACCTTGTATAACCACGCCTCTTTCTGATAGCAGCAGTGGTAGAATCCTTTCCCAAGGCGAGTGCTTGGCCTACTGAGCTATTTCACCTACTTCTTATCCACTTCTTCAGTCTTTTCTGAACCATGTGCCAACAAGACCTTCTGCCCCTGGATACCTATTTCCTAACCGCACATTCGTTTTCCTTCTCTTCAAGGTCACTTAGTGTCTCTTGCCCCAAATCCAGTGGGATTTACCACTCGGTCACCTAAAGAGCGCCTGTGCTGCCATTTCTCCGTCTCTCTTACCACATCATAACTCAAACACAGCTCTCCAATCCGTCTACCTGGAACGCTCCATCCCTTCCAGCTCTGGCTCCCGCTCTCCTGCTCAAACAAAAGCCCCAAGCTCTAGCACCACCCATCCCAGTCCACTGAGTGTGGCCTCCCTCGTATGACCCACCTGGAAAGGGAACAGCACAGGCATCGTGCTGACCGGCCTCTGGACCTAGATGTGCCTTCTGGCTCTTCTCCAGGAATTGACATACCGCCTCTCACATCAGCTGGGCAACTCCTGGGGGCTCTTCAGGTAATGAGACTCTCACATCTGGGGGCTTGTCTAACTTTAGTAACCCTCCTCCTTTCCTGCAACACGTCCTTACTGCAGTGTCAGTGGAGTGGGGAGTATTGTATTGTATTCTGGGGGGTGTGGACCCTAACAATGAAATGCCTGACCAGGACTCAGTCTACTGGGAAAGCAGTGATCTGAGGACCAGCAGTCCCACTTCCTCTTGACCTGTAAAAAACGGGGTGCTGATTGAGGGAAACTCTCCTGGCTCCTCAAACCACTGATTCCAGTTTTGCCTTCCTTTACTTAAGATTCCTGTTTCAACTTCTTTGGGCTTGATGTTCTACATTGCTACATACACAGCCTCCCTTTGTCTGGGATGTGGTCTGTGAGTCACCTTTGCTTTAGGCCTTTGTTTACTGGCCAGCCCTTCCCCAGTGTGACTCCTAGAACAGAGGCTGGAGCCCTGGGATTCCTCTTACTTTCAAGGGAGCTTGGAACCTTCAGCCACCCCAGAGCTGAGCCTGTGCTCAGCACCTGCAGAGAAAGTTGCTTTCCATGGGCCTCTCCTTACTCACACCAAGGCAGTTCTAATTCAATTCTGCTTAATCCATGCAGCCAAATTAATCTCAACCATGCTTCACATTTCTGGTCTCCTTTCTCAGTGTAAACCTGTAGTCACCTTCTCTATTTGTAGTCTGATCGCCTTATCACTCTTCATTCATAGGCTCACTCATTCATTCATTCATCCTGCAAATATTCTCTAGTGCCTACTCTATGTCTGGTACTCTATTCAGCAGTGGGAATACTATAAAAATTCACACCCTCTGCTCTCAAGAATATAAAAATGGTAAGAATTTATAATTCTGAATTTTTCACTCTTCCCTCTGGAACCACAAATGTGGTAAACAACCTCTTCTGCATCATGAAACTCTTTGCAGAACCGACACCCTCTGGCCTTCACTGAAACCTGCCTCTCTCCTGAGGATGAAGAGTCCCTAGCAGCCAACTCGAGTAGAGGCTGCTCAACCTCCCATACGCAGAGCCAAAAGGTGAGGTCGACGTTCCCTTTTATCCCCAGTGTCACCTTAAGGTCATTTACTGCCCATTCTCATAGATTCTTTTGCTCCTTTGAGCGTCTTGCCCCTCATAACCAACATATTTGCCCTACCTCATGTCTACCATTTATCAAATGTCTAGTAATTCTGCTGCATTTACAGAAAATTTGGTATCTGGCTCCAAGTCTTTTTTTTCCCTCCCAAAGTCCTGACATCGTTCTGGGTTATCAGTACCCACCAGCACTCAGATGGATAACCTATCCGGATCCTAGCCTCAAAATGCCTTGACCTCCTTACTAAAACTTAGGGAACATAAGTCATTCATTCCCTTCCCAGCAGGAGTTTCTAAACAATAAGGAGTCAAGATATGTTTGTTCTGTTATGACTAAGGCTTGGGGTGTGAGAGGGGGAGAGTGCACTTTGGAACTGAGGTTAAATTGTGACTTCTGTCTTCCCCCACAAGTGCAGACCTTGGCATGAGCACAGTCTCGACTATTCACTCAAGCGCAGGCGCTGTCACCTAGCACGAGGGAGCACGAAGCAGAGAACGTGGGCCAGTGCCGCCCACGTCACAAGACAGCCAGGCTGCCCCTGGAAATATGGACCAGTGAAGCTAGCTTCCACCGAGCTCAGCGATCAAATAAGATTCCTCCTGCCAAAGAGAGCAGCGAGTAAGGCAAAGGGAGAGGGACCGAAGTGTCCACCCTACCCCTGCTCCCCACCGGGGGGTGAGGGAGGAGCCCTCCCTTCTCACGTGAGCAGAAGAATGAAGAAAATAAGCGTTTTCTTTTGAATAATTCTCAACTCCAATAACCATTATCGCCTTTTCTCTTTACGTTCATGGCCACGCACTGTAACTTATCACTATGAACTGGTCAACCTCTGAAACACTCGGCTTAATCCCTTCAGTTTCCACGGCTTCAGCTTCCTAGAGATATCTTAAATCTCTGTTTTCCAAGGCTCATAGGCCTGGCCTGGCCCCTCCTCCTTCATTCACACTGGATCCAACAGCACTCTTGGTTCCCACTCCTGCGTTCACTCAGCACCTGCCTGGTAGAAGTTAGTCATGTATCCATGCTCGAATCTGTCCTCTCTATTCCAAATCTGAGTGACCGAGCACAGACGTACCTCAGAGATATTGTGAGTTCGGTTCCAGACCACTGCAATAGAGTGAGTATTGCAATAAGGCAAGTCCTAGTGTATACTAAAGTTATTTTTATGCTATACTGAAGTCTCTTAAGTGTGAAATAGCGTTATGCTTAAAAAAACAATGAACATATCTTAATTAAAAAATACTTTATTGCTTAAAAATGCTGACCATCATCTGAGCCTTCAGCGAGTCATAATCTTTGTGCTGGTGGAGGGTCTTGCCTTGGCGTTGGTGGCTGCTGACTGATCAGGGTGGTGGGTGCTGAAAGCTGGGGTGGCCGTGGCCATTTCTTAAAACAAGACAACAGTGAAGTTTGCTGCCTCGATTGACTTTTCCTTTCATGAACAATTTCTCTGTAGCATGCAATGCTGTTTGAGAGCATTTTATTGACAGTAGAACTTCTTTCAAAATTGGAGCCAATTCTCTCAAACCCTGCCACTGATTTATCAACTAAGTTTATGCAGTATTCTAAATCCATTGTTGTCATTTCAACAATCTTCACAGCATTTCACCAGGAGTAGATTCCATCTCAAGAAACCACTCTCTTTGTTCATACATAAGAAGCAACTCCTCATCCATTAATGTTTTATCATGAGACGGCAAACAATTCAGTCACCATTCCTTCCGGCTCCACTTCTAATTCTATTCCTCTTGCTGTTTCCACCACATCTGCAGTTACTTCCTCCACTGAGGTCTTGAGCCCCTCAAAATCATCCATGAGGGTTGGAATCAACTTATTCCAAACTCCTGTTAATGTTGATATTTTGACCTCTTCTCATGAATCACTAATGTTCTTCATGGCCTCTAGAATGGTAAATCCTTTCCAGAGGTTTGCAGTTGACTTTGTCCAGGTCCATCAGAAGACTCACTGTCTATGGCAGCTATAGCCTAACAAAGTGCATTTCTTAACTAATAAGACCTGAAGTTCGAAATTAATCCTTGATCCATAGGCTACAGAATGGATGTCGTGTTAGCAGGCATGAGAACAAAATTAATCTCATTATACATCTCCATCGGAGCTCTTGGGTGACCAGGTGCATTGTCAATGCAGCAATATTTTGAAAAGAATCTTTTTTTCTGAGCAGTAGGTCTCAACAGTGGGTTTAAAATATTCAGTAAACCTTGTTGTAAACAGGTGTGCTGTCATCCAGGCTTTGTTACTCCATTTATAGAGCACAGGCAGAGTACAAAATCCTTAAGGGCCCTAGGATTTTAGGAACGGTAAAGGATCATTGGCTTCAACTTAAAGTCACCAACTGCATTAGCCCCTAACAAGACAGTTGGCCTGTCCTTTGTAGCTTTGAAGCCAGGCATTGACTTCTCCTCTCTAGCTAGGAACGTCCTAGATGGCATCTTCTTTCAATATGAGGCTGTTTGTCTACAGTGGAAGTTTGTTGTTTAGTGTAGCCACCTTCATGAATTATCTTAGCTAGATCTTCTGGATTACCTGCTGCAGCTTCTTCATCAGCACTTGCTGCTTCATCTTGCACTTTTATTTTATGGAGTTGGCTTCTCTCCTTAAACTTCATGAACCAAACTCTGCTAGCTTCTGACTTTTCTTCTTTTCTTCTGCAGCTTCCTCACCTCTCTCAGCCTTCATGGAATCAAAGAGAGAGTTGGGGCCTCGCTCTGGATTAGCCTTTGCATTAAGGGAATGTTGTGGCTGTTTTTTTTCTTATATCCAGACCACTAAAACTTTCTCCACATCAGCAGTAAGGCTGTGTTGCTTTCTTACGAATCACATGTTCACTGGAGTAGCACTTAATTTCCTTCAGGAACTTTTCCTTTGCATTTATTCTCCTTAAGTCTCCTTCTCAACAGCCCTTATCAACTTCAGCAGGTTACTTTCCATCCTACCTCTTAAAGGCAGTTGAGAACAAGAGGCATGATTACTTTCAAATGTCTGTCCCCTAACTTTGTGTATCTACATCTGTGCATATTTTCACATTTTCTTTAAGATCAGATAATAAAGTCCCTACAATAAAGACTCTGCCCTTAGCTACTTCCCTCCCCTCTAGCAACCACCTGTTTTTCCTCGTATTGATGACTTTGTTTTATGTTTCTTCATTTGTTTTGTTTTTTAGATTCCACATATAAGTGCAACCATATGTATTTGTCTTTCTCTGACTTATTATTTCACTTAGTATAATACCCTGTAGGTTCATCCATGTTGTTGTAAATGGCAAGATTTCATTCCTTTTTATGGCTGAATAATAGTCCATTATATATATATATCACATCTTCTTTATCCATCTATTGATGGGCACTTAGGTTACTTCTGTACTTTGTGAGTAATGCTGCAATGAACATAGGGGTGCATATATATTTTCCAGTTAGTGTTTCCTTTTCTTTGGAAAAATACCCAGAAGTGGAATTGATAGATTGTATGGTAGTTTTAATTTTTAATTTTTTGAGGAAGCTCCATACTGTTCTCCATAGTGGCTGCACCAACTTACATTCCTACCAACAGTGCACGAGAGTTCCCTTTTTTCCCCATCCTTGCCAACACTTTTTATTTGTTGTCTTTTTGATAATAGCCATTCTGAGGTATGAGGTAATACCTCATTGTGGTTTTGATTTTCATTTCCCTAATGATTAGTGATGTTGTACATCTTTCTTTGTGTCTATTGGCCATCTGTATATCTTGTTTGGAAGAATGTCCATTCAGGTCCTGTGCCCATTTATTAATCAGGTTTTTATTTTTTTCCTGAAGGTGAGTTGTATGAGTTCTTTGCATATTTTTGATGTTAATCCCTTAACAGATATGTCATCCTCCTATTCAGTAGTGGCCTCCTTTTGTTGATAGTTTCCTTCTCTGTGCAAAAGCTTTTTAATTTGATGTAGTCTTGTTTCTTTTTGTTTTTGTTTGCCTGAGGGGAGATATTCCAAAAACATATTGCTAAGACTGACGTCAAAGAGTATACTGCTTATGCTTTCTTCTAGGAGTTTTATGGTTTCAGGCCTTCCATCTGAGTCTTTAATATATTTTGAGTTTATTTTTGTGTGCAGTGTGAGTAAGCAGTCCAGTTTGATTCTTCTGCATGTAGCTGTCCAGTTTTTCCAACATCATTTATCGAAGAGACTTTCTTTTCTGCGTTGTGTATTCGTGCCTCCTTTGTCATAGATTAATTGGCCATAAAAGTGTGGGTTCATTTCTGTACTCTCTATTCTGTTCCATTGATCTATTTGTCTGGCAGTTGTAGGGGTGTTGAGAAGGGAGCAGATTGTGGGTGTATTGGAAGCAGGGCCAGCAGGCCTTGCTGGTGGGTTGGATGTGGGCTGTGACAGAACGAGAGGGGTCCCCGGACCATGCAACGGATGGGCTTGCCAGCATCCGAGGCTGGGAAGGCCGTGGGTGGGGTGGGCTTGGGGAGGGGTGTTCAGAGTCTCAGTTTTGGAGATACTGATCATTAGACGTCCACATGGAGCTGTCACATAGGCAGTCATGGGGCTACACAGGAGAGACGTCACCAACCGTGTGACTATAGACAGAGACCAGAAGAGGGGTGAGGACAGAGCCCCAGGGTCGGGTCTTCTAACCTAAAACAGCAGCTAACTCGTCCAACATGGCGGCACAGACCAGTACTTTAGGTATATTTTTTTAAGGGTCTTGTACTGAGATGCTGGAGAAAATATAATGCTATCCAACACTAACAGCCTACTGAGATTCTTGGAAAACTTCTCGAGTGAAATCGTTTCCTCTACGTTCAGCAACATAGATGCTTGACTTCAACAAAGCATTCTTGGTTTTTAAACAAACTCCAGATTTCTTTGCGTAAAATTAAAATGGCCTTGCCTGTGAGTGTCCTTATGACCCTTTGACTTAGCTGTAATTGGCTGATTGTCCATGTTCCTGAACTGTCCTAATACACTGTCAACTCCGCATTCACGTTGTCTGTCATTTGTTTGTTTGTTGAAAATCTCAAGGACCAGAAATTCCAAATGACTCTTCCCTTTGGAGGTGGACACCTGTGTCACAATCCCACCTCCTGTTGACACCGGTGTCTCTCTGAAGCTGAGGAGGTCTGTTCGTAGAACCCAGACATGGAGGGTCCCCAACCCCCGGGGACAGGGGTCAGGGGGCGAAGGCCCAGCCCTGGTTTAGAGAGACAGGCTCTGTGGGGATGGGTTGCCAGCGGGACCGAGCCCCAGGGACTAGCTCGGTATCACTCGCTGTGCCCTGTTGTCTCCCTTCTCTGTCTGGCTTTTCCAGCCACCTCACTCCTGTGACCTCGGTACCATTCAAAACCTTATAGGGAGTTTTACTCTTCCCTCCCTGTAAGGATTTGCCATGTACCTAGTGTGGAAGGTCATCAAGTGAAAATACCTCATGTTGCAGTACTTACCTCAGGCGTCTGCAGTTGCTGCTTCCTCCGTCCTAAATGCCGTTCCTCTAGATGTGACTTGCTTCACTCCCTCAGATCCTCACGATCTTGTTCAAATGTCACCTCCTTGCTAGTGTCGACCGTCCTGGAAACTAATACCCTCACCTGTGCCTTCACTTCTCTTGTGACTTTTCTCCATGGCACTAATCCTCATCTGATATTCTTTATATTTTATTGTTTGTCATCTCTCGCCCTTTACAAAAATCCAAGAGGACTGGAGTTTCACCTGTTTTGTACATTGACCTGGGCCTTCTTCACCCACAACGGCACTTGGTACAAATAGGCACTAAAAAAAAAAAGAGAGAAAAAATAGGCACTCAAATATTGGTTGAACACGAAATTTATATGGCAGTGGTTTTCTAAAGAATATGGCCAGGAAAATGCTTTTTCCCTTCAAGATGTTTTTAACCTTGCAATGAGCATTATAAATGTATTGTGGTATCTCTTTTACCTTGGCTAAATTTAATACTCAATTCGAGTAACTTTATATCCTTTGCTTCAGCATTCGATAAGTGCTAGTTAATATTTCTATGGATGAAGATTTTCAAGGAATTAGCTGTTAACTCAACAGAGAAGAACTCAGTCAACCCAAACGAAACAGATAACATTGTGATCACTGATATGTACTTACTATTCCATTACCTTTGAGAGAGGCTAAAAAAAAGGATTAAGTTAGCTCAGTGGTTCTCACAGCCTGGTCCCCAGATAAGCCCCTTCAGGATGCCCTGGGAATTTGTTAGAAATGCAGATTTTCGGGCTCCGCTCCATAGCCACTGAATCAGAAATTCTAAGAGGGGGCCCAGCAACCCGTGTTTTACCAAACCTTCCAGGTAATTCTGATGCACACTGAAGTTTGAGAGCCATAAAGTTAGATAACACACTCAGATTTTAATGAAAGAGACTATATCAAACTCATTTTTTCTCTTATGTCTTAAAATAGATTTTTGACTCAGTTTTAGTGGTCTTTGCTGAAAGGCCAGGGGTAGATGAGGAAACTTCATGGAGTAAAATCACCGCTTGACAAACATTCTCTGAACTTATGGGTGAAATCTCAAATTCCAGCCATTCTGAGGAGCAAACCCATTCACATCCTTGCTATAATATCTGAATTTTAGAATAAAGATGTTCTTAAGGACACAAATTAGTATACAGTGTTCTCTAAAGTTAGATTACCGTGTCTATGGTTGATACCAATTAATGTTCTTATACTGTTGAATATGGTACCACGGAGGACACATGATTTGGAGCGTGAGGTATTTCTTCAGAGGTGATGGAGGGGTCCCACCTGCTGCCTTTTGCTAAGAACAGACTGTGATTTTTGTCTCTTACAGGTATACACATGTGGTAAAAGATTATTTCACTTCCTTACATATGCCCAATGGCTATTTCCAAGTTTGGGGAAATGTTTCCTTCGTCCTAAAAAAATGAGTTCTTATCCATCTTAAATATTTTCTTACCAATTCAAAGTGAGGCTACCAAAACAACAGCATGAATCCCTGGAGAAACGCTCCTACACAGACAGGAAAACGCCTATAATTCTTGTTGATCAGAGGAAGTCCCAGAATACACGTTAGTCTAAAGGGTTCCCTCAGGTCTTCTAAAGAGCTATTAATAAAATAATATATATATACACAAAATGAAAGACAAACAAATAAACTTAATAAAATGTGTTTCAGTACCTCTTACAGGGCCCTGGTTCATTTGTTCATTCGTACCTTTTCACTGGTGTACTGAGGTTAATATATTTCATTTTTATCACTGTTAGTGTAATTATAATTATGTTTATGATTTCTCATTGTTTTTTCCTTTTTGTACACACATGCAGAAATTGTGCCTTCTATTACAACTGCAGAATTGACTATATATACAGAAACGTAATGAAGTACAAGAAACATAATGAAGGCTCGAAACAGGAAGCTTTTTTTTTTTTTTTTTTGCCGCAGAGAGGAGGTTTCCATCCTGTGAGGTCTTGACACAATTATTCTATTTTCTTTCAGATAAAAAAAGTTTGTGTTTAATTCCATTTTAGTGTTTTCCTGTTTCTCTTTGTAGAGTTTCTCTACTCTCATCAGATATGATTTTTCACAGATTTGGACTCTGTGGGTCTGTGGGAATAAGATTCGTAACCACGTATGTGAAAACAATTTCCTGTAAAGCTTCATGACTCCACGCAGATACACATATGAGTACCGATTGACATGTCTGCTCTGAGAAGCTGCAGGGCCTGTGTCTCCACTTCACCCTAAACTCATTTCCTGCCAGGCAGAACTCTTGAAACAGTTCAAGCAAAATCATTCTAAGAATATAGTGAATTATGTGCTGATCTCATGAGGGGAGCATTAAGCTCGTCGTTTGCCAGGAGTTCATTTCTCAGTAACCCTGATACACCACTTGCCAAAAAATTGCCGTTTAGTGCTTCACTTCAGAAGTGATTTATTTTTAAAAGTATTTCCAGATGTTTGAATTCACCTTCAAAAAGCCACATTTTCAAAAGTGAGTGACCTTGACTCTCAGCTACCCCGTCAAGTCCCGCACTTTTGTTTAATGTGTTGAAATAAAGATGCCTATTTGTTTTGACTCACTGCCGTCTTAGCTCAGGAAACCCCCACTGCACATGCGCTGAGACCAGCTCGCAGGACTGCGTGGGGGGGCTGGTGCCACATCTGCTTCTAGTCTGTCCAGCCCCAGTGAGGATTGCCCCGCCGCTGCTCGTGAGAACCTGGGCTCCTGCTGCCTCCCATTAGCAAAGAAAGGAAGAGGCCGCACGGCTGAGTGACCTCTGTCACTCCGTACAATTCTCTGTGTAAACACGTTCCTGGGGGTGAACAGCGCACTCAGAGTGGTGTACCTTTCCTAGCTTCCAGGGGCGGAATGAGAGCACTTGTGCATTCCGTGCACTGGAGTTTAAATCTCGGCTCTTGCTAAGACACAAAGTGGCTGTAAGTGGCGTGTTTATCAACTGTCTACTTGGTCCATGGAAGCAGGGAAAAGTCATTTTCTGTGCAGAATTGGAAAATTGTATTTTGTTTACTTACACTGAATACAGAGAAAGTTCTACCCTCCCTTTAGATTAGAGATTTACTGAACCTACTGCTAGGCAGCTGCTTCAGAATATTTTAACATTGGATGTAGGCTCTAAGAAAAAGCACGTATTTATGAAAAAATAAAACTTTATGAAATGATCTTTCTCGGCAGGAAGCCAGCTAGCAGTGGACACGTGCTGGGTCAATTATTGTCAATGGAGTTCTAATTTATTAACGTACAGGGCACACTGCCTTTGGCGTTCTATTCCAATGAGTGGTCGCCTTCACAGTACCCTGCAGTGCCTGCTGCACAGACCACAAGATTTCTCCCTGCAGATTTGCGTATTCAATGTGTGTGGGGGGTGTGGGCATTCTTCAGATTGCGGACTAGAGCTTCTGTTTAGATGCTTGTCTGAGCTGAGAACGCTTCTGGCACTTGGCCATGATGATTAACACCATGGCCTTCAAATTGGCCGGCCATGGATTCAAGCCAGCTCTCGTTCACTAACTGTGTGACCTCGGGAAGGTAGCTTTGCGTCCACTCATTTTTAAAATGGAGATATACTCTTATCACAACCATTGTGAGTGACGAGGCTCTGAAAGTAGAGTACTTAATTCAGTATTTGTCACAGAATAAGTGCTATGTATCTACTTTATATATATATGTATAAAATTGTAATTATTTCTATTATGGTTATGACCAACTATATGCCATCTTGAATATCTATTGTGGGATTCTAAAGCAGAGCTCCTCGAATGAAATGACTTACAGAAAAAAAGCAAAGCCAGTATTCCTTTCTTAAGCGACATCTTGATTCAGTCACTTTTGAAATGTCATCGTCACCTTAATTATCTTACGAACATACTCTTTCTTTTTTGTTTATGGATCATTTTTATCAGAGAACTTCGTGTAGGGAGAAGATTTGTTTCTTCCTGTGTAGCAGGCAGAAGTCAGTCTGTGACCCCTGCTAAGCACGGAGCCTTCGGGGGGCAGCTGAATAGAGCTTTCTTGCAGCCTTGCTCTGGTTTTTGTCCATGTGTCCACGGCCCTAAACTTTACCAATTCCAGCGCATGTGTAAACCACAGAATAATGGATATGAAATTGGAAAGCTCGCACCCTGAAACTCCGTTGCCGGGGAATGCGTAGCAGTGTTTATAGGAAGTAAATGGTGCTGACAACACAGTATCCACTTTCAGCTCTGATGTCAAGCAGGAAGCAGCTCTTCCTGCCAGAGGGGCCCAAACGTCCAGCTCCGCTCTCCTGTCTGCCTTCAGCGGGGCGGGTGTGCTCTGTGTGCACGTTTCCCTGCATCTTTTTGGGGACTCCAGGCGGGTATGTCCCAGAATGTCCCTCCTCCTCAGAGATGCATTCTCCGAGATCGGAGCATCGTTGGTAACCCTTCCCTTTCCTTTGGTTCCCGGCTTCTTTTCAATGGGTCCAGACTGGCTTATTTCTGTTACGGACTTTGAACTGAGGGGGATCCATCAGGCGCAGTCTCAGTAGCTGACCACTTGTCCCGGTGTGCCGGGCTACACCGCTTGTTCCTGTAATTAATACGAGCGCTCCCTTTCACTTGCAAAGTGCCCAGTTTAGAAATAAGTTGTAGGAGTCTCAGGCCCGAGTCTCAGACAGTGTGGGCACAGCGTTTGCACTGCTGCTTTAGCCTCTTTCCTTCTGAAGGAGACTGGGGAGAGGAGGTCAGTGTGCCTCTGCCTGGCTGTGCGTCTCCCCGGCTGGGTAGGCTACAGTGCAGTGGGGTCTTGGCCAGTCCCCACTTTGCCAGGGTCCCTAACTCTGCTACTGATTTCAAGGCAGCCTGTGGTTCTTTGACAGGGGCTGGAAGCGGAAGGCTGGCCCTATGAGCATCCTTGGACGGGAATATACCACACCCCATTCTGTGCCAACCCATGTTCTTGAATATGGCAGTTGTATTGCCTTCGGCAGATCTAAGCCAATGGGGCTGGCGTGGTGGAAGAAGTCATGATTATGGCCAACTCTGGGGACTGCTCTGAGCAGTAGGGGGTGCCTGCTTAGTTTTCTGTTCAGTGAATCCTGGGTATTTGGGCCTGCAGGGAGATACTAACATTTTTCCCTACCAGCTTTGCCACCCTCTGCCTTACATCGGTTCACAGAGTCCAGTATATAACTCCAAAATGTATTTTTCTATATATCCTCATTGATGATGCAGTTATTAAAATTTTTCTAATTTTGGCATATGATGATCTCCATTTTCTAAGTAATGTTGCTGATTTTTCTCTTGTGTGTGTTCATGGCCACACATCTCTCCATGGGACTTTAGTAGAGGATACATCAGGCACCAATAAATTGACAAGTTAACTCCAAATTCCCAATTCAATTAATACCTGGTTGAGTTATGTCCTTAAATATTTCATTTAAGATGTTTTATTCTGTCTTCAGATGCGAGGTGGTTCTATGATTTTTTATTAATACTGTTTACATGGCAAGTAATAGAAACTGATACTGGCCTGAGAAAATGAGAATTTATTGGAAAGATACTGGAATATCTCGCAGAACCCAGGAACGAGCTCAATAACCAAGGCTTGAGTAAAGGGAAGCACCGAGGTCCTGGCAGCAGGGGTCCAAGACAGCATGGGGACAGCAACATCTGCTGTGTAAGTCTCCAGATTCTCAGCCCCAAATTACACATTCCTGGCACGAAATCCGATGGCCCTGTTTGCCTGTGGCATGGGGGTAGGGTCACTTAACACAGACATGACTGTTGGACAGTGTTCAGAGCAGGCAGACTTGGAGCAGTATTTGTCTTTCTCTACTCCAGTTTTTATGCGGGCTATCTTGGTTACATCTTTTGTATCAAAACTATTGAAATATGAAATGTTCTCTCAGCATTTCCCTTGGCCATCTCCCACATTTGTGCATCCAGGACATCTGTACTCTAAGGAAAGGCATGTGATAGCTAAAAAGAGAAAAACTGGATTATTTTAGAAGGAGTGTTCTTATGAGATGGTAAGGAAATTATTAACCCAAGCCTTCTCTACCAAGATTATTCCCTGACTTGGGGAAGGGTATAACGTTAGAAAGGAGACTGTGAGAATGAAAATACCATCAGATCTCAGCAAGAGTGAGCCGGCAGGCTGCTCCCCAGACCATGCCCCAGGCGGGTGACAGAAACCCCGCCTGATTTGTGGAGCTGAGACACTCAGGGGTTCCTGGAGAGACAGTGAGACCCGCAGAAGAAAGGAATAATTCCCAAGCACGTAGGAGCAGCGTGGAGTGGCAGACAGCCACCGAACCCAAGAGTTCATGAAGATGGGGAAGACAAACGACCCCACACGCAATCAACTGCCTGTATCACGGGTCAGATGGGGGGATGGACACGCCAGCAGATGCCTGGAATGCAGCAGAAGGTGCACAGATGAATGAATGAATGACACTGTGGCAGTTGGTAAACTCCCTAGAATTTAGACACAGTCCTGGTAAAATTTTAGGTTAAAATTCTGCTATCCTGAATTGGAAAAGGAAAACAAAAACAAAGAAAATTTACATTTCTGCAATGGTTGAGGTTGTAAACTGATATATCTGCAACATTTACTTGCTAAAACTGAACTGCATGCAATTGTAACTTTTTCTGTGCTGGGGGGCTTTTTATATGGGCTTGGGTTCATTTATTTCTTGAAAGTTTGAGAGCCTCCACCATCAATCCTAGCTGTACACATACAAATGTAGCTTCTGTGGAAATGGACAAAATTTTGACATTTTTGACAGTGGTTGTTTTTTGAAGAAATGAAATTATTTACTCTTAAAATACATTTCCCTTTGTTAAAAAGTGATGTATCCATTTGTATACGATTTTAAAAATTCAAGTCAAGCAAAGGGAAGACATCTTAAATTATCCGTAATTTCACTACTCAGAGAAAAAATACTGTTAAGAAATTGGTGTCTATTTATCTATAATTCTTAATATATAATACTTTACATTTTAATCAACTTTATTTTCCATTTCTTTTAAACATTTAAATTCATTATAATTGTGTGGTATTTACTTATAATTTTATTTTAAAATATTTTATAATGTTATTCTCTTTATTATTTTAATACTTGCTCATTGTAAAGGATTTGGGAAACATACTAAAATATAAATAATACAATAAAAACCATCACACAACTTTTAACACTTTGGTGTTTTTTCCTTTCAAATCTTCGTGTGTCTACACAAGCATACACAGGCAAATTTCAATTTTATGTATATTGTTTTATAATTAAAATTGTAAAATTCTCATTTATATACTTTTTTCTTTTTCACTGAATAAATTTGTCTCAAATTTATCTATTTCAGTTATCTTCTAAAATATTTTTTTCTTGGTGCATCCACTGTGGAAACCAGTATTGGAGGTTTCTCAAAACACTAAAAATAAAACTATTGAGTCTTAGTTGCTGTGCACAGGCTTTCTCTAGTTGCGGCAAGTGGGGGCTACTCTTTGTTGAGGAGCACGGGCTTCTCGTTGCGGTGGCTTCTCTTGTTGTGGAGCACAGGCTCTAGAGCGCAGGCTCAGTAGTTGTGGTGCACGGGCCCAGCCGCTCCGCGGCATGTGGGATCTTCCTGACCCAGGACTCGAACCCGTGTCCCCTGCATTGGCAGGCAGATTCTTAACCACTGTGCCACCAGGGAAGCCCCAGAACTTATTTTAGATGCTAAACTTCTGGGAAAGAAAAGAGACTCTTTGAGAGTCAAATCCAGTGAGACATATTTGGGGCCTGCTTCCAAGGACAATTTTACTCTCTCATCATAAATTTTCTCCCCCAAAAGCCAAATTTCTTTCCAAATTACAGTTTTTTGTGTGACAGAGTCCCATTGCTGGTGAAGTGACATGCCTTGAAGTCCTTAGCAAAGTCCTGTTTGTCATACAAAAGAGATCAACCTGTGGAATGAACTAGGATCTTGCGTCTGGTGCCAACAGCTAGCCATTGGATGAACAGCTAAACAGCAAAATCTGAAACCTTTTGGATACACCTCCACTGAATCTCTCCCCTTTCATTTTACTTTATGTATTTCTTGTCTTCTGACTTACTATTTTTCCCTCACATAATCTCTTATGCCTGGAATAGAACTTGCCCAAGTCCAAACTTGAAATAAAGAAATAATTGAAGTTTCTTTTTCATCCATTTCTGGGCTTGCTATGTTCAGCATCTCCAAAAAGAGAGACAAGCCTTTGCTTTACATTCCCTGGTCCCCAACCTACTTCCCCCCAGACCCCTAGAATCATGCTTTTCTCTTCCAACTTAGCACAGCCCACATTCAAAGCAAGATTTTTATGTCAATCATTTCTACTTCTGTTATGAATTTAAATCCATGGTGTCTAGGTTCTAAACATATTTAACTCAAAGACGTAGGTCTCAATTCTGACTGCTTATTGAAATCATATAAGGATCATTGAAACTCTACCTATACCTGAGCCCCCCCACACCTAAATATTTTGATTTGGTTTGTCTGGGATGGTGCCCAGTATTTTTTAAAACATTCTGTGTGATTTTCATGTACAGGATTCAGAGTCACCGACCTAAAGCCTAGCTCTAATCCTTTGTCTCTTATCAAGAGAGATAAGTAATTTTAAAAAAGGAGATACTGTTTCCGTCAAGGTACTATAAAGGGAAATAGATCCACTGCATATTACAGAAAAGAGATTTATTATTCGCTATTAGACTTTACATGTTGTGGGAGGAGCTGGGGAAGTTCAAAAATGAAAGCTGCGGGATCAGAGGAAAATAAGTACCAGCCTCCAGAAGCCCTGGCGTGAGTGGTCAAGTTGGAGGTTGCAGGGACACCTGGGAAGCCAGCCCTCCCCCAGCCCCCCCGCTGCAGAGCCAGGCTGGAGGGGCAGAGGCTGGAGCAGGCTGCACCTGCTGCCGGCTCTGGCGGCTGCTGCTCAGACGGACCGCGGCCAGGAGAGGAGGTGCTGAGAGCCAAGGCGAGGGTGGCCACGCTGGAACCACCACCCCTCTGCCTGCATCTCTCAGACAGCTAAACTACTCACTTTGCCTTCCGGATTTCACTCAAATTTCTCTTTTGACCAATTCTAACCTGGAGTAAAACAGAGACAGGGATGCTGCAAAGACAGTTTCTGTTGAGCCAAGCTGACACGTGGAGGGGTCAGGAGGAAAACACGGCAGCATTGGGGACTTAAACTAACATCAGCCTCTAGACAGCTACCTATGTTCTGCCCACTTCAACAGATGAGACCAGTCTTGCTCAAAAACATCTTATAACCACCTCACACCCATTAGGATGGCAATTGTCAAAAAAAACAAAAACAAGACAGAAAATAACGAGTGTTGGTGAGGATGTGGAGAAATTGGAACACAGCTGTGCACCATTGGTGGGAATGTGAAATGGTGCAGCCACTGTGGAAAACGGTATGGAGTTTCCTCAAAAAAAATAAACATAGGGATATCATATGATCCAGCAATTTCATTTGAGTATATACCCCAAACAGTGACAGCAGGTACTCAAACAGATATTTATACACGCATGTTCATAGCAGCATTATTCACAACACCCAAAAGATGCAAGCAGCCAAGTGTCCATCGATGGATGAATGGATAAAAAAAATGTGGTCTATCCATGCAATGGAATATTATTCAGCCTTAAAAAGGAAGGATATTCTGACACATGCTACAATGTGGATGGACCTCGGATACATTATGCTAAATGAAATTAGCCAGTCACAGAAGGACAGATACCGTATGATTCCACTTGTACGAGGACCCTAGGGGAGTCAAATTCATAGAAACAGAAATAGAATGGTGGGCGCAGGGGCTGGGAAGGGGAACCAGGAGTTATGGTTTAATTGGGGGCAGAGTTTCACTTCTGCAGGATGAGAAAAGTTCTGGAGCTGGATGTGGTGATGGTTGCACAACAATGTGAATGTACTTAATGCCACTCAACTCTACACTTAAAAATGGTTAAGATGGTAAATTTTATGTTATGTATATTTTACCACAATGAAAAAAGTGAGGAAGAGGGGGCCTAGGAGCCTGTTCAAAATGCTGAACTGTCTCATGCCAATTCTAAGTCTCTTTGCTCTTTGTTCTTCTGATGGAGGGGAATAAACGTCACAGACAACTCAGGAAACTAAATGAGCTCTCAGAAAAGGGGGAAAAAAAAAGGAAACCACACATTACTAATTAGGAGAAAAGATTTCCTCAATAGTCTCAACTTAATTGATTTATGGGGAAGGCAGTATGCATTTAAGAGGAGAAAAGAAGTAAAACACTTGACCAGCAAACAATCCAAGAGGAAAAACAAGTAAATGATTTGCGGAAGCTACTTGATTAAAAACATATTTTTAGGGCTTCCCTGGTGGCGCAGCGGTTGCGCAAACAAACATATTTTTAAAAAATATATATTCACTCCACATCTGTCAAAGTATAGGACACAACCATCAAAGACTCAATTCAAAAGAAGGTATAAAGGAGAAAAGATGTTAGGAGCTATCATGAGTATTTTTGCAAAACAGTATTTAAAAGATTATAGCAGATGGAATCACTTATAGTAATTAAATGCCATGTAAAAAGGATTAAATCATTATTGTTTTAAAAATCTCTCTCTGTGTGTGTATGTGTGTATCTGAAAGGACATACAACAAAGTATTATCAGAAATTATCTTCAGGATTTGAGATGACAAATTATTTTCCTCACTATGTATTGAGTTTCTAGCAATGAGAATGTCTTACTTCTACAATAGGAAAAGCTGTAATGCTATTTCAAACAAAATAGGCACAGCTCCCCACTTCTGGTCCAGTGTCTTCCTGGGAACGCAATGGAGGAGCTGCTCCTTAGAAGTGTCCCCTTGGAGGCGCTCGGGGAGCATCCCGGGCCCTCCTCGCGGCGCCTGGCGGGGCTGCAGGTGTACAATCAAGGGCAGCAAGGCGGGCTGACCACCCACAGTGAAGGAGAGAGACCGTGGCTGCGACCCGTCACAGCCCGCTGGTACCCAGCGGTTCCCATGACCGGCGGGGTGGGGAGGACCCTGTGGTGATGCAGGAGGACCCTGCGGTGATGCAGGAGGACCACGCAGTGATGCAGGAGGACCACGGGTAGTGTTGCAGGTGGGGGCTCCCAGCTGGACCCAAGCCGCAGCCGGGGTGCCAGGGTGCCTGCCTGGATGAGTGAGGGGCGTGTTTCCTTTCCAAAAACAACGTGCATCTCGCTTGGAGTCAGCACAGCATGGCTAAGACCTCACCAGTTGGCTGCCAGGAGGCCTGGCCCCGGTGGCAGCGAGCTTCCCCCGACACGGCCCACTGGCTTCAGCCCTTGCGTCTGTGAGGAGATCGTCACCAGCCAAGAGGGCAGCTGTCACGGATGCTTCTGGAAGCTCCTGCTGCGGTGATGCTGGCTGGCCCTGAAATGTTTCGCTCTGATGGGTGGGCTCTTTACGGCTCCTCAACCTGGGTTTCTGCACCCACAGGCCTAGACAAGGTGGAATCGGCACAGAACACGCCCAGGGAGACTCCGGACAATGCCTTTCACCGTGGCCCGAGGGGCAGCTGACCTGGATCCTGACCCAGCGACCCCCGGGGAGGGTCTCAGCCTGGGCTGCAGGGGTTCTCACACCCGAGTCCGGTTCTGGGCCCCAGGTGGTCCGGGCTCTGGGATTTTCCAAAGCTCCCCAGGACTCAGGCAGCAGCTAAAGCTGAGACCCCAGGTCAGACTCATGGCCTGTCAGCCTCTCCAGTGTGGCCCTTTGTGCTTGAGGCCACTTTAACAAGGCTGGCTCCCTGCGGGGCTGGGATTTCTGGGGGACAGAAGTGAGGCTGCTTCAGGGAAGGCTGGAAGCAGATGAAACTCGACACCAACCACTGCTTCCTGGGTGCCGTGTCATTACCAGGGTGTCACCTGTGAGCCACAGCAGTGAGTCCCTTCTGCCCCCTCCTGCTTCCCAGGTCCCCTTCTAGGACCCCCACTGGCAGAACCTAGGAGGACCAACTGGCAAAGGAGAAAGTTGGCACATGTCCCCAAAAGTCACAAAAGCGAGGTGTAGACAGGTGGGTTTGGAGGCAAAAGACAGCGTTTTAATAGCAGGCAGAGTCTCATAGCTGATTTACCTATACGCCCTTTAGTCATTTCAGAACCCAAACCTAGTTGCCCACTTCACCCAGCCTGCTCCCACGCCGACGTCTGGATGAAATTCAGAGCTCCTCCCCTCAGCCCCACGTCGGCCCCGCCTCCTGCCTCCCCTGTGCTCTCCACTCAGGGGACTTTCTCTCCGTCCACAGGCTCGCCACGCTGCCCTCAGACACAGAGGCTCTGCACCCGCACCTCTGCATCTGCCCTCATCTCTGCTCCTGCTTATCACCTCCTCCTCCTTCACATGCTATTTCAACTCCCACCTCCTTCCCTCTCTAAGTCAAATCCTTTCATCATACAGCCTCATAATGCCACGCGGCAATTCTTCGTAACGTTTATCACAGATGGAAGTTATAGACGTTTACATCGCACTTGTGAGATCTCTGTGGTTGCCTCTCTACTAGACTAGAAGCTCCAAGGGGCAAGCTCCAGTACCCAGCATCTGACACCTCGTCTGGCACAAAGTAAGTCCTCAAAAATCGGTGTGTTGGGCTTCCCTGGTGGCGCAGTGGTTGCGCGTCCGCCTGCCGATGCAGGGGAATCGGGTTCGTGCCCCGGTCCGGGAGGATCCCACGTGCCGCGGAGCGGCTGGGCCCGTGGGCCATGGCCGCTGAGCCTGCGCGTCCGGAGCCTGTGCTCCGCAACGGGAGAGGCCACAACAGTGAGAGGCCCGCGTACCGCAAAAAAAAATAAAAATAAAAATAAAAAGGTGTTGAATGAAACTTGCACTAAGCAGGACCCTTTGCCTACAAATATTTTTTAAAAGTCACAGAATTTCTAGAGCTAGAACCCAGCTTCTGTGAGGGTAAGGATCTTCACCTCTTTTGCTCACTGATGAAACCCCAGTGGCTCAACAGGGTTGACACGCCCAGACTCACACCTGTTCACTGGGGGCCGCTGACTTCCCAACCTGCCTTGGGTTGGGAAGTTTTTTCAAGCACACGATGAATTTTGAGTTTCTAATAATCTATGTGCCAGCAGGTTCAGAGTGATGAGGTCTGTCTTGCTTTAGTTGTTTCTTTGCCTTTTTATAATGCTAAAGATTAAAGCCAGCCAAATATTTGGGGATTTTTCCACTGAAATAAATCTCTGTGTTTCAAAATAAAAACCATATATACTTATTTTTTTACCACTTGAAGGAAGCTCGTCCATCCTTGTTTCCCAAAGACAGAGCTTCTCTGCAGAAGCGCCCTGCACTGCCCTCCCTTCCATGCATGTGGTGGGTGTCACAGATCCTGACCAAATGGATCAGGCACCCAGGCCAAGCTGGAGTTGAAGTGTCCAACCACCAATTCAACAGTTGGTGTGGAGTAGAGTTTCATGACTTACAAGGAGGATCTTAGGTGAGGGTGCTTCTGAGCTACCTCACTCTTCAGTGTGTCCTGGGTGCTACATGGAAGCTACAAAAGAGTTAGGGATTTGAAATAGGGCTAACTGAACCCGCCCCCAAGTGAGTGCCGATATTCCCAAATCAGTTCTGGGGGCCTGTCCTTGGTCAACATCCCACCCTGCTCTACAGTGCAAAGTGAGACACCAGCAGCCACTGCAAATTATCCCTGAAATTCAAACACGTTTCTCCCATCAAAAAGACCAGTGTAATGTCATGCATCACGAGAAAGTGTCTTGGAAAAAATTGCAGACCGAATTAGTCCAAAATTGTACAAAAACCATTGAACATCTGCCCTTGGATAAAGCAAGATAATGCATGTAAAATACTTGTCAATGCAAAGAGCTACATACATCTTAGTTATTATTACAATCAGCAGAGTTCTAGTCTTTTTTTTTTTTTTTTTTTTTTTTTGCGGTACGCGGGCCTCTCACTGCCGTGGCCTCTCCCGTTGCGGAGCACAGGCTCCGGACGTAGCTTGAAATGACATATCATTTACTGACCTTACATAAAACATATGTCATTAGCAGCATCGATTATCACATATCTCTTTTTTTTTTCTTTTTTTTTTTGTGGTATGCGGGCCTCCCTCCGCTGCGGCCTCTCCCGTTGCGGAGCGCAGGCTCCGGACGCGCAGGCTCAGCGGCCACGGCTCACGGGCCCAGCCGCTCCGCGGCACGTGGGATCCTCCTGGACCGGGGCACGAACCCGTGTCCCCTGCCTCGGCAGGCGGAATCTCAACCACTGCGCCACCAGGGAAGCCCAGAGTTCTAGTCTTGAGTCATAAGAACTGTATTTCATTCTTTCATTCAACAAAATAAGTGTCTACCACATTCCAAGCAGCATTGTGGGCCCCTGATATAGAACAGTGAGCAAAAGAGACAAAATTCCTAACCTCCTGGACCTTCTAATGAGGGAGCAGGAAAATAAGGAAAATGAATAAGAAAAATGAATTTCATGTTAGATAACTAGAAGTTCAAAGAGAAAATTAAAACAAGAAGGAGGGGTAGACAGCAGAGGGAGGGTTGGAATTTTCAGTGAGGTGACAGGGAAGGCCTTCCCCTGATGTGCCATTTGAGTAAGGTTGAGAGGCCAGCATAGCTGCAGCATCTAAGTGAGGAGAAAGAAGCAGGAGGGCAGGGGTAACAGGGGCCGGATTCTGTAAGGACATTGTTTAAAGGGCCTTTTCAAGGATTTGGCTTTTACTCTAAGATGAGAAGTCACCAGAGGATTCTGAACAGAGGATTAGCAATATTTTAACTTTATCACCTTGTCCACTGTTGTGAACCCTTTCTTGGCCTGAGCTGTCTTGTCTTTAAAAGAAAAAGTGATGTAGTTGTGTGCCTGTCATGTGCCAGACCTACCATGTACATGATACCATTTAATCCTAGTGATGGATTTTATTATATCAGTTTTATTCTAGAGTCTAACAAGAGTAAATGACCATCCCAGGGTCATGTAGAAAGTAATTAACTGGCCTAGGATTAAACCAGCCTATTATAGTCCAAAGGCCAGGCCCAATCTAATAACCACACTGCCTTTCACAAAACAAATGTATCTTTTAGAAGAGTGATCATCTGATCGTGGGGGCATAGGTACACAAAATCTAGTCACTGAAGCCCTAGTAAAAAATAGTAGACTACATCGGTATACATCAGTTTGCAAAGGATTTTCACATCCATTATATCATATTATAAGCACAGCAGGACTTCTCTGGTGGTGCAGTGGTTAAGAATCCACCTGCCAAGGGAACATGGGTTTGATCCGTGGTCTGGGTAGATCTCACATGCCACGGAGCAACTAAGCCTGTGCACCACAACTACTGAAGCCCACACGGCTAGAGCCCGTGCTCCACAACAAGAGAAGCCACCACAATGAGAAGCCCATGCACTGCAAAGAAGAGTAGCCCCTGCTCGCTGCAACTAGAGAAAGCCTGAGCACAGCAATGAAGACCCAACACAGCAATAAATAAATAAATAAATAAATAAATTTATCTTTAAAAAAAAGCACAGCAGTAATAAAAGCAGTAGTACCTTAACTTTGAGAGGTGACTTGTTAAAGGACAGAATGCAGAATTTCAAATTACCAGTACTCTTTATTCTTCACAAGCTTTACAATTCTTAGTGCTGAAAAACTAAGGGACAAATAAAGGACCCAGTGACAGAGATCAAGGGCAGAATATTATGGCAAAACCCTGCCCCAATATTACCTGTAAATTTAAGAATTAGAAATACAGGTCCTGAGCCTCATCCACCAAAAGGAAGACAGCAGAAGCAAGAAGAACTACAATCCTGCAGCCTGTGGAACAAAAACCACATTCACAGAAAAATACACAAGATGAAAAGGCAGAGGGCTATGTACCAGATTAAATAAATAAATAAATAAATAAATAAATAAATTTATCTTTAAAAAAAAGCACAGCAGTAATAAAAGCAGTAGTACCTTAACTTTGAGAGGTGACTTGTTAAAGGACAGAATGCAGAATTTCAAATTACCAGTACTCTATTCTTCACAAGCTTTACAATTCTTAGTGCTGAAAAACTAAGGGACAAATAAAGGACCCAGTGACAGAGATCAAGGGCAGAATATTATGGCAAAACCCTGCCCCAATATTACCTGTAAATTTAAGAATTAGAAATACAGGTCCTGAGCCTCATCCACCAAAAGGAAGACAGCAGAAGCAAGAAGAACTACAATCCTGCAGCCTGTGGAACAAAAACCACATTCACAGAAAAATACACAAGATGAAAAGGCAGAGGGCTATGTACCAGATGAAGGAACAAGATAAAACCCCAGAAAAACAGCTAGATGAAATGGAGATAGGCAATATTCCAGAAAAAGATTTCAGAATAATGATAGTGAAGATGATCCAAGGCCTCAGAAAAAGAATGGGGGCAAAGATAGAGGAGATGCAAGAAATGTTTAACAAAGACCTAGAAGAATTAAAGAACAAACAAACAGAGATGAACAATACAATAACTGAAATAAAAACTACACTAGAAGGAATCAATAGCAGAATAACTGAGGCAGAAGAATGGATAAGTGACCTGGAAGACAGAATGGTGGAATTCACTGCTGCAGAACAGAATAAAGAAA
>NC_041218.1:103077180-103077624 GCF_002837175.3 Physeter macrocephalus | reverse complement strand
GAAATCAAAAGCTTTACAGACAAGCAAAAGCTAAGAGAATTCAGCACCACCAAACCATCTCTACAACAAATGCTAAAGGAATTTCTCTAAGTGGTAAACACAAGACAAGAAAAGGACCTACACAAACAAATGCAAAACAATTAAGAAAATGGTAATAGAAACATACATATCAATAATTACCTTAAACGTGAATGGATTAAATGCTCCAACCAAAAGGCACAGTCTTGCTGAATGGATACAAAAACAAGACCCATATATATGCTGTCTACAAGAGACCCACTTCAGACCTAGGGACACATACAGACTGAAAGTAAGGGGATGGAAAAAGATATTCCATGCAAATGGAAATCAGAAGAAAGCTGGAGTAGCAATTCTCATATCAGACAAAATAGACTTTAAAACAAAGATTATTACAAGAGACAAAGAAGGACACTACATAATGAT
>NC_041218.1:103075751-103076312 GCF_002837175.3 Physeter macrocephalus | reverse complement strand
AAGCAACTCTATGCCAATAAAATGGACAACGTGGAAGAAATGGACAAATTCTTAGAAAGGTATAACCTTCCAAGACTGAACCAGGAAGAAATAGAAATTATGAATAGACCAATCACAAGTAAAGAAATTGAAACTATGATTAAAGATCTTTCAACAAACAAAATTCCAGGACCAGTTGGCTTCACAGGTGAATTCTATCAAGCATTTAGAGACAAGCTAACACCCATCCTTCTTAAACTCTTCCAAAAAATTGCAGAGGAAGAAAAACTCCCAAACTCATTCTATGAGGCCACCATCACCCTGATACCAAAACCAGAGAAAGATACTACAAAAACAGAAAATTACAGGCCAATATCACTGATGAACATAGATGCAAAAATCCTCAACAAAATACTAGCAAACAGAATCCAACAACACATTAAAAGGATCATACACCATGATCAAGTGGGTTTTATCCCAGGAATGCAAGGATTCTTCAGTATACGCAAATCAATCAATGTGATATACCATATTCACAAATTGAGGGAGAAAAACCACATGATCATCTCAATAGATGCAGAA
>NC_041218.1:103059636-103075741 GCF_002837175.3 Physeter macrocephalus | reverse complement strand
GGCAATCAGAGAAGAAAAAGAAATAAAAGGAATACAAATGGGAAAAGAAGAAGTAAATCTGTCACTGTTTACAGATGACATGATACTATACATAGAAAATCCTAAAGATGCCACCAGAAAACTAGTTGAGCTAATCAATGAATTTGGTAAAGCTGCAGGAACCAAAATTAATGCACAGAAATCTCTGTCATTCCTATACACTAATGATGAAAAATCTGAAAGAGAAATTAAGGAAACACTCCCATTTACCATTGGGAGTGTAAGGCCAGACACTATTAAACTCTTAAGAGGAAAACATAGGCAGAACACTCTATAACATCAATCACAGCAAGATCCTTTTTGACCCACCTCCTAGAGAAATGGAAATAAAAACAAAAATAAACAGATGGGACCTAATGAAACTTAAAAGCTTTTGCACAGCAAAGGAAACCATAAACAAGATGAAAACACAACCCTCAGAATGGGAGAAAATATTTGCAAATGAAGCAGCTGACAAAGGATTATCTCCAAAACATACAAGCAGCTCATGCAGCTCAATATCAGAAAAACAACCAACCCAATCCAAAAAATGGGCAGAAGACCTAAATAGACATTTCTCGAAAAAAGATATACAGATTGCCAACAGACACATGAAAGGATGCTCAACATCACTAATCGTTAGAGAAATGCAAATCAAAACTGCAATGAGGTATCACCTCACACCGGTCAGAACGGCCATCATCAAAAGGTCTGCAAACAGTAAATGCTGGAGAAGGCGTGGAGAAAGGGAACCCTCTTGCACTGCTGGTGGGAATGTAAACTGATACAGCCACTGTGGAGAACGGTATGGAGGTTCCTTATAAAATACTATTTTACGAGAGTTAAATTTTGTTGCCTTTGTAGAAATTTTTTCTGAATCCTAGTACTCTATTAGAGCCCCAAATGCCCACTCCATTCTCTGCCTTTGCTGTCCTTTACTTAAAATGTGGTTTAGTGAGTGAAGTAAGTCAGAAAGAGAATAACAAATATCGTATATTAACACATATATGTGGAACCTAGAAAATGGTAGAGATGAACTGGTTTGCAGAGCAGAAATTGAGACTCAGAAGTAGAGGAAAAATGTATGGACACCAAGAGGGGAAAGCGGCAAGGGATGGGGGCTCTGGTGTAATGAATTGGGATATTGCGATTGACATGTATACACTGAAGTGTATAAAATGGATGATTAATAAGGAAAAAAATTAATTAATTTTTAAAAAAGAAAGTTCTAAGAATAAAATGTTGGAAATGATTGAAACTTAAAAAAAAAAAAAAAGATAGAGAGAAATACACGTCCTACAGCTGGTCTTAGGAGCGTCATAAGGTGATCCCTGAAGAGAAAGCTGTAGCAGGTCTGGCTTGGGTCCCAAATGCATCCTTCACTCATGGCTTGCTTTGCCTGATTAGCTGACATCTATGTATAACTTGGTCCCCTCTTCAACTCCTCACGCTCTGCTTCCACTGATCCACCCGCACTCTGTGTCCCCAGCTTGACCTGGCATCTGAGTAATCCGGGCTCCACCCTGGGGATCACCTCCCTCTGGAATCTGATCTGCACTTGGCCGGGGACATCCTTGGCCAGAGCCTGCTGGGTGTTCCCCTTTCCCACTCGGTCCGCCTCTGCTCCGCTGCCCTTTGCTTCCCTCTGGTGGCACAGTGGTCCACCCCTGTTAGCTGGGCTCAGTCAGGACCCAAGCAGACCTTCTGAATCAGACTCCTTGGGGCCTCAGGGGGGTCACAGTCACCTGAGGAGCTTGTTAGAATGCAGCTTGTCAGGTCTCACCCACAGAGGCTTTGATTCAGTCCGTGTGTGGTGCAGCCTGTGCATCTGTGTTCCTAACATGTTCACAGGTGCTGCTGAGGCTGCAGGCAGGGACCCCGTCGGGAAAACACACCTCTAAACCCACCAGTTAAGAGAAAGGTGCTGCAGTGAGGGAGTGTTTAAGAACTACTAAGGCAGAGACAGAAAACTCATTTCTAAAGGTGAAGTTAAAGGCATCCCTTTATTTAACAAATATTTATTATGTACACAATGCTAGATGCAACCAAGTGGGGACCAAGAACCATGACCAGGGCTCTTGGATCTTACAGTCACAGAGTGTCACAGGCCATCGAGCAGGCAACTGCAATGAATTGATTTGTGCCCCATCAGGAAGCTGTAGGACCACAGGGAAGAGGGGATACCTGATCCAAACTCAGGGAGTCTCGACAGTTTTCTGCAGGAAGTAATTTCTAAATTAGGAGGTGAAGCAAGGAATTTTCCAAGTGCTTCATGAGCTTGAAATTGTGGTAACTCTAAAATGTGATATTATATGTAACTGCAGATTTCTTATAACTACAGATTCAATGCAATCCCTATCAAAATACCAATAGCATTTTTCTCAGAACTAGAACAAATAATTTTAAAATTTGTTTGGGGACACAAAAGATCCTGAATCGCCAAAACAATCTTGAGAAAGAAGAACAGAGCTGGAGGAATCATGCTCCCTGGCTTCAGACTATACTACAAAGCTACAGTAATCAAAAAGAGTATATTATGGCACAAAGACAGACACATAGATCGATAGAACAGAATAGAGAGCCCAGAAATAAACCCACACACTTATGGTCAATTAATCTACAACACAAGAGGCAAGAATATAAAATGGAGAAAAGGTAGTCTCTTGAATAAGTGGTGCTGGGAAAACTGGACAGTTACATTCTAGTAAAAGAATGAAACTAGAGCATTCTCTAACACCGTATACAAAAATAAACTCAAAATGGATTAAAGACCTAAATGTAAGACCAGAAACCATAAAGCTCCTAGAGAAAAACATAGGCAGCACACTTTCTGACAAATGGTAGCAATATTTTTTTGGATCTGTCTCTTAAAGTAAAGGAGATTTAAAAAAAAAACAAAAAACAGGTGGGACCTAATAAAACCTAAAAACTTTTGCACAGCAAAGGAAACCATCAACAAAATGAAAGGACAACCTACAGAATGGGAGAAAATATTTGCAAATGACATCTCTGATAAGGGGTTAATATCCAACATATATAAACACCTCATACAACTCAACATCAAAGAAACAAACAACCTGATCAAAAAATGGGTAGAAGACCTGAATAGACATTTTTCCAAAGAGGACATGCATATGGACAACTGGCACATGAAAAGATGCTCAACATTGCTAATCATCAGGGAAATGGAAATCAAAACCACAATGAGATATCCCCTTGCCCCTGTCAGAATGGCTATCAGCAAAAAGACAACAAATAACAAATGCTGGCAAGAATGTGGAGAAAAGGGAACACTTGTACATTATCGGAGGGAATGTAAATTGGTACAGCCACTGTGGAAAAAAGAGTGGTGGTTTCTCAAAAAATTAAAAATAGAACTACCATATGACCCAGCAATTCCACTCCTGGGTATATATCCAAAAGAAATAAAAGCACTAACTCAAAAAGATACATGCGCCCCAATGTTCATATCAGCATTATTCATAATTGCCAAGATATGGAAGCAACCTGACTGTCCCTCAACGGATGAACGGATAAAGAAGATGTGGTACATGTATACAATGGAATACTACTCAGCCATAAAAAAGAATAAAATGTTGCCATTTGCAACAGCATGGATAACCTTGGAGGATATTATGCTAAGTGAAATAAGTCAGACAGAAAGACAAATAGTGTATAATATCACTTATATGTGGAATCTAAAAAATACAAAAAACTAGTGAATATGACAAAAAAGAAGCAGACTCACAGATACAGAGAACAAACTAGTGGTTACCACTGGGGAGAAGAAGCAGGGAGGGGCAATATAGTACAAACTATTATGTATAAAATAAGCTACAAGGATGTATTGTACAACACAGGGAATATAGCCAATATTTTATAATAACTATAAATGGAGTGTAACCTTTAAAAATTGTGAATCACTATAATATATAATATTGTATATCAACTATACTTCAATAAAATTTTTTAAATAATATAATAATTCTGTCATAGCTAACATTTTCCTACTACAGACCATGTTCTGGATACTTTTAACACATTGATTCATCTATCCCAAACACTAGCCTATGGAAGTAGATTCTATTATTTTCCCTCATTTTACAGATGTTAAAACTGAGATACAGAAGGGTTAAGTAACTTACCCAGGATCACACAGGAAGGAAGTGGAGAAGCCAAGATTCAAACCCCAGTGATCTGGGCTTCACAGCCCATCCACACAATGATTGTGATATATTTAAAAGTTAAAATATGTTTTCCTGTTAAAAATTTAATATAAACAAATGTATAAAATATGAAAAAAATGACAAAAATATTTTTAAAAATGGAACCATATCCCCACCACACAGAGAGCTACTATTAACCTTTTGGTATATTATATGGTATCTAACTGAGATATATAAAATTGTTACGATATACATTTTATATGATGATGCTTAGAAATACAATCTACATACAATTACACAAAATGCATGTTCATTGAAACAACTGAAATAAAACAAAAGTGGGGGAAACAAAATAAAAATCATTAGTACTTCAAGTTTATAAATTCCTACTCCAAGAGATAACAAGAATAAATTTAAGAACATCTGTATAGACGTGAGTTGACGGGAAGAGGAGCCTGGCCCACAGTGGCGTTTTCTGCATTCTTGATTTTGCTTCTTCATGTTGATATTTCTATTTTGTGCTTTTATGTTATATTGAAGATGTGTCTTCAAATATTCTACATAGCATTTTAATGGATTTAGTTTGGTGAAGACACCGTGAGAAGCGCAATCTTCCATCATGCAATAATATTTTACTTTTCACCTTAACTCCGGATAAAAAGATACAAGTTTGTGATTTTAGAGGAAGGGTTTCACATAAAATTGGCAGACATGTGGATTGAGTTCTCTAGAGAATCATAAGGGAAAGAGATATTTTAAGTGAGTTTTTTGCACAGTTAACCCAATGCTTTGTTATATGTCTTGCTTTGACTGTTTCTCCTGGAGATATCTAATTTCTTGAAAGATTAACTTAGAGGTGCATTTCTGCATTGGTATTCATTTGCGTTTAAGGTTATGAATTCTGATAACAGTGTTTCCCAAAGAATATTCCTTGGGCATTAATCCTTCATGATACTCCGCATGAAAAGGACGTTGGTTTGGGGGAAACACCACGAATTCTCTTCTAGATACTTGCAATGTCTAAGAATTTCTATAGAGGAAAAAAATAAAGTCACAAGTATACTAATGCATGATCATTTAGAATATCTCAATTAGTTTTCACTCCATTTAAAAATAGTTTTTTTATCTGTCATACACATGCCGTGCATTTTCAGGATTTCAAATTATAACCGTTGCAAATCAATCACTCACACTGAGATTTGCACGTCACACCCACCGGAGAGCTGCAGGACAAGGTCTTGGGAGTCTTTGGCTCTTGTCTGCTGAAGCCTTAACAGAAACACTTTCAACTCTCTTTTCTCCGTTTCCTAAGTGTACTGGGGACTCAAAGCAAACCAGGATGTCTGCCAAAACTGAAAGGGCGCCAGGAGGGTCTCAGGCCTCCCTGCAGGAAGAGTGAAATGGCTATTCTTGGAAATGAGACTGACTTTTTCAAAGGATAACCATCTAGCAAAAGCAATACTGTTTGCGCATCCCTCTCTCAAATTGCTGGTCTTTCACAGTGAGAGGAGCTTGGCTGCTGCAAGATGAACGAGGAACCAAGGCTGCCTGCAAGGCTGGGATGACATAAAAGCCTGGTTGCTGCCACCGAGTTGACTTAAGACTTACTGCATTTTAAAACTCAAATCCATTTGGTGAGGCGGACTAATCATCTAAGAGAGACAGGTATGTAAAGAACAGGATGCTGTGTGTGACTGATGTGTAAGAGCAGCGGGCGCTGAGCTGTCGTCCGTGCACGGGACAGGCAGCAGCACTTTACTTACTCCCATTTCCTTTCTCGGTGTACAGCCATTCCCACACTACAAAATATGCCTTCAAAATCCCACACCCTGCGTGAGACAGAATTCCTGGCTTTTGAAGGGCCTGAAATTAATTCCCAACAGCAGTTCCTCTGTGGCTTTGTTCAAACAAACTTGGAATCTTTTGGCTCTCACAGCACCACCAGTAATTAAAAGAAGATCTCCACCGTGATGTTCTGCATTACAGCGGGTCTCCTAGGATGGGTGTGTTTTCTTTCCCGATCACGATTTCACTGTGCTGCAATTTTCTTTGGCCCCATATAAGTGTATTAATCATTCATAACCATCATTTTTGTTTAGCTATTTTCCTTTTTTTATTATCAAGAATAATTTCAATAATATTGCTAGATATATAATGACATCTTATATATAAACATGTCAAAGTATGTTGTGTTATAGCTAGATATTTACAGCAGAAACACAGTTATATATATATACTTCGGAATTTCCAGGGAATTTACAATTTTCAACCATATGTAAATGTGTGGTCTCATTAAGAGTTTTCTCTGTGGTTTGGGGTGAACAATATTTATGCAACCAGAAAAAAAATCTTTTAAAAATTTACAACTAATTCTAATGTGAAGAAGAGTCTGTATTTGCTTTGTAAAGATTTGTTTTCTCTAGAAATATTACTTTGAGCTGACAAGGTTTCAGGAAAGAGTATTTTCAAAGGGAAGGCAAATGTGGAACTAGGTAGAAAAGAATGACGTAGGAAATTATGGGCCTCTGCAAATTTCTTGTATTTTTTTTCTACTAACTAGGTTCCCTAAAGGGTTTTTTCCTCCTATGGAAGAAATACTTGCTTTGACACTCACTAGAGTTATGATAGCAATAGTACTTTTTCTCCAATATATGTGTAAAATAGTCTTGGTGAGAGGGAAATTTTTCAGATATTAATAAATGAATTGTAACTACCAAAATGTGGCTGGGTGGCCTGGCCCTAAGTCCTTTCAGCTTAGGGCACTAATAGTAACTGAAGGAAGAAATAATTGACTCATTACTGCATTAATGTTACATTGTGCATTAATGAGCATGCTTTCCTTGAAACTTCCAGTGTGACCTTATAATAACAATAGCACTAATTGAGCATTTACCATTACCATTCTCTACACCAATACTGTACAGGGACAAACTCGCTCGACCTTAGTGAGGGCGTGGTTAGTAGCAGTAGTAGCAGTAGTAGTAGTGTTAGTAGTAGTAGTAGTAGTAGTAGTAGTAGTAGTGGTGTTAGTAGTAGTAGTAGTAGTAGTAGTAGCACCTCCATTTCTCAGAAGAAGAAATCAAGACAGAGGTTAAGTAATTTGCTAAAAGTCACAACTAGTAATGGTATAAGGATTCAAATCCTAGTGGTTTAATTCCTGGAATTCTAAATATTACTTTTCATACTCTAGGTCCTCTCTTCAAGTGAGATGCTCATTGATTAATTCAAATATACATGGAGCTCTCCTTTAAAAACATTCAGAGCAAAGATGAACAATTAAATTACGTATTTACTGCCTTTGACATTGAGCAATAGACGTTCCTCTAGACAGGGCTAACAACTTCACTTGGATTTGAGTAGATGTAAGCATTGCTGACACCTCATTTTAAAGTCCTAGGAAAAGTGCTTTATCAGACTGAAATGTTTCCTAGATCAGTAGGCAGTCACATGTATGTAGTCATTTACTATCTAGCTATAAGTTGCCTAAGCCACACATTCATTTTAATCCATGAATAATGTAGTGATGACTCATTGAAAGCTATTTACCAGTTCCTATCGCTTTCAGACTAGCTACTTTTACCTGATTCCAAGTAGAACACTTCTGCAAGAAAGACAATGCAAGTGGAAAGGAGACATTTCACTTTTATTTTAGGGTGGGTGACATAAAGCGAGGATGATTTAGTCATAATCACTTACTCTATGATACCTGGAATTATCCCTTGGTGAAACTTGGTGCCACGGCTCTACCTTTAATACATATGCAGTATGCAGCCACTTCTCACCACTTCTAAAATCAAACCCCTGGCTCTGAACCCGAATCTCGGTCCACACCACGTGGACTTCAGCAGTAGCCCCCAGACTGTCTGCCAGATTTCTATCCCTGTGTTAGTTTCAACTTGGAAGCCAGAATGAGCCTTAGAACATGTAATTCCCTTTAGAAAGTGGAAGTTCCCTTTCTCAAAACCCTTCGGTCATCTCACTCAGAGACCTGCAGGTCATCTGGTTCCCCGTGACACCTCTTTCTTTATGTCCTCCCACCCTCCTCCTCGCTTACTCCAATCCAACCCACTAGCTTCTCGTTGTCGTTAAAACATGCCAGCGCTACCTCACCACCTCCGCCCTCACACATAAAAGCCCCTTCAGCCCGCCACGCTATTTCCATAGAATTTAGATCCTCCAACGTCCTACATAATTTACCTATTTTATTATTTCTTGTTCACTGTTTATTGTCTACATCACCTGATTAGAATGTCAGCTCTAAGCAAGGCACTCAGTAAGTGTTTATTGAAGGAACAAGTGGGTGAATGAATGCTGTAATGCCAAGAGCCAAACCACGCTTCTATGACTGAACATGAACATTCAATTTAATCAATATTTGCACAAGGCATTGGTCTAAAGGTGAATGATAATCATTGATAATGAACTGGCATTCAGAATGAGCATTTTTGGCTTTAAAGGAGGTCAGATACAATGGTAGAAATGGGCCCTGGCTCTGAAGCTCACTAGGCCTTCGTTAGAAACCCTATTGCACCATTTCCCAGCCCAGTGACCTTGGACCAGGCACTTTGGCATCTCAGTTCTCTCACATATAAAATAGTGAAAGCTGTGGTGTCTGCTTCATGACCGTTGTCATGACGATTAAATGAGTTCGTGCATGTAAAATGTTTCATATAAAATAACTGCTCAATAAATAACAACTATTTGTGGAAGTAAACACAATTTTTAAAAAACATGTAGAGAGCCTGAGAACTATCTGAAAGACAAGGCATCCCCCTCTTAGTTATTATAAACAGCTAGTTTTGAAAAATGATGTCTGATGAACATTAATTTTTAAAACATGGGAATGAACTGGCCTTTGGTCTTTTAGAACCTCGGGGGGGAGGCTGCATAACTATCTGCTATTTAATACTAAGACTGACGCTTTGGTCAGTGGTCCTCAAATTTTGGGGTCATAAGACTTCTTCTCACTCTTAAAAATTATTGAGGACTCCAAAGAGCCTATACTTATGTGGGTTATATCTATCAGTATTTTCGGTATTTAAAATAAAAACACAACTTTATAAGCTTCACTCAT
Source organism: Physeter macrocephalus (assembly GCF_002837175.3). NCBI lineage: Eukaryota > Metazoa > Chordata > Mammalia > Artiodactyla > Physeteridae > Physeter > Physeter macrocephalus. The sequence continues at coordinate 103,066,483 of NC_041218.1, read as the reverse complement.
TAAAAATATCAATAATAAATCAACTACACATTAAAATAAAAAACGTATTTTTATTTTTTTATTTTTTTTGTGTGTTAGGCGGGCCTCTCACTGCTGTGGCCTCTCCCGCTGCGGAGCACAGGCTCCAGACGCGCAGGCCCAGCGGCCATGGCCCACGGGCCCAGCCGCTCCGCGGCATGAGGGATCCTCCCGGACCGGGGCACGAACCCGCGTCCCCCGCATCAGCAGGCGGACTCTCAACCACTGCGCCACCAGGGAAGCCCCCATATTTTTATTTTTAAAAGCTATATTTTTAACCAAAAAATTTAGTGAGAAGAGTAGTGTTTCACAATTTTGCAAGTCTCTTTAATGTCTTGCTTAATGGAAGAGAGCTGGATTCTTTTATCTGCTTTTGCACTAATCTGTTGTGATATCACACATCATGCAGACTTTGAAAAACTCCATCATACACTCATGAGAAAATGAGAGAGAAAAAGACCAACAACATCATAGTGCTATTATGAAGGTTATTCTCACCTTGTGGACCCTCTGAAGGGGATTCAGAGGATTCCCTGACTCTCCCAGTTTCCCTGGAACACACTTTGAGACTCAGTACACAGGACTGTGGTCTTTTTCTTCCTGAGGTATAATAAAAATAGAATATTACATAATTTTCTTTCGAATATATTCTCTAACTTTTTGTTGCTTTGACAGCCAGTCTGATAGAGAAACGTAAAAGATGAAATTATACCCTTTATCCCATACCCTTCACCCTTTACTTGAGAAAACTAAGAGTTAAGAGTCTTACAACAAAGATTAGAATTAGGTCGCCTAATATAACAAGAAGTGTTTCCACTAGTCGTCAGCTGCCCAGGATTCAACCGTTGCCTTCAAATAATTTCTAATATAATTGTACAAAGCACTGAGGGTTCTTTGAAAAATACACTCAGAGAAACCAAATTCAAAAGCAGTAGATTTGTTTTTCAGTTGTCATTAAAAAAAAAAAAAATCCTAAGAAACAGAAGTAAAATGTGTCACTCAATTTCCATTAAAATATTCATGAAAACAAATAGGAAAAGGTCTGCATCAGTATTGAAAATTCAGGATAATAGTCAACATATACCAAAAATTGGAGGCCATTTTACTAAATAAATCATCACTGGGACCAGATTTAAAAACACAATTAATGAATAACATATGCTTTGCTCCGTGACCAAAGCAGCGCGATTCGGAAGGAGGAGGAGCCCTGACCAAGCCCGTCCCTCCGACCCCAGCTCCCGCCCTGGGAAGCAGGCAGCCAGCGCCCGGTCCACGCCCCTTGGGGCTTCTTTTTGTCTCCGCAAACTACTGTCGTAAAAACCCCGCCATCAATGTAAATGTAGGAAAACTCTTAAAGAGCAGAACCGAGCTGAAGCAATCTGAGAACTAGACAGTGGGTCTAAAGAGAGACCCACGTGGACATTATTGGAGCTGAACTAACAGAGGAGGCGGAGGGGGCGGGAGGCAAGTGGGGAAAAGGGTGCAGGGCAATTCTGCAAAGCTCGCCCTTGCCTTTGTGTAGCTGGGGGCGGATGGCGGAGCTTAGGCTCCTGGTGGAGCTCTAAAGCCTGGACGCGGCCTGGATAACGTTCCCCTGCCCCTGCCTCTGTCTCTCTGGACCACAGCCCAACTGCAGTGCCCTCCCTCCCTCAGACCTGAGTGGACCTGCCTGTATGCCTTAAGGGATCCTTAGACACGTGGTTAATACTTGCCAGGGTGTCAGCCACATCCAAGTACTCTGCGAGAGCTCTAAGGAGACTCAGTGTATGACGACTGTTAAAAAAAAAAAAAAAAAAAAAGGTCTGGAAGAGTTTCTCTTCATTCTCGGATAAATAAGCCTAAATAACCAACATGCATGTCTAGACAAGACTGGTATTTCTAATAGCTTCCTTCCTGCCCCTGCCAGGGCTGCCAGCCCTCCGTGAAAAGTCACTGTTGACAAACTCTTTGGCTCCGGAGAACTCTCCAGGCTCCGCTGCCCACTTTCTGTTGCTCTTCCATCTGGTTTCTGTCCCAGAGGCTCATAACCGGATACACCTCCTTCCTAACCCGTGGTGCTGGACCCATTTCATCACGTGACTTCTCACATGTCTCTTCCCAGATGGCTTCCCGCACCACCGTCTGTGAACAAGAGAACTTCGTCCTGGGGATTTTCACAGACTCCCGTCTGCGTCCAGCCAAGGTCCAGAGCTACAGACCCCGTTCTTAGGAAGGCAGGGCAACACAGAGCAAGCCAATAAGGACAGATCTGCCACATTCGAGAGGGGGCACAATATGCCTCAGGACTTGGATGGAAAACTTTCCCTGAAATAGATTTGCTCCAGGAAACAGAAGAATATTTTTAAATATATTTGTTCCACACTCTTAAAAAAACAGAAACTTGAGCTGAGGCAAGAAGAGACTACATGGAAACCAAAATCACAAGAGAGCCAAACTGAATGTTTGTTGGAGACAGAACAGCAAATCTGATACTGCAGACCGTCCTACTGTTGACATGGGGAAGGAATCTGAGAAGTGATCCCAGGACATGGAGGGAAGGAATGAAAGTGCTGACCAAGGTATTAGAGAGAAGTCACAAAGCCAAACTGTGAATAATCAGCTTCCCCAGAGGAGAAAGCCGCACAAAAGAAACAGAATAAATAACTCAAAGGAAAACAGAGAAAAGAAAAGAAGTTAATGTGTACTGGAAGAATCTTTCCCCAATATTTAAAAGAAACCTGAGTCTGGAGATTTAAAAAGCAAACTCACCACGTTGTGCAGGGATGAGAAGGGATGTCCCTGGGGAGGACTCCCTTTCCCACCCCTCTTCCTCCTCCTCCCACGCACCTCCCCCCCAACACCACAGGCAAACCCACTTACAAAGCCTGATTCACATCCACCTCTGCCAGGAAGCAATTTCCTGATCTTCTTAACTGTTGCATTTCTCTCTTTAAAGCTCACAAAGAAGTTTAATCATATTCTGCCGCTAGCGATTATAACAATGAAAGTTTCTTATGTTAGTCTAAGTCCTCTAAGAAGCAGATGCCAAGAAGGGATGAAACGTGCAAGAATGTTACGATGGGGAAACACCTGTGAGAGAACGTGGGGAGGGGGCGGGGCGCCTGGGAGTGTGGGCAGACATGACGCAAGTCTTACTCAAAGTGAAGGAGAAGGGGGGAGGGATGGAAGCGTCCCAGAACGCTGTGCTGTACTTGCAAGTTTTGTCAGGCTGCTGGGGAGTCCTAGAGACAACGTTGGCCAGTAGAGGGGTCCAGCATCTCCCAGGAACCGGCCTGCACTAAGTCATGGGCTGGGAGGAGTGCATGGGAGGTATGCATCTGTGTAAACTCAGCAGTAAATTTCAGAGCATGGCAACTAAAGCCCTTGGGTCAGTTACATGGTCTGTAGCTGGTCTGTCAGATACAGTCTCATGGCCACCACAATGGTCAATAAATATGAATTCAGCAATCACTCATCAAGCAACTAATCACCAAGTGCCACACTCAGCACACAAAAAAGTACACATGCTCCAAACACCAAAATGGTACAGACTGTATCCTTACATTTACAGAGTTCAAAATCTAATGAGAAGACAAACATGGAAATATGCAATTACCACAGAACATGAAAGTGTGAGTGTAGAGGCATGTCCCAAATGCTACAGGAACAATAAACTCTACCCGCAAAGTCAGACATATAAATGCAGAGGAAGTAAAAGTTAAGATATGCCTTAAAGAATGTCTAGGTATGCACCAGGCAGAGATTCCAATCAAAAGGAAATCACCTATGTGTGATGGGCTCTTATTGTTTATCTCAAATATCTGCAGTCCCTCCCTGGAGCATTGGGTGTACTTCCCTATCTCACTAATGCCAGACTTGACCACATGGAATGTGAACAGGAATGGCTCGAGGCACTTCTGGGGGAAGCTCTGGTAGCCTGGCTGGCCGTGGTGTGTTTGCCCTGCTCTCTATTTTCTCTGACCAGAAAGCATCCCGAGAGGCGGCCCCATCAGCCTGCATTCCAGAATGAAGATGACATGAATCAGAGCAGCAGCTGTCTCTTGAGGGACACGTAGCATGAGTGAGAAATAAACCTTCGTGTCTATCACCCGTTAAGATTTGTGAGCACAGCAGAACCTAGCACCCCAGCGTGTATCTGACTGATGCACTGATGGAGGTGGGATAGAATCCTGTCATAGAGTCTCCTGATCCATAGGCAGTGGAGTCCCAGTGAGGGCTTTTAACCAGGGAGCAGCAATGAGCAGATCTGGTTTATACAGTGTGGGAAGGAAGCCTACAGGGATGTGTTGTAATTACCCAGAGAAGAGTCTCTGAGGACTAACTCAGTGACAGTGAGGGGCAGTGAGGGTACAGGAGGGGTGGATTTCAGGGACCCGCAGTGGGGGATTGCAGTCAGTGGGAAGAGGGGCGAGTCGGTGGTAGCAGCACACGCCCAACGCGCAGGGGAAGAGTGGCTTCAGGAAAGCCGAGAAAGTGTTTGATTTTTGAATCAGAAGTTCCTTCAGGACATCCATGTGACAACAGGCAGGAGGTTCTTGGAAATATATGTTTGGGGTTTGGCTAGCCCTGCAGTAAATCGCTTTAACAGCTGAATCTTAGAGAATGTTAATCTTTTCCTTTTCCCTAAATGGCCACTGTAAGTTTGGCCCATTAAGAAAAAGGTAGGTGTGGGGGGTGAACTTCCACACATAGTCGGCCGAGCTCCCTTCCAGACCACGGGGACCCCGTCCCTTGCGCAGTCTTTCCATATGCTCAATGGCCTTTGATCATGAACTTTTTTTTTTTAATAAATTTTATTTATTTATTTATTTTTGGCTGCATTGGGTCTTCGTGGCTGCGCGCAGGCTTTTCTCTAGTTGTGTCGAGCGGGGGCTACTCTGCCTTGCGGTGCGCGGGCTTCTCATTGCAGTGGCTTCTCTTGTTGCGGAGCATGGGCTGTGGGCGCGTGGGCTTCAGTAGTTGTGGCTCGCGGGCTCAGTAGTTGTGGCGCGTGGGCTTAGTTGCTCCGCGGCATGTGGGATCTTTCTGGACCAGGGCTCGAACCCGTGTCCCCTGCATTGGCAGGAGGATTCTTAACCACCACCAGGGAAGTCCCGATCATGAATTTTTATTAGCTTTTTTTTCTCCTTAACACAGATGCAGAGGGATGAGAGTTCATCTTAGTCCACATTACCATCATTGATCCTTGAATGCCCTCTTCTCTTGTGTCTTTTGAATTTTCTTTTATCTCCATCCTCCACTGCCACTTGCCAGCTCCCACTTTCCCCATGAGCAACCATTCTAATTTATTTAACATATACATTTTCATTTGCTCGTATTCGTTCAAAACGTATTTTCAAGGGCTCGTGACTTTTGAGTTAAGCAGTACTGTACTATATTTCACTGTGTTTCACATGTGACTCTGCATGGTATAGACAGCAATTTTCCCGGCTATTTTTTGGCAATGTCATCCAGGTTGACTCCTACTTCCTACTATTGAAACTCCACAACTCAGATTGGGACTTCAATTCATGGGCCAGGACTCGAACCCAGACAAAACTCAGATTAGGACCTGAACCCACTGTCTTTTAATTAAAATCACACACCTGGTCTGAGGACCTATTGAAGTTCAGGCTCTTTATGCACAGAAAGAATTCAGTGAGAGACAAGCGATAGGTAAAAAATGGATTTATTCAGAGAGATACACACTCCAGAGACAGAATGTGGTCCATCTCAGAAGGCAAGAGGCCCCGAAATATGGCGTGGTTAGTTTTTATGGGCTTGGTAATTTCATAGGCTAATGAGTGGGAGGGTTATTCCAACTGTTTCGGGGAAGAGGCAGGGACTTCCAGGAATTAGACCACCACACACTTTTTGGCCTGTTATGGTCAGCCTCGTAACTGTCATGGCGCCTGTGGGTGTGTTATTTAGCATATCTTAATCCATTACAATGAGTGTATAATAAGGCTCAAGGTCCACTGGAAGTTGAATTTTCTGCCATCTTGGACCTCGTTGGTTCTAACCAGTTTATGTCATATCCAAGGCTAAGTCGTTCTTTTAAAGGTTGTGTCTTGCCCTCTTCCTTCTTGTTTCACTATCACAATGAACTCTGCACACACCTCCCCTGTATCCTTTGCAGTAATTTCTTTAGAATGTATAGGTAGATGCATAGTATACATACCGTACACATTCTTCACCTGACGTAGCAGATGGCCCCGAGGTGGGTACCAGTCTACCCTCCATTCACTTGCGCATGGACGCTCCCAAACCCTCACATCTCTGCCAACACTTGGCATTATGCAGCATTCTAATTTTTGCCAATCTAGAAGTATTAAGTGATACCTCATTTTTAAAAAATTTCTGTTTTAATGATTTTGAATGAGTTTAAGCATCTCTTCATATCCTAGCTTGGCTTTGTTTTCCTCTTCTCTTTCTAATTTCTAGAATTTACTGGTTTCTTGAAAATAGAGATTAATGTTTTATTATTATTGCTGTTTTTACTGATTGGCAGTATTTTCTTTTGCATTCTAGATAGCAATTGTGTAGCCCCTTTACACCTTTTATAATTATCCCACAGTCCTTGGATATTCTGTTGTGTGGGGTTTTTTTTCTCTCTCTGTTTTCCCATTTGGGAAGTTTCTTTTTTTTTTCTTAATTAATTAATTGATTAATTTTTATTTTTTTGGCTGCATTAGATCTTTGTTGCTGCGCACGGGCTTTCTCTAGTTGTGGCGAGCGGGGGCTACTCTTCATCGCGGTGCGCGGGCTTCTCATTGAGGTGGCTTCTCTTTGTTGCAGAGCACAGGCTCTAGGCACACAGGCTTCAGTAGCTGTGGCACGTGGGCTCAGT
>NC_041218.1:103028737-103059548 GCF_002837175.3 Physeter macrocephalus | reverse complement strand
TAGCTGTGGCACGTGGGCTCAGTGGTTGTGGCTTGCGGGCTCTAGAGCACAGGCTCAGTAGTTGTGGCATGCAGGTTCAGGAGTTGCGGCACACAGGCTTAGTTGCTCCGCGGCACGTGGGATCTTCCCGGACCAGGGCTTGAACCCGTGTCCCCTGCATTGGCAGGCGGATTCTTAACCACTGCGCCACCAGGGAAGTCCCCTGGGAAGTTTCTATTGCACTGATTCTTTCCTCAGATGTGTCCGGTTGCTGGTGAGCCCATGAAAGGCAGTCTTTATTTTTGCTTCAGAGTTTCTAATTCTCATATTTCCTTTTAATTCTTTCCACAAGTTTACATGTTCTCTAATTACGCTGCTCACCTATTCTTGTATGTGGACCATTTTCCCATCAGAGTTCTCAGCATATTAATCATAGTTATTTTAAATTCTCGCTCTGATTATTCCAAAATCCCTATCCCTGCCATATCTGAGTCTGGAATTCTTTCTTTGCCTCTTTGGATTGTATTTTTTCCTTTTATCAAGCTGTGTAATTTTTTGTTGAAAGCTGGACATGAAAATAGCTGGGTAAAAGAACTGAGGTTAACAGGCCTTTATATTTATATATAATATAAGGTTTTATATTTATCTGGGTAGGAGGTAGGCTGTGTTTAATGTTTGTAGAGGTCAGAAACTTAAATCTTCTCTGAGAATTTTTAGCAAAAAAGCTGCTCACCTGTATTCTTTGTGTTTTCCCAGATACTCCTTCTAGAGGCTGAGCCTCACAGCTAGTTCAGTTGTAAGCTCCCATTATTACACAGGAGAGCTACTGATGTGGCCGCCTGGTGTGGAGGGGGGAGAGCATTCTAGAATTCTATTATCCCATCTCAGTCTTTTTGTGAGTCTGTGCTCCTGGGCTGTGACCTCCACAAGTGACTCTCAGCTTCCTGCCACCGCCCCACCCTTAAGACCTTAACTAAGACAGGAAGGCTAGAAAGAGGTAGAATTGGGTATATTCCATCCCGATGTGGAAGGCTGGAGAAGGCTGGAGTTGGGTATTTCCCTCCCCTGCAGTCCCTCTTGGTTAGGCTGTGGTAAAACCCAAGTTGCTTAGACTCTATCAAAATAGTTTTTCTTGAGGGCAGGTCTTTGTTAGGGAGAATGGAATGCCCTGGGTGTGTTTCAAAATGGTAACGTTTCCTCTTTCCCCCGGGAAGCATGAGGGTTTTTTCTCTTATCTTTACCCTGAGAACCTGGTAGGGCTTCTGGAGGTAAAATTAAAGCTGGGTCTCCAGGAGTTCTTATCTTGCAAGCTGGCCCAGGCTTAAGCTCCCATCTTCCAGCTGCTCTTTCCAACAGCAGCTTTGCTCCCCGTAAGCTGTGATTCTCTGTATCTGCCCAGCTGTCTCTCTAGTTTGGGGCATGCTAGTTTGCCCTGAGGTCAGTTCTCTGATAGAGCTGAGAAAAGTTGATTTTCGTTTAAGTTCTTGTTCTTGTTCTGAGAATGGGAGTTCTGACTTCCAACGTCTTTATATGTTGGACTAGAAACCAGAAGTTGCATGTCACTTTTAGATATCATAAATACTTTTCTAATTCTGTCATGTTTCAATTACCCATAGTTACATTTCATGGCATGAAAATCTTTAATTTGTCTGTCAAAACATCACCAGTATGTTTGCCTTTGAGCCTGCCTTTCAAAATTTTGTTCAAGGAGAATTTTCCTGTCCCTAGTTGAAAGAATATCCTTTTATATTTTTCTCTATTGACTTTGTAATTTTACCTTTGGCACTTGGGTCTTTAATTCACCTGGTGTCAAGGAATGATTCAGTTTTGTTCTTCTCCATAGAGTGCGCCAGTTTTCCCAATAAAATCTATGAAACAGTCCATTCTTCCCCATTTGATTTATGGTATATTAAGTTCCCATTTATACAAATGCCTTTCTCCCAGGTCTCTGTTAAATCGCCTTGGTCTATTCGTCTGTTCTTTTGCCAGTTCTGCTGTGTTTTAATGCTGTGTTAATATCTAGTAAGACAAATCCTTCTTTCTTCTTTCAAGTTGAATGTATTTAAATGTAGTCTTGAGGTAAATTTATTCTGGGTTTATCTTTGAGGCTTGTTTCTCCCATCTTTAATACAAAAGGAAAACAAAGATTCCATTAAGGCAGTGTTCCAGACAAACAAACCCTTTCCTTTGTATGTAAGGACATAGTTATTAATCCTGTGTTGTTGGGACCTGTACTCCTGGCTGTTTTTGCAGTAGTTCCATTATAAGCCTGTCACTCCCTTTCCCCAGCTCACTTCAGAGTAGAGGGCGGACACTTCTGACAGAGCTGGCTGAGGTGCTGATGGTAAGAAGACGGCTTTTCTGTTGGGCTACATCGTAGATTCATCAATGTCATTCTTTACAACAGCTAGTCAACCTAAAAAGCCCCCACTCCTAGAGGCCATCTAGCATAACTAGCTTGTTTCCTGGGTGAAGTAATTGAGGGCCAGTGAGGTGAGGTTATTCACCAAGATCTTCCAGCTTCCTCTTCACAGGCCAAGCACCAGACCTTTTCGATTCTGAGTTCATTGCTTCACCCACATTCCCCACACCACATGGCTTTCTTCAGCGAACAGGGCAGATAGAGGCTCAACATGATAAATTCTGAGAGAGATCCAAACATAAGCATGCTGTTCATTTTATATACGTCTGATGGGTGGATGGGAATGCAAAACATTCTTTGAGTGAGTCATCAAACGTGAATCAGGACCTTGCTTCCAGTCACAAGATGGAATTTCTTTTCTTGTTTACTGATAACTTCAGGCCTCTTGGGTTTCAGTATTTAAGTAAAATAAGGTAGATTTCAAGGTCTATTGCAAATATTTTGAGGACAGCAAAGCTCTGACAGCAGGAAAGGGACTGAATTAGAAGCTGCAGTGACCTAATTGCCCTACCATTGACAAATGACTAATTGATTCTGTACACACAGCTGCTAGAACTACAGTATGGAGATAAGGCTTGCCTGTATCCTTAATATAAACCATGTATCATTGAAAGTTAATCTGTGGTTTCCTTTAAACTAAGAGGCTACTCTTAGATGACAGAGGTATTCGTCAACCAGTAGTTGCAACAGAATAAAAGATTATCATATAGCTTTCTATTAAGAAAAAAATTAATTTACCAAGAAATAATAGCACATAAGGTAATATATACTGTGTTTATTAGAAGTTATATTACTATACTATTTCAAATGTTTTATGATTCTTCCACCCTAGGAAAACAGCCATTTATATTTTTGGTTTTTCCTTATTTATAGGAATACATATTTTACATGGTATCAAATGATATTGTTAGTAAAAAATACCACTCTATGAATTAACCTTAGAATGTTTTTTGTGTTTGAACGCTCCTTGCAGTTTGGTGAGATAATTTTTTTGCACCTATATTAGAGCTGACCAGAACCACAGACTGGACTGCAGAGCTGACTTTGGCCTGGACAAAGACGTCTTGGTGTTGGACAACCTTCCCTTCTGGGCAGACAGCTTTCTGAGTTAGCCAGCTTGAAATCAGTAATTTCATTCTCTTGGTTCAGATGAAATGAAACTATGCAGGAAAGCTACTTTGGGGCTTATAAGGTGATATGTTTTGAGGTCCCATAGAGAGCAGTTTGGTGATGCTTCTCCAATCTTAAACTGTAAGCTGAGAAAAGTCTGAGAATAAGAATGTGGCAAAATCTATGTACCAAGGTCTTCATTACAGCATTTTTTATAGTAACGAATAATTAGAAACAACTTAAATATTCAGCCATACAGAACACACTATTCATTAATATGGTATTTTAAGCAGCTACATAAAAGGTTGCTTTTAAAGACAAATGACATAGGAAATATTTATGTTGAACAAATAAAGACATTTGAATGTGTGAACCTTAAAAATGAAATAACGTTGTTTTTTTGGTGTTTTTTTTTTTTTTTTAAAGAAGGCAAGATGAGTTTATTTGGGAATTGCAGAGAACTGCAATTCGGGACATGCAAGCTACAGGGAGCCAAAGGCAAGTCCAAAGAGACCAAGGGAAAGTCAGCCTTTTTAGGTTTTAGGAGGAACCCGGAGATGGCTGCTTTGAATAAAAGTTCACTGGAGGAGAACAAGAGTTCAAGGTTGTGGCAGTTTCTGCTTGGCTGCAGGGGTGGTTAGTGCATTGTTGCTGGGCCAGGGAGGGCCCTTCCTTCCTTTCCTTAAAAGCAGATGAAATTCCCAGGAGGTAAAAAAGGTACTCCTTGTAGCAGAAGAAAAGTAACATTCTTATCATTACAGACAAGAAGTTGAGATGAGAATTTTATACAAAGAATTTTATACAAACAGATCTTTTTACCTTCATTCTTTCTGCTGGTTATGCAGGCCGCATGGTGGTACCTATGTGAGAGCCCCTCCAGGGCCTCCTGGCTCCATTCTGAATAACGCTTCCTTTATCAATTTTCACAAACCATCTAAAACATTATTTCTACTGCATGGCAGATTTGATTTATAACAAATTTTTGTTAAGGAAGAGGTGGCTGACGTGTTTATGCGCGTGCACGCGCGCGCACACACACACACACGTCATCCTTGGGGACTTCCTTGGCGGTCCAGCGGTTAAGACTCTGCACTTCCACCACAGGGGGCACGGGTTCGATCCCTCGTTGGGGAACTAAAATCCTGCATGCCACGCGGCGTGGCCATGGGGAAAAAATGTCATCCTCAGAAGAAAATGCCTGAATTTTCCCATCATCTCGACTGTGAATTATGAGTTTGTTTAACTTATATCTATATATGCCTGAAATTCAATGTTGACTACAACTGATATGAATTACTTTTATAACCAGGAAAATAAAAAGATATTTAAAGGGAACTATATTCAATATCTTGTAATAACCTATAATGAAAAAGAATCTGAAAAAGAGCAGATATATATGTATATGTATAACTTTGCTGTATACCTGAAACATTATAAATCAACTATACCTCAAAAAAAATTTTTTTAAAGCTGGGCAAAAAAACCCAAGATATTTTTTTAAATGCCTTTTTTCATCCATTTGATGGATTTATGAATTTTTACATCTGGTTTTAGCTCAATTGTCACTCACAAAATGGACAAGTGACTTAAAGACATTGCTTCAGAGAAACTGAATACTGAAGAGAATACTAATAAAGAACACTAAGAGTTGAAAAACTGACAAGTCCATTCCTAGGATAAATCTTTTCCAACCACATTATCAAGGAAATACACCCTTAGTTGTTCCACCCTAAGTGGTTTCAAAATATTTAACCATCAGCTTTTATGACACTTTAAAACTAGGCATCTGGCAGGGACATATATGCACTACCAAATGTAAATTAGATAGCTAGTGGGAAGCTGCCACATAGCACAGGGAGATCACCTCTGTGCTTTGTGACCACCGAGAGGGGTGGGATAGGGAGGGTGGGAGGGAGGGAGACGCAAGAGGGAAGAGATATGGGAACATATGTATATGTATAACTGATTCACTTTGTTGTAAAGGAGAAACTAACACACTATTGTAAAACAGTTATACTCCAATAAAGATGTTAAAAAAAAAAAACTAGGCATCTAGAATGAGGGTAAATCTGTTTCCAACAAAGTTTAATTCAAAGGTAATTCAGTGAAATGTTTACAAAATTTCACTACACTCCAATAAAGTTTAGAAGTATCTTTTAGGGTTCTTATTTAATAATGAAAGACAAAAAGGCAACATATTTTGGATTAATGTTTACTCTTAATACTGTGGTAAAACAATAATTAAATAAGTGGCAATAATAAGGTGACAAGTGAAAAGCTCACTTTTTTAAGCAAATATATGGAAAAGACTGAAAATATGAAGTAAGAAATATTAGAACAAAGGAGTTGTAAGAATTTTACTGTACAATTGGATGACAGTACATATGTTTTAATGTGTCAGATTATATTACTGGAGTTTTTTCAATAATACAATACTTGAACAACAACTTTTGTGAGAAAAAACTACTTTTTGTAAGACCAGAAAAAAAACAATATTAATGACTATTTTACTGAAAATAAATAAGCATTACCACATAAGTTTATAAAATTAGTATCATTTAAGAAATTTACTTACTGCATGTCTTTGAAGCAAGGTGTTACAGTAAGGAAACTGAATCCAGAAATACATAATGTATGATACGACAGCAAGATGATTACTGTCACCTGCAAATTGGCACGTGCCATCTACTACTACAAGGATTAAATTATGAGTTGCTGCAGCTGCTGACCTTCAACACCCCCTGAAAGGAGTTCAGGGTGGAGATCAGAAATGAGGCGCTCTGTGTTCTAGAAAAAACTGACAGAACAGGTCTCCAGATAGTTAGATATTTTCAGGAGATGATTTTATGAGTCCAAATCTTGCATCTCCTTTATATCTAGAAAAGCACAAAAAATCCTTCATGGTGCTGACTGCTCCTCATGACTAGAAGTAACCTTCTGCAAAAAATATGTGCTGACTGCATGGACTCCCCCTTCACCAAAATCACACATTGATATATACTGACCTTCCCCCTACCTCTTTGGAGCAGTTTCTCCAGAAACTGAGATGCTGTCTCCCGGGCTATAGTCTTCATTTTGCCCCAGATAAAACTTAACTCACAACTCTGACACTGTACAATTTTTTTTAGTAGGCATTACTTTTACAAAAATTACCTTTAAGACAAAGAATAATCTTCACAATAATTTACGACATGAAGAGAGAAAACGAAAGTGTTTATGCAAGACAGATACACGCTTTGCCACAAGTATTTCATGCCAAAGTATTCCTTGAACTTCTAAAATTGAAAATGAGTTATGCATTTGATGACATTATACATTGTTGTGTGAGTAATATGTTGTCTAGCAGATAATTTGTAAGTATATTACAAAACCAGCTCATTTGAAAGATGACAGTGATGTTTTTTAATTGTTAGTATGTCATGATTTTATAATGTCATATTTTTACTTGTTATTTATTGTATGATTTCTATTAAAATAGAAATGTACGATTTCTATTAAAATAAATCATGTCTCAAAAATTTTGAAATTGGAAACAAAATTTTAATCTGTTTGAAAAAGTTCTTAAACTATCAGAGCCAAGAGGAGCTTGAGAAGACATGACAACTAAATATAATGGACATTAGATAAAAACCAAGGAAATCTGATAAAAGTGCAGACTTTATTTATTAAAATGTTTCAATATCAGTTTATTACTGTAACAAATGTACCATACTAGTATAAGATGTTAATAATGTGGTATATGGCAACTCTCCATACTCTGCAATTTTTCTGTAAACTTAAAGTTTTTCTAAAAAATGTGTATAAACAATAGCTTCTAAATGAAGTTTTAGACATGTAACCACCCCCCTAATCAATATATAGAACATTTCTATCACACTTAAAAGCTCCCTCCTGCCTCTTTTGCAGTCAGCCCTCTTCTCCCCATCCCAGCCCCTGGAAACCACTGATTTCATTTATGTCCCTATAATTGTGCCTTTTCCAGAATGTCATATGAATATAATCATACAGTATCAATCCTAGAATATGTAACCTTTGTGTCTGGCTTCTTTCCATTAGCATAATGTCTTTTAACTTATTGATGCATGTATCCATAGTTCCTTCATTATTATCACTGAGTACATTGATGGTTGTAGCTCAAATTGTTTATACATTTACTAGTTGATAAATATTTGGGCTGTTTCCAGTTTGGGGCTATTATGAATAAAGCTGAAGCAAACATTCACCTACAGGTCTTTGTGTAGGCAAATGTTTTCATTTCTCTTGAGTAAATACCTAGGATAGGGATGGGTCATATGGTAACTGTATGTTTAACTTTAGAAGTAACTGCTAAAATGTTTTCCAAACTATTTGTACTGTTTTGGCTTCTGACAGATAATGTCCAGGAGTTCCAGTTTCTCCACATTCTTGCCAGGAATTAGTGTTAAAAAATATTTTCCATTTTAGGCAATCTAGTAGGTATGTAGTAGTGGTGGATTTAACTTACGTTTCCCTAATAAATAATAATATGGAGCATCTTTCTATGAGCTCACTTGCCATCCACATACATTCTTTTCTGAAGTGTCCAATTTTTGCCCATTTAAAAATTGAGTTGCTTATCTCTTATTATTGGATTGTAAGTATTCTTTATATATTCTGGGTATAATTCTTTTACCTTATATCAAGTTTTTAAAGATTTTCTTCCAATATGTCTTTTCATCTTATTAACAGTGTGTTTTGAAAGCATCACTTAAATTTTGTTAAAATCCAGTTTATCAGTATTTTTCTTTTTATGGATTATGCTCAAGCTCTAAGCAATATTTGCCTAACCTAAGCTTCTAAAGATTTTTGCATATGCTTCATTCTTAAAGTTTTAGAATTTAAGATCTTATATTTAGGTTTATGATACATTTTCTTTTACATCTTTCTTGTAGTATAATAGCTTTACAAAGCTGTGCTAGTTTCTGCTGTAGAACAAAGTGAATCAGCTATATGTATACATATATCCCCATATCCCCTCCCTCTTGAGCCTCCCTCCCACCCTCCCTATCCCACCCCTCTAGGTGGTCACAAAGCACCGAGCTGATCTCCCTGTGCTATGCAGCTGCTTCCCACTAGCTATCTATTTTACATTTGGTAGTGTGTATGTCCAGGCCACTCTCTCACTTCGTCCCAGCTTACCCTTCCCCCACTGTGTCCTCAAGTCCATTCTCTACGTCTGCATCTTTATTCCTGCCCTGCCACTAGGTTCATCAGTACCATTTCTTTAGATTCCATATATATGCATTAACATACGATATTTTTCTCTTTCTGACTTACTCTGCTCTGTAAGACAGACTCTAGGTCCATCCACCTCACTACAAATAACTCAATTTTGTTCCTTTTTATGGTTGAGTAATATTCCACTGTATATATGTGCCACATCCTCTTTATCCATTCATCTGTTGATGGACATTTAGGTTGCTTCCATGTCCTGGCTATTGTAAATAGTGCTGCAATAAACATTGTGGTACATATATATGATACATTTTTGTGTTATTTTTTTTTTATGTAGGGCAAGGTAAGAGTTGAGTTGCTTTTTCTTTACTTTCTGTTTTCTTTCTCTTTCTTACACTCTGTCACTCTTTTTTTTTTTTTTGGATATTGATATCCAATTACTCCAGTACCTTTTTTTTTTAATACTACCCCTTTCCCTCATTAGGTTAGCTTGGCATCTTTTATTAAAATGAAATAACATAGATGTATGGTTTCAATGGCCTAAAAATAGGTATACCCATTTGGGGAGTAAATACTATTTACTCTTGTGTTTACTGTTCTACACACAATGTTCAGAATCCACTCAAAAATTATGAAGCAGAACAAACACAAATAAAATCAACCTTAAGAGAAAAAGGAAGCAACAAAGTCAGAACCACAAAAGATCCAGATACTGAAACTATCAGATGGAAATTTCGAATAACTATGACTTATGTGCTAAAAGATCTAACAGAAAAGACAAACAACACAGAGAAAATAAGGGGAATTTTACCAGATAAATATAAACTATAAAAAGACTCAAATGTAGATGGTAGAAAAAATGCACACACACACAATATCAAAAATAAAGAATTCCTTAAGTGGGTTTATCAGCAGACAGGACACAGCTGAAGAAAGAATCAGTGAACACACTAGGTCAATAGAAATTATCCAAACCAAAACACAAAGAGAAAAAAGGGTGAAAAAAATAGAGTATCCAGGAGCTGTGAGACAATATCAAACTGTCTAACATACATGAAATTGATGTCTCCAAAGAAGAAGAAGAAAGAGAAAACATGACAAAAAAGATACTTTAGGAAATAATGGCCAAGAATTTTCCAAAATTAATTAAAGAAGAAAAAACATATAAATCTAAGAAACTCAAACACCAATTAGGATACACACACACACACACACACACAACACACACACACTATAGTCAAATTGCTGAAAAACAAAGATAAAGAGTAAATCTTGAAAGCATCAGAGGAAGGAGAAGACACATGACACACAGGAAAACAAATACAGGGATGACAGCAGACTTCCCCAAAATATGCAACCTGGAAGACAATGGACTGACAATTTTCTTGAAGTGCTTTCTTTGTTTTAAGAAGCATGCAAGATTTTCAACAAATGGTCTACTAATTTTTTAGACTTAATTTTTTAAAAGCAGTTTTAGGTTTACAATAAAATCAAGAGGAAGGTACAGAGATTTCCCGTATACCCCCCCATCCCAAACATGTGTAACCTCCCCAATCATGAATAACACTCACCAGAATGGTACATTTTTTTAAAACAAGAATGGACCTACATTGACACACCATAATCATCCAAAGCTCATGGCTTACCTAGAGGTTGACTCTTGATATTGTATATTCAATGAGTTTAGACAAATGTATAATGATATATACCAATTATTATAATATCATACAGAAAACTTTTACTGCCCTAAAAAATCCTCTGTGCTTTGCCTATTCACCTCTGCTCCCACCCAAAGATTGACATCTTTAAAGTATTAATATTTTTTAAAAATCCATCCAGAATTCTATATGCAGTGAAAATATACTTCAAAAATAAAGGCCAACTGAAAAGTTTTCCAGAAAAACAACATAAACTGAAGATAAAGGAAGTTCTTTAGGCCAAATAAGGGTGATAATAAATCAAAACACCAAAGTACAGAAATGAATGAAAAGTGCTATAAATATAAATGGTAAATACAAGGGTATATATAAAGTATATTATTCCTTATTTTAAATTACTTTAAAGGATAATTGACTTCCTAAAGCAAAAAATAATAATGTATTGTGGGGCTTATTATATATATATATAGAATTAAAATCTATGACAAATATAGCACAAAAAATGCAAGAGAAGAAACCTTATGGTTGTAAAGTTTTTACACTATATGTGAACATAATTTCCAAGTGACTAAGATGAGTTAAAGATGTACATTTAAACTCTAGAGCAACCACTAAAAAGTTCAAAGAGATGTTGTGAGTGGTGTAGCAAGATGATGGAATAGGAGTTTTCTACCATCATCCCCCCACAGAAGTGTCACATTTGACAACTACCCATGGACAGGAGCACTTTTGTGGGACTCCAGGATTTTGGCAGAGAAATTCCAGCACATCATTGGAGAGGAATCCTAGAATAGATGCTCTGAAGAAAGAAAAAAAGATAGTTTCACTTTAACCATGTAATTCCTCTCCAGAGGAGGCACAGTTCAGTGCCAAGAGAGCCCTCCTTGGCCCACAGTGTCTCCCATGTGGGAAAGTGAGAGCACAGTGAGTGAGCACACAGCTACTCCAGACAGGTGAAGTGCTGTTCAAGGGGCCCACTTCTTTATTGTCTCTCCCAGATTACTGAGGTGATCAGCACAGCTGAAAGGTTGAGACAGCCTGGGAGTAGGAAAGAGAGGCCCATATCCTACCAACTGCTCTGCAGTCTCCATCAGGAAGACTGCCATGATCCACATGTGATGCCTCTCTTATTGATCCCCAAATGGCCCAGGGCACCCAAACACTCCACATGCCTCACTCCCTTTTTCCTCTGGCTGAGTCCCCAAAGGCACCTGTGCAGACAGTGAGTGCAAACATTTCACACAGGTAGCCAGCTCTGCTCTGCAGGACTAGACGAAGGCACACATACAGGACACTACCTTAAGGAAAACCAACAGGAAGCACCAAGTCTGGCTTTGCAGGATCAAAAGAAGGCTCTTAAGAATTCTTCCTCAGAGGGAACAAGAGGTGTGGAGTAGATGAATCCATAGAGAAGGTCTGAGAGACCCTCAGAATCCCTAACCAGGCTGACTGGTGAAGGCATTTCTTTCCCAAATCTAGTCAGTAAAGAGTGGAGGAGGTGACTGCATCTTCAAATGTGAGGACAGCAAGACAAGACTCAAGACATCAAAAAACATGAAAAATCCTTTGGTATTGTGAATCAGTGGAAGACAATATTATTTCAATAACCAACCCCAAAGAAATGGAGATGTGTGAATGGTCCAGCAAAGCTTCCAAATAACTGTTTTAAGGAAGCTCAGCGAGCTACAAGAGAACACAGACAACTCATCACAATCAGGAAAAACACATGAACAGAATGAGAAGTTCAATAAAGAGACAGAAACCATTAAAAATGTTAATGTTAATATTAATGTTAATATTAATGTTAATATTGATGTTAATGTTAATATTGATATAGTTAGAAATATGTCTGACATTTCACATTTTATTTTCTATATGTATCTTGTCATTTTTGTTCCACTCTTCCTCATTTACTGTTTTCTTTTGCATCAAGCGTTTTTTAGTGTAACTTTTAATTCCTTTAATAAATTGTGTAAATTTAATTCCTTTTATAATATTTTTATTTTGTTATTTTATGTATTTTGGGCTTACCATATATACATTCAGTTGTCAGAATGTACTTCAGATTTATATTAAATAATTCCAGTGAGATACAGAAATGGTATTTCAGTTTTCCTCTTTTTCTTCTTCCCCTTTTTTTAAGAACTTTATCTACATAGGCTATAAAATTTGCAATACATTGTTATAATTATTAACTTATATAACTATGTTATTTTTAAAGTTGACAATAAAGAAAAGAAAATATATATTTCTAGTGTTTGTTCTATTAACCTGCCTTTTTGCAATTTCTGGTTCTCTTCTTGTTCTTGTAGATTTGAATTGTTCTCTGCTGTCATTTCCTTACTCCAATATAGCTTTGCTCCCATTCACCTCTTTCATGCTGGTATTGTCAAATATATTACATTTCTATATGTTACAAGCCCAACAATACATATATGTGTATACTGTTTTATACAGTTGACTGTTATATAAATTAAGTGATAAACTATGAATTTATACTGCCTTTCACAATTACATAATTATCTTTACTGGTATTGTTTATTTATTTGTATAAATTTAAGTTACTGTATGGGGTCACTTGCTCAAGGTCTGAAAAACTTATTTTAGTATTTCTTACACAGCAGGTCTGCTAACAATAATTTTTCTAAACCTTTGTGTATCTTGAAATGTTTTTATTTTACCCTCATTTCTGAAATATGGTTTTGGTGGAGATAGGATTCTCTTTTGACAGTTTTCTTTTAGGAATTTGAATACGTCATGCCATTGCCTTCTGGCCTCCATTGTTTCTAGTGAGCAGTCAGCTGTTCATTTTATTGGGGTTCCTGAAAACATGAAGGTTGCTGCTTTCAAGAGTTTGTCTTACACTGTGATGTGTCTGCATGTGAATCTCATTGGGTTTATACTACTTGCAGTTGGATGAATTTTAGATTCATGTTTTTCATCAAATTTTGAGTTTTTAGCCATTATTTTTAAAACCATTTTTCTATTCCTTTCTATCTTTCCTCTAACTCTTTAATCCCATTATACATATGTTGTTGTAGTTTATGGTATCCCACTTTCTCTAAAGCTCTGTACATCTTTTTTTTTATTATTTTGTTGTTGTTCAGATTGCATGATCCCTCTCACTTTAAATTCAGTGATTCTTTGTTCTGCCAGCTCAAATCTACGTTGAGCCCATTTAGTAAAATTTTTATTTTAGTTATTGTATTTTTCAAGTTCATATTTTCCATTTGGTTCTTTTCATAATTTATCTCTCTTAATTGTTATTCTTTATTTGATGAGGCACATTATAACTTCCTTTATTGCTTTAAGCACTGTTTATTTTAGTTCTTTGAAGTCTTAACTGCTTCTTTGAAGTCTTTCTCTTTTAAGTTTGAAATCAGTACACTCTCAAAGGCAGTTTCTGTTGCCTGCTTTTTTTCTTGTGTATGGAACACGTTTTCCTTTTTATTTGGAAATCTTGTAATTTTTTGTTTAAAACTGGTCATTTTGAACACACTATTCTAGCAACAATGGATGCTGATCCCTCCCACCCTGCTCCCATACTCTTTGTAAGACTTCCTGTTGCTTTGTTAATGTTTTTGTTTGTTTGTTTAGTGACTGCTGAACTATGTAATGACGTATATTTCCCTGCAGTGCACAACTTCTGGTGCCACTCCTCAGAAGGTGCAGCCTTGAGCGTGTGCAGTTACTCTGCAATTGTAGTGGATTTAACAGGGTTCCATTTGACTTTCTCCTTCCCTGTGATTATGTTAAACTGTCTGCCTACCTTGGTATCACATCCAGCTCTCAGTCTCCATTAATTGCTGGCTGACTGTTTTCAATAACGCTTTTGGGCATAAAATGCTACCTATTCTGATCCAAATCCTTGAGGCCACTTGTTGAGGTTTGTTCTGACCACAGGAGGGCTCTTTTTCACTGTCTCTTTCCCTGGCTTTCTCTGATAAACTTCTAGCTTGTTTACACTGTAGCCTGTTGCTCTCATGAAGCTTCCAGCCTCCTTTCAATTGCTTATCATCACTGCTTACCTGCATTGTTTTCCAGAGCACCCTTAGGCTTGAATTTCCCCACACTCTGTTCTAAATAGTTCCCTTGGGTAGAGCTTTAAAGCTCCGTGTTCTTATGACCTACATATCCTGCTGGGCAAAACCTCTGTGTCACTGCTCTGGAGGTGAGGACCAGCTCAGTGGCCCACTTCTCTCAGAGTGATACTCTGCTTCACAAACAGGTCACTGGGCTGGGGCAGCTGCCTCTGGACTTCTCTGCTTTCCTCCCCTGGGATGCAGACTCTGGCCTATATGCTGAGGTGAAGGCAACTGGGGTCCCAGTACTCTTGGTCTGCCATGCCTGGGTAGTTTCTGTCCTGTGAGTAGGGGCCAGGTGGAGGAAGGGATCCCCAGAACTCTCACTGCTCTTGCTTCAAATACAGCCTCTGCAACACTGAGCTGGTGGCCTGCCCCTCAAGTAGAGGTACCACAGCCCTTGACTGGGAGCTGATGGAAAAGGGAGCACTATGTTCTTGGCTACAGCTCTGCAGAGTGAAGCTTCCACTTTGCTGAGCTAGAGGGAGGAAAGAAAGAGTGAGTCATGGCTCAAATGCCACAGACTTATACTGTTCTTACCAAGTAGATATTCTTAAACAAATGCTTCTTCCTTTCTGTGTGTGCTTCCAGAGATTTAAAATGGTTGAGTTTCTTTTCTAATTTTTACCAGCTAGGTTATTTCACTGGGGAGGGGGTCCATGGAGGTCCTTATGCCCTCATTCTGGAAATTGTCTCCTAATATCATATGATTTTAAGTCAAGAGTTTCAAAATTAGTGAAGCATATACACTGTGCTCAATAGAAAACATATATATGCAATAATAGTTTTATTTTTATGTATTATGTATTATTTATGTATTAGTTATCTATTGGTGCATTAAAAAAATCACAAAACTAAGTGTCTAATAACAACGTTCATTCTGCTTATGAATCTGCATTTTGACAGGGCTCCACAGGGATTCATTTTTGCATTACTCCATGTCAGCTAGGGTTCCTCAAACTTGGGAATTGGAATAATCTAAGGGCTTACCCATTCATATTTCTGATGGGTGATGTTGGAGGCTAGAATAGCTGGGGCTTTGGGGGTATCTCTCTATATCTTGTGTATATTTGTGGCCTGTCCATGTATGCTTCAGTATGTTTCAGCGTAGCTGACCTTCTAAATGTCACCTGAGGGCTTCTAAGACATATGTCTTGAGAGAGTCAGGTGGAAGCTCTATGACCTTTTATGATCTAGCCTTGGAAGCCATGCAGTAGTTAGAGGCCCACCAGATTCAATAGGGGGTAATATAGACAAAATTTCTTCTGGAAGGAGTGTCAACAGTACAACTGGAGAAGAATGCATGGGATGGGATGCCTTGGTGTGGCTGCTTTGGGAAAATACTACTTGCAACAGGGGTGAAGCTAACAGGTTGCTATTTGTTGTTAGGAAATATAAAACTTTTAAATAATTTAAAATATAATTCACCTTTCTCTCTTTTTTAAATTCTATTTTATTTGTTTATAAAGTATGTAATTCAGTAGAATATGCATGTAATTTATAAATAAGTGGTCACATAATGGGATTGCCTTCAAATTCCTTTTAATAATGGACTGTATGAGCAAAAAATTTAGAAAACTCTAATACAGAAATTCAAAATCAGGTTGAGTGATTTCCTCAGCAGTACACCAATATATATATTATGATAAAATTATTTTGTGATAACTTCCAAACAAGTATAAAACCCAAACTATTGGAACAGAATTATAATAATAATTAGCATCTGGTAAGAACACCCTATGTGTCAGGCAAAGTCTTATGAATTTTACATATATTACATAAACACATAAATATTTACATTTAGTTCTCTTAATAACTATATGAACTAGGTATTTATTATTTCTGTTTTGCAGATGAGAAAATGGAAGCTTGGAACGGATAAGTCAGCCAGCTTGCATGACAGAGCTGAACTCCAGAGCCCGTAATCTTAACTACCGTACAGAGAAATGAGGCTTTTACAGGTGTCTGTTGTGGTGTGTGTTTTTAGGAAAGTCTGTTTAGGGCCCAAAGCAGCGGTGTGTGGAAAATATTTAACAACCAGCCCTCCAAAAAGAAACTGTAGGCAAGTATATATGTACATCTGTTTATTATAATTTTTACTGACCCAAAGGAGATGCCCACATAATTTATATATAATAATAAAAGATATATATTCTTTATTTTAATTCCATAACCTATAACTTCAGTGTGACTTGTTATTTCTTGCGAAATGCAACCTATACTTCTACTGCTAAAGAACAATGTAACAAAATTAGATGATGAATAAATGCTAGATTACTGTCTAATCAGCAAAGAAGTTATTCATACTGTCAGAAAAAGGGTAGTTTCAGCATGAATGTTGGTTGATAATTTGGTTTGTGCTAATGAGTCAGATGAAAGTGAAACAATGAAGATGTATGTCAATGAAAATAAGTGGAGGAAGCCAACTTTTTTAAGACATTACTACTATTTAGCAGAGGCATAAGTGTATTAAATACAGTAGGTTTCTAGAATATGCTCCCAGATACAAGAAGTATTCCTTAATTTTTTATTGTGGTAAAGTAAAATATACATAACATAAAATTTACCATCTTAACTATTTATAAGTGTACAATTCAGTGGCATTACGTACATTCACATTGTTGTACAATCATCATCACTATTCATCCTCAGAATTCCTTCATCACCCCAAACTAGAACTCTGTACCCCATGAAACAATAACTCCCCATTCACCCCTCTCCAGGCCCCCAGAAACCACAATTCTACTTTCTTTCTCTATGAAGTTGCCTATTCTAGGTACCTCATATAAGTGGAATCATATAATAGTTGTCCTTTTGGGTCTAGCTTACTTCACTTAGCAAAATGTTGTAGCATGTGTCTGAATTACATTCCTTTTTAAGGCTGTATAATATTCCATCGTATGTGTATATCATATTTTATTCATCATTCATTTACCAGTGGACATTTGGGTTGTTTCCACCTGTTGGCTATTGTGAATAATGCTGCTATAAACATTGGTGTACAAATATTGATTTGAGTCTTTGCTTCAATTTTTGGGGGTATATACCCAAAAGTGGAATTGCTGGATCATATGGTAATTCTATGCTTAATTTTTTGGAAGAAGTATCTTACTGTTTTCCAGTGCCATCCTTTAGTTTTATTTATTTGGTTAAGTTTACTCTCACTCTGTGTTCTGCCATTATCCTGGGGAACTTCAAGTTTCTAACATCTCCTTTGCTTCCACCCATGCTCTGATCACATATTATATCTCATTTATTAATGTCTCAAAGTCTTACTATTCTCTCCATCATTACAAACTTAGATTCCGAACACAGTCTAAGGCTTAGCTTGATTTCCAAGTACAGCAGAGACAGATCGATGATTGAAGAATGACTCCATCCGGTAATATTCAATAAATGCATTATAACTTATTAAAATGTTTGTATAAAGACAAATTTATACCTTGTGAACAAGAAACAAAAATTCCTTCTAGGAGACAGACTGTGAGCCAGTGGGAAACAACTCACAACACAGACAAGTGACAAATGACAATAATGCTATGTGATACATACACTTCACTGGTAGGAAATGCAAAATTCCAAGGGAAGTTAAATGATGGAGAAATTTACTCTTCTTTGAGGCAGAATACCTAGCTGAGAAGTAACGCTTGGGCTGAGCCTTTATAGATCTTCAGTGAGAGTCTGTGACCGAGGAAGGGAGATCAGGGCAATCCAGGTCAGCAGAACAAAGGTGCAGAGGCTCAGAGCCGGCAGGCGAGGCGGGGGGTATTCAGGGAGGTTAGACTCTACTGTGTAACTGTGGAGACAACGAAGAGGGGGTGGGGCGGGGGTGGTGTCAGAGGATGAGGCTGAATAGACGTTGGCCCTATATTGAGAATGATTTTGAGTGACAGACTAAGGAGCTGCTCTTTAGTTTAAGACCAGTGGAGACTCACAGCAGTTTGTAAGTAGAGAAGTGACACGGTAAATTCTGCATTTAGAAAGCCCAGTTCAGTGATCACACAGAGAAAGAACTGAAGGGATTTAAAACTAGAAAATAAGAGACCGGATAGGAGGTCAGTGTACCAGACAGTGCTCTGCTGTTGAGGATGACATTGGAGGGATACCTCTTGCATTTTTCTTCCAATACTGTTATAAATGTCTCACCTTGAAGAGCAGTATAGAAAGTTCCATCCAGCAAAAAAAAAAAAAAAATCTGTTCAGTTAGAGGTGTCAACTTTTATAAATGACATTTTAGCAAAATTTTAAGAGTGACTTTTGTAGCATTAGGAAAAGAGGAATCACCATGTAGAATTTATTTGGCTTTGATTCTTTCTTTCCTCCGATAGGAGTTTGTCCCTGAAGAGCCAAGTACAAGTTTCTGACCTAGGGTGTCTCCAGACTCTTCTGTCTGATCACCTTGACGTTGAGGCCAGCACACCTTTAGTGTGACGCTTTTTATATTCACAATATCTTGTCTGCAGAAAGATTTTTCTTTTATCAGAAACAATGTCCATCAGCCAGTGTTAGTAAAGGCCAGGATCAAACAGTCTTCCCAACTTACACTGGCTGACCCCACTCAAAAATGAGAATTTATGGCACAGGATTCAAATGAATGCAGATAATTCCTTGATCTATTTTAGGGGGTGGAATTTCTAACAGGTCTATCTTGGCCTGAAACCTGCAAATACATGTGACTTTTAATGTTATCAATGGCATGAGTTACGTCCAATCAGCCAGTGTTAGTAAAGGCCAGGATCAAACAGTCTTCCCAACTTATACTGGCTGACCCCACTCAAAAATGAGAATTTATGGCACAGGATTCAAATGAATGCAGATAATTCCTTGATCTATTTTAGGGGGTGGAATTTCTAACAGGTCTATCTTGGCCTGAAACCTGCAAATACATGTGACTTTTAATGTTATCAATGGCATGAGTTACAAGTAGAGATAAGTGGTGACGAACACAACGTGTGTTATGGCAAATCTTTCCCTTTTACCTCTAAAAATCAAAATAGTCTCATCCTCTAACCCTGGCCGTAGTCTCTGAGGAGGATTACAATAAGAGCCACAAATACTATTAGTTGAAATTTGAGATAAGTAAAATATGCATAAATCCTCTCAAGTGGAAAAATATTCGCTGTGGGTGTCTTTCCTTTTCAGTCATTAAAAACCAAGTTCTTGGCACTGATGACCACAATTGTTGTTCAGTTCCCTCTTGTACTCAGAAGATTCAAAGAGGGCTGACATTAGCATTCGAATCACCCTCCCTCAGCAGGAGCTGACCACACTGTGTTTTGAATGGGACTAAATGCCCATTCCTGGGACAGAGACCACAAAGAGAGGAGAAAAGGGGCTGGTTTCCAACTTGTGAGCTTTAGATTCCTGCAGCGATTCACGTGAAGAGGGGCACCGTGCAGCTGAACGCAGGTCAGAAGAAGACTCTGGATTGGAAATACAAATGTGGCTGGAAAATGCATCTCAGATGTGTACGTGCATCCTCCCTTGCTACAGAAATACATTAAATTCTTTCAAATACACCCCAGGGTCTCCTCTCTGTCACACAAACTCACCCAAGAAGTGAGTTTATTGGGTAAAAACGGAAACAAATGCTGTGACTCGGATGCATACTTGGAGAGCAAAGTTTCTTCTCTGTGTCAGAAATTAGATCAAAGCTTGAGGAGAAAGATTATGGGGAGGAAGAAATGGAGACCCTCCATTCTTCAGTGTTGGAAGCTGATCAAAAACATTTCTTGGGGGGCTTCCCTGGTGGCGCAGTGGTTGCGCGTCCGCCTGCCGATGCAGGGGAACCGGGTTCGCGCCCCGGTCCGGGAGGATCCCACATGCCGCGGAGCGGCTGGGCCCGTGAGCCGTGGCCGCTGAGCCTGCGCGTCCGGAGCCTGTGCTCCGCAACGGGAGAGGCCGCAACAGTGAGAGGCCCGCATACCGCAAAAAAAAAAAAAAAAAACAAAAAAAACAAAACAAAACAAAACAAAAACATTTCTTGGGAGTGCCTCGAAGATTCCTCAGAGCAAGTCACCCTTCCAGCCATCTTCGGTGGACAATCAGCGACTCACCCCTCACTCACTGCGTGTCTGGTTTGGGGTCACCCTGGTCATGTCTGGGAGACAGCACAACCTCCTCTCCTGCAGACGAGCTCAGGCCAAGGGCATGAACTCCTAGTCCCAAACAGAAGAAGAAGCTTCTGGATAACTTTGGAGGAGATATCGTTAAGCCCACACCCCTAGACTAAATTGAACCATTTTGTCACTATCTAACTCACACAATTTTTGCCTACTATATTTGGCAACTTATCTGGGATACCTTTGTTAAAAAGAAAAAACAACAGGCCCAAAATAGAGTCATTCAAAATCGAGTCATTTGTGCTAAGCCCCACGACTGCAAGCCAAGACTTAATACCTAACCTAATTGCAGTTTCAAACTCTCTCAGGAATGCAATCTTAACTGGTCAGCACTAGTGAGGTGATCCTCCTGATAGGACCCTTCTGTTCCCCTCAGGAGGTCGACCTTCCTGGAAACAATGCATTCTTCCTAATAAGTTCCTTGTTTCACCCTCTTTCTGCCTTTAAGAACTTGGATGAGATGCTGCCTGATGCACGAATCATTTGATAAAGCCAATGTGATCATTACATTTTACTCAATTGAATTTTCATTATTTAACGCTGTTAAACTCAGAATATCAGTTTTGGTTTGTATTGCAAACATAGTAGCAACACTAGATGAAGCCAAGATATCTCTTTCAAGAATCACAAGAGGTCTGAGAATTTATCCTACTTGCAAGCTAATAAGTTAGCCTGCCACAGTTTCATGGATGCTGAGAAAAGACACACGATTCCTGGGTCAGAGACAGAGAATTTTATTCCTCAGGGCACAGCAGGCAGCATGAACTTCATGTATGTATCAGCTCCCCTTGTCCCCCAAGCCCCGCTGGGTAATGAGGAGGTGACCAAGAGGATGTTGTGCTGGCCATGGGTTTTCATCATAGCCAAAGAACCCCAAGCTTAGGAAACCCCAATCTTTTATTAAGGCAACTGCAAGAAGACCTGCCTGCCCTTTTCCCCAGGGAGGCATTATCTCTATTATACTGGACAGTAAACACATCTGCCCTTGGTTCAGTATCTCTACCTAGCCTGGCTGTTTGCTATACAAACATCCTTGAGAGGAGAGGTTGGGCACTAGACTGCTTGGAAGAATGGTCCTCAAGGGATAAGAGAAATAGATTTGATCCATACTTGGAGAGAGCAGGCTAGTAACTAACTTAATTACAGTCCATGGAACCATTCACCAACCAAACAATATTTCTTACGCAATTTCACGTGAATGTAATAGATAATGGGAAACTACAAGAAATTATTTCCCATAAAAGTGAAATGTCACCTTAACTAGATGGGACTGAACACTGCCCAGTGAACACCTGTTGCACAGACTTAGACACACAGGTAGGCGTTAACCCCGTAGGCCTGGAGGAAATGACTCATGGGGTGGAAGCAGAGGTAGAAGAAAGGAAGGCCAAGAAGGAGAAGCAACTGCATAAATTCAAGGCACTCAGTCATATCCTGGCTTGTCATCCTAGTGCTGCTGCCAATAAGACACTTGCACATTTAATAAAGATTTGTTAGCAATGAGATCTGACTGAGCTTGAAGCTAGTTCTACCCCTGAATGTTTGAGTTTTCTACACCAGGAAGGTACTTCTTTTCCTTCCTTCTTAGGAACACCTTTATTGAAGAATAACATACATTCAGAAAAGTGAATTATGTAAGTGCACAGCATGATGAATTATCACACATACAAAAAGCACATCATGAAATCAGAAGCCAGATCAAGAGTTAAAATACGCCAGCCCCTCAAGTGCCCCTTTAGCCCCCTTGCAATCAGTACTCCTAGAGTCATCTCCGAAGGTAACGACCATCCTGATTTCTAACAGCGCGGATTAGATTTATCTGTATTTTAACTTCATACAATGGCATCACACAGCACACATTTCTTGTGTCTGGCTTCTTTCTCTCAACATCATGTTTGCAAGATTTATAGTGTTATATTGTGTGCAGCTGTAATTAATTCATCCTAATTACTGGATAGCATTC
This sequence comes from Physeter macrocephalus, assembly GCF_002837175.3. Lineage (NCBI taxonomy): Eukaryota > Metazoa > Chordata > Mammalia > Artiodactyla > Physeteridae > Physeter > Physeter macrocephalus. The sequence continues at coordinate 103,037,019 of NC_041218.1, read as the reverse complement.
CATTGTATGAAGATATTTCATACAGTGAATATTATTTCTTCATTATAATGTTGATGAAACTTTTATCGTTTCAGTCTTTGGCCATTAATGTGCAATAAACATTCTTGTACACATATTTTCACGTATGTATGTATTTCTGTTGAGTTGAAACCTAGGAGCGGAATTACAGGATCTGGGGTATGCATAAGTTTAGCTTTAACAGATAATGGGAAACAGTTTTCCAAAGTGACTGTACCCATTTATACTCCCACCAGGGGTGTATGAGAGCTTTCCATTCTTGCAAACACTTGCTATTGGCAGCCTATTTGATTTTAGCGACGCTGGTAGGCACGTGGCAGAATCTAATTGTGGTTTAAATTTGCATTTCTCAGATGACTAGTGAGTGTTCGTTCTTTTTCATATGTTTATTAATCACTTGTATTTCCATTGGTGAAGCTGTTGTTAAAATCTCTTGCTCACTTTTTTTTTATTGGGTTGTCATTTTATTGATTTTTAGGAGTTTTTTGTTTTTAATACAAGTTTTTTGCAATTATATGTGTTGCAAATATCTTCTCCAATTCAGTGGCTTGTATTTCACTCTCTTAATGTGTCTTAGTGTTAATGTGTTCTTCCCGTAATCTTTTTTTTTCTTATTGGTTAATACTTTTGACATTTAAGAAAACTTTCCCTACTCCTAAAGACATACATGTTCTCTTGTTATCGCCTTAGAAATGCTATTGATTTATTTTTCACAATTATCTCTACAATCCATCTGGATTTATTTTTGTGTAGGGCATGTGTCTGAGAAAAAAACTCATTGTGTTTTCCTTTACTCTCACACTCACAATACTTGTGACACCAGATGTGTGGGTTTTCCACACCAGGCTGTTCTCTGACACCAACTGAGTGTCCTGCATTTCAATTCAATTCTGACAGTGACTAGAGTGAGCGTACATCCCACAGGTTAAAGGCTCAGTCCCACAAGCCTTCCCCCACTTCAGATGCCAATTGCAAGTAGGAGGTCCCCAAGTTATCCACAACTTCTGTCTGACTTGGCTGCAAATTGAAGAATTCTCCTTCTTTATGCTTGATTATTTGCTAGAAATAGCTCACAGAACTCAGGATCACACTTACTTATGTTTACTGGTTTATTTTATAATAAAGAATATGATGTGAAGGCTACAGATAAACAGCCAGATGAAGAGGTATATAGGGTGAGGTCTGGAAGGGTCCCCAGCACAACAGCTTCTGTCCTCATGGATTTGGGGTGCACATAGATGTGTTTACCCACCTGGAAGCTCCCTGAGCCCTGTATTTTTGAAATTTTTAAGGAGGTTTCTTCATGTAAGCATGATCAATTGTTAACTCCACTTCTCCTCTTCTGAGAGGAGGGGGGTGGGGCTGAAAGTTCCAAACTTCTAATCATGGCTTAGTCTTTCTGGTGACCGGCCCCCATCCTGAAGCCCACCAAAGGTCACCTTATTAAAACAAAAGACACTTTATCACTCAGGAAAATACAAGAGATTTAGGAGCTCTGTGTCAGGAACCAAGGTCAAAGACTAAATATCAGAACAAAAGATGGTCCTGGTGCTTTTATCACATAGGAAATTACAAGGGTTTTAGGAACTCTGTGGCAGGAAGCAGAGCAAAGACCAATCTGTGTGGTTTCTGTTATTTTACAACGTGAGTTAAAGATTAGATTAAATCTTTTTCTTATGGATATGTGGTTTTTATGCATATCCAGCACCATTTATTTACTGTCCTTTCCCCATTGCTCTCCAATAATATCTTTGTCATGAATCAAGTGACTGCATGTATTGAGCTTGTTTCTGTGCTCTCTATTCTGTTCAGTGGTCCATTTCTCCATCTTTGCACAAATAACACATCTTTTAATTACTCTAGCTTAATCATAAGTCTTGATATCCAGAGTATCAATCTTTCAACTTTTAAAATTCTTCTTCCAGTTTGTCTTGGGACTAAAATTCTGTATCATTTTTAGAATTAGCCCATCAGTTTGCACCTATGTATACACACACACTTGCTAGCTTTTTTAAAATAAGGATTTTATCAGTTAAATCAACACAGAAAATTGGCATCTTAATAATACCCAATCTTCCAATCCAAGAACAAAATATATTGCTTTACTTATTTAGGTCTTCTTTAACTTCTCTCAGTACTGATTTAAAGTTTCCAGTGTAGAAGGCTTGTGCATTTTATATTAGATTTGCTCCTAGATATTTGATGTTTTATAATGTTATTGTGAATAGTATAATTTTAATTTCATTTTCTAATTGTTGATGATACATAGGAGTAAAATTGTGTTTTGTGTTTTGCATACAGTGAGTCCCCTACAAACGAACGAGTTCCATTCCAAGAGTGCGTTCGTAAGTCCAATTTGTTCGTAAGTCCAACAAATTTAGCCTAGGTACCCAAGTAACACAATCGGCTATATAATACTGTACTGTAATAGGTTTATAATACTTTTCACACAAATAATACATAAAAAACAAACACAAAAAATAAAGAAAACATTTTTAATCTTACAGTACAGTACCTTGAAAAGTACAGTAGTACAGTACAACAGCTGGCACTTCTTAGCAGTACCAGCTACATCACCGCTGCTTTTACGCTTGCTCTCAGACATCCTGGGCTTGAAATAAAGATACTGTGCTACTGTACTCTATACAGTACTATACAGTAAAGTACACAAAAGCACAGCTACTTGCAGAGGATGCACACACATGACAACATATGCCAGACACGTGAACTAACTTACATGACTGGACATGTGAATGTCACATCTTTGAAAGTTGCACCTTGAAGATTCATATGTAGCAGACTTACTGTATTTAATTCTACCAAGCCATTGTGTTAAATTCACTCTTTAATTCCAATGGTTCATCTGTAAAGTTTTTAGATTTTCTACATACACAGTCATGTTGTTGGCAAATAATGACAGTTTTACTTCTTCCCTTCCAATCCTTACATATTTTATTCACTTATCTTGCCTTATTTTACTTGCTAGAGACCTACAGTAGTGGTCATCTAATGTAAAAGAAAAACTTTCAATATTTCACTAATATATTTATTAGTTCATTGCTATAGGTTCCATTTATTCCTTGCTAAGGAATGTTAAACTTTATCACATGGTTTTTCTACATTTATTGAGATGATCATATTATTTTTCTCCTTTATTTTGTCATAATTCTGATTTGCTTTTTTTTGAACTTGATATACATGGAACCATTTAATACGTGATCTTTGCATCTGACTTTTTTGCTCAACATTAAGTGTAGTCGTTCGCATTACTGCATATAGCTGGGATTGTTCATTTTCATTGCTGAAGAGAATTCCATTATGTGATTTTAACACCAATTATTCATCCGTTGGATATTTGATGGATATTTGGTGTTTTTCACAGTTTGGAGAAAATCAAGCTATCCACCTATCTCTCTCCTCAGAACAGATTCTTACAGGCAAGGCGCCCTAAATTGCACTCCAGCACTGCTGCTAATTACCATGGTTACTGTAGTTGTATCCACCGTGCCTGCCTGCGATGGCCAAGTGCCTTCCATCCACACTACCACTCTCCCCACCGATTCTATGCACCCCTACGTCCTACCATCAATTCCAGAGAATAACCATCACGGAAATTCCCAAAGATGCTGCTACCTCCCCCTCACGGTATATCCCTTACTGCCTCAGTGAGATGAACATCCTCACGGAGCCCCTGAGAAGCCTGCTGAGATGCTACATCTTTTCATCTTACCTGATAAATACATTTCTTCATTTCCACCTTCCTGAGTTTTTTGATCCCTTCCTCAATACTACCCTGAAGCAGTGGGGCAGCTCCATCTGATTTTCCTGTCCAAGCTTCAAGGAGCCATCCCAGGGGTGTGCTAGGATTGGCTGCAGTGGTCAAGGAAGGTGGTTAAGCCCAAGTCCTGGGAAAGTGCTGCCAGGCAAGTGAATTTTCCCCATTGAGCCTCATATTCTCCTTTGCTTCTCTCAAGATCCACTCCCACATGTGGTCTCCCAGGTGCAGCTGGTATCTGTAACTCAAGGACAATTACTTCTGTGTCCAAGTTATTCCTCCTAGAGCAGGGACTGGGTTTTCTCGCTCAGACTGTGCTGAGATTTGGCTGGAACCGTCAGAGACGGTGAGGGTGGTGAGAATGGATCTAAGGTCATCTCGTGAGGTGCCTCTCAGGGGAGGGCTCCAAGAGGTGGGGGCTGCAAGCACAAGAAGTCTGTGCTCCTCTGCAAAGAGGGAGGATGTTGCTTCTGTTGGCCTGGAAGGTTCAGGGGAATCTAGGGGTCCAGGTTCTGAGCTCACCCACATACATACACCCAACCTCAGGTCTCAGATTCCATTAGTTTCCTCTTAGGGCCCTCACAGTAGGACCCCTGTTAAGACTGTGTGCTCATTCACCTCCCTTTGCAGCTCTGCAGCCTTAGCAGTTAGCTGCTGGGCCCTTGTGCCCGCAGGAGATAAGGGGCTGCACAAACACTGCCTTAGAGACCCTTGGAATCTCAGAGTGCTTAGAATGATAGTTGGTACAAGCATATCACTGTATTGTTTTCAAGGCTTTCAAAGCAGCTAACAAAAGCCAAATTTTAATTACCATTTTTTTTCCATTCAATTTGAGTGACATAAAAGAAATGCTCAACACAGATATTTGGACAACTGTCTGTTGAAACAAGGTTGGACCAAGTATGATTTACATTTGTTTCTGCAGGTGACTGGGGGGCTCTAGCTCATGAATCCCTTCATCCAGTGTGGGTAACTGAGGTGATTCCCAGCTCAGCCGAAGTCCCTGTAAGTCTTACTGCCTCTTAGTTCACTACTGGAGAGCAGGTTTCCAGGGTCCGATCAGAAATGACGGGGGTTACCAGATTCATCCTTCTTCTTGGGAGGTCTTGGAGCCTCTGTCCCCGTGAACCTGCCCACGTTGCAGCAAAGGGATAAAGACCACTAAATCTCAGGTTGCCTAGCTGACCTCACTCTTCCCCTGTCTCCTGAATCCGTGCTTCACTGAGTTATTAGGTCTCTGATGCTACCTTGCAGGTGTTTTGCCACATTTTCTAGTTGCTTTTAGTGGATGAGTTGTTCCAAATTTCTTACCCATCCATTTCACATAAACAAAGTCATCTTTTAAACTAAGGTCAGGAACCAATAAACCACAGCATAAAATAAATTACAAATGGTTAGTAAGCATTTGAAAAATATCAGCTTCCTAATTACAAAAACTTTTCAATTAAAAATGAGATGATTTCAAATGTTAAGGTACAAAGATGAAGTAAACAGAAGTTATTGAGTGCCCTCAGATATTGCTAGTAAGAGTCAAGCAGAAACTTTTCTGAAAGGAATTTTGGCAATATTAACAAGAATGGTGTAATTTTTCATACATATTGACACAGTAATTCCACTTCTGAGAAATTTATTTATTCTAAGGAAATAATCTAAAATGTGGACAGGTGTTTAAGCCAAATATATTCAACTTAGGGTTATTTTTAAAACAGAAAACATTTAAAACTCTCTGTAATATAGTCATAGATAATTAAATCATAATATATCAAAGAAATAAAATGCAACTTTAAAAATTTAATTTAATTTAATTTCCCTTTAGTTTAAAAGCAGGGGAAAATGCCTTTAAATACCACTAAGTCAAAAGCAAAATTTAAAGTATGTACAATATGAATTCAATTACTCAAAAATATGCATAGGGAAAACTCTTGAAAAAATATTCCAGATGTTAAAATTGCTTTCCTGGGCAAGGAGTTATAGATATTGTCTTCTCTGCATTTTTATAGCTTCAGCTGCTTCTCAAATTTTCTACTGAGTGGGCAATTCTTTTACAATCAGAAATAACAGGGGAAAAAAAGAGAATGTAGCTTTTTAATTAAAATTAATAATAGTAAATTATCCAGAATAAGATAGAGAATGTTGGTTGGTTTAATTTTTCAGATAATTAAATATTTATGATAGGATGTATACTCCAAATAGAGTGTCTTTCAGGAATACATAGTAAAATAAACCTAATAAAAAACTACACAAACAGAAATCAGCTTTTCTGTTATGATTCCTAAGGAACTTCAACTGTTACACTTTTTGAGGGTCACAATTAGGAACATCGATTGTCATTCCTTCGAAGTGTCTTAATCTCTTTCTTAACTGTCTCTTGTTTCCCAGGGGTGCTGGCTTGTTCATTAAGCCCCTAGCACTTTACACCTGATATTTTCATTAATTTTCTCCACACTTCATTTAAGGTAAACATTATTTTATGCACTTTACAAATTTGCATTGTAGCTTTGCCAAATTTTGCATCAAACCTTAGAGCTGGGATTTAAACCCCAGTCTCACCCCCTCCCCAGCCTGCCCTCTGGCTCCCGCCTGGAAATACTGGGGACCGGTAATTATTTGTTGGTTTAATATAATTTGTTTAGTCGCTCGAGGACACTGATTTGCATTTTTCTCTTTTTATATTGATCTGTAACCCGCTTTGTCTCCTACCTAACCGGTATTTGGGCACGAACTGGCCAGTGTCACTTTCCTGTCCTTTCAGACGGGGTTTCGCCCCCAGGGTTCTCTGGCAGCCGCCTCCGTCGCTATGGTGACCCGGTGTCAGAGCTGACACCGCAACATCAGCAGCTGCGCCGGGTCCTCGCCGGCTCAATGGAGAGCGCGGCGGACTTGGCACCGAGGGCGCAGGGTCTGCGCCGAGCTGCGGGCGGGGCCTCAGTCCCTCCCCAGGCAGGAGCCCACTTCCAAAGACAGACAGCCTGGCTGCGTTCCGAGCCATGAATGCCTTGAACTCAGCCTCGGACTTGATTTCTTTTTTAACCGAGAGAGAGAAACAAAACAAAACAAAACACCCATCAGAGCACACACTGGTGTGGTGGTGTGTCCTGAATCTTGGAAACATCTCAGCAGAATTCACAATCTTTCCTTTCCAGGGTGCAGGCATGGGGGACTTAGATTAAAACCCGGGGAACTTCCTATAACCCCATCTGATCAATATAACATGGAATGCAGCACTGCAGTATTATAGTTTTGAAATCATATAGGAACACATAAATATGAGCTTATAATGTACTAAGTTTGAAAACTAAGATAAAAAATCAGATGCAAAATCAGATGCAAACTCAGAATACCACTAAATGAAGATATTCATATGCAAGTAAATGTAAAATATATACACCAACAGGATTCATAGAGGCTGGATATTTCATGATAGAAAGTGGCAGATACATTGTTTGGTATTACACTTAAGCTGAATGTAATTTTAAAATATGTATGATAACATTTTGTCAAATTGCAGTGGGCTCCCTATAGCAAGAGAGAATGATCCTTTCAAGGCAATAAATTAATGAGATAATAAAAATTCTTACTCTATTGCATTATGAAACAAAATCATATTTCAAAAAGAAAACTACCTTTATGGTTTTTGAGAGGGGTGGGATAGGAAGGGTGGGAGGGAGGGAGACGCAAGAGGGGGAAGAGATATGGGAACATATGTATATGTATAACTGATTCACTTTGTTGTAAAGGAGAAACTAACACACTATTGTAAAACAGTTATACTCCAATAAAGATGTTAAAAAAATAAATAAAAAAAAAGAAAAGATGCATGCACCCCAATGCTCACAGAGGCATTATTTACAATTCCCAAGACACAGAAACAACCTAAGTGTCTATCAACAGATGAGTGGATAAGGAAGATGTAGTATATGTATATGTATACACACACACACACACACACACAGGAAAAAAAAAGAAAAAGAAAAAAAAGAAAAGCATAATATGTGTCCTTTAAAGAACATCCTGAAAGAAGCTGTAAGGGCAGAGAATGAATGCCCCCAGCTGGGCTCTCCTCCTCCCTCTCACTCGGCAGCCTCAGCCCACAAATGACCCAACCCAGTAGTGCAATATATGAGGTCCTTAACTAAGGCTGGTACCATTGTTTCCCTAAGACACACACACACACACACACACACACACACACACACACACACACACAGGCACAGATACATGAGTGCTATGTTATTCTTTTTTTTTTTTCTTTGTCATATCTTTATTTTTTTTAACATCTTTATTGGAGTATAACTGTTTTACAATAGTGTGTTAGTTTCTCCTTTACAACAAAGTGAATCAGTTATACATATACATATGTTCCCATATCTCTCCCCTCTTGCGTCTCCCTCCCTCCCACCCTCCCTATCCCACCCCTCTCATGGTCACAAAGCACAGAGGTGATCTCCCTGTGCTATGCGGCAGCTTCCCACTAGCTAACTAATTTACA
>NC_041218.1:103020382-103028727 GCF_002837175.3 Physeter macrocephalus | reverse complement strand
CAAGAGTGTTCCCTTTTCTGCACACCCTCTACAGCATTTATTGTTTCTAGAGTTTTTGATGATGGCCATTCTGACCGGTGTGAGATGATACCTCATTGTAGTTTGGGTTGGCATTTCTCTAATGATTAATGATGTTGAGCATTTCTCTCATGTGTTTGTTGGCAATCTGTGTCTCTTCTTTGGAGATATGTCTATTTAGTTCTGCTGGCCATTTTTGGATTGGGTTGTCTGTTTTTTGGTATTGAGCTGCATGTGTGGCTTCTAAATTTTGGATATGAATCCTTTGTCAGTTGCTTCATTTGCAAATATTTTCTCTCGTTCTGAGGGTTGTCTTTTGGTCTTGTTTATGGTATCCTTTGCTGTGCAAAAGCTTTTAAGTTTCATTAGGTCCCATTTGTTTTTTTTTGTTTTTATTTGCATTTCTCTAGGAGATGGGTCCAAAAGGATCCTGCTGTGATTTATGCCATAGAGTGTTCTGCCTATGTTTTCCTCTAAGAGTTTGATAGTGTCTGGCCTTACATTTAGGTCTTTAACCCATTTTGAGTTTATTCTTGTGTGTGGTGTTAGGGATTGTTCTAATTTCATACTTTTACATGTAGCTGTCCAGTTTTCCCAGCACCACTTATTGAAGAGGCTGTCTTTTCTCCACTGTATATCCTTCCCTCCTTTATCAAAGATAAGGTGACCATATGTGTGTGGGTTTATCTCTGGGCTTTCTATCCTGTTCCATTGATCTATATTTCTGTTTTTGTGCCAGTACCATACTGTCTTGATTACTGTAGCCTTGTAGTATAGTCTGAAGTCAGGGAGCCTGATTCCTCCAGCTCCATTTTTCGTTCTCAAGATTGCTTTGGCTATTCGGGGTCTTTTGTGTTTCCATACAAATTGTGAAATTTTTTTTTCTAGTTCTGTAAAAAATGCCAGTGGTAGTTTGATAGGGATTGCATTGAATCTGTAGATTGCTTTGGGTAGTAGAGTCATTTTCACAATGTTGATTCTTCCAGTCCAAGAACATGGTATATTTCTCCACCTATTTGTATCATCTTTAATTTCTTTCATCAGTGTCTTATAGTTTTCTGCATACAAGTCTTTTGTCTCCTTAGGTAGGTTTATTCCTAGATATTTTATTCTTTTTGTTGCAATGGTAAATGGGAGTGTGCTATGTTATTCTGAATAAACGTGCTTCTACAATTAATACTTATCTTTTTTTATTTTGAAGATTTTCCTTTTTATCTTTTTTTTTTTTTTTTTTTTTTTACTTAGGAGGTATACCTGGGCCTAGAAGAATCCTGACTTTATTCAACTGGCCACACGAATCCCCATTTCCCAGCACATCCTGAGGAGACTGAGGCTTCAGAGTGTGCCTCGCCCTGGTGACTGTCTTGACCTGAGCGGGCCCAGTCACAGAAAAACAGGTCTTGTGGTCAAGGGAGAGGTTTCTCTCTTCCCACCATGGACCATCCATCTCATAATCAAGAGAGTAACCAGCCTTAAGATGAAGCAAATTCTATGTGCAACAGAACAGAGCAATGAAAAGAACCTGTCACTGATGACACCACAAAGCCACTGAGTCAATCAGCTCACGCCTGGCTTCCAAACTCCCACCTTGTGAAATAACAAGTGTCCTTATAACGTAATTCAGTTTGAGTTGGTCATTCTTTTACTTTCAGCTGAACTGATTCAACATGGCTGAGAATGTCTATAGGATGTATTGTTACAAGTAGAATTGTTTATGCAAAGGATATATGCACTAGTGTGCTAATAAATATTTGACTGATTCATGGGGGTAGGGGAGGGGAGCATGGGATGGTCTTGAGAGGAAATCCCTGATTTGTAGCATTTGTAAGTTTCTGTAAATACTCCCACCACAGCTACCGACATGGTGTCACTGTAGGCAGCTGGGAAAACATGTGCACGCTTGGCTCTTGGCCTCCTATGAGACTACACTGATTTATCTTCCAATTGCTGGTATACGATAGTATCCACTTGGGATCCTCTGTAACAGCGGTCCCCAAGCTTTTTGGCAACAGAAACCAGTTTCGTGGAAGACAATTTTTCCCCACGGATGGGGGGAGGGGAGCATGATTTAAGTGGTAATTCGAGTGATGGGGAGAAAGCTTGCCTGCCGCTCACCTCCTGCTGTGCAGCCCAGTTTCTAAGGCCATGGACTGGTACCTGTCTGTGGCCCAGGGGATTGGGGACCCCTGCTCTATAACACTGATTACAAATGCTGCATTTATCGAATACTAACAATTCTGGATTCACATGTGTATATGCTACTGATCTCTTTTCAATTCTTACATAATCATGCAGTTTTAATTACCTTAGCTGCATTATATATTTGATTTCTGGTGGGATAAACTGGGATGAGGGAATCTTGCTCCACTGTTAATCTTCTTCAAACTTCCATTGGCTAATCCTTCACATCACTATTCCAGATTAACTTTAAAATCAGTTTTTCAATTTCTACAAAAATTATCTCAAGACTTTTTGTTTTACAGGGCAGTTCCAGATTAATTAACATGTTTAATATGATAAATCTTCCTTACCATGAACATCGTTTCTATTTGTTTATTTTTAATTTTTTCATAAATTGTATAGTTTTCACATAGATATCTTATGCAACTCTTATGTTTAGTCTTGAAATTTTATAGTTTGAATTATTGTAAGTTGAATTATTTTGTATTATTTCTTTATAATTGTGTATTGTTACTATATAGGAGAACAATTGATATTTCTCTTCCTTTTTTTAGTTGTGTCTTGAGAATTTCTGTATAAAAACAGCATCTGCCAAAGACTGTAACCATTTCATTTTTTTTAACCTCATGTTTTTCTTATTGTATTCCATTGTCTTAGACCTCCAGAAGAGAGATGAATAGTAGCATTAAGAGTTCACATTTTTGTATTCTCTGACTTCATGGAATCAATTCTAATGTTTCACCATTAAGAATGATGCTTGCAAAAATTACACAAATTGATGCTGCTCTAATTTTCCACTTGCTTTTTAGGTTATGGATTTTCTTTCTATTAAGAGGTTATTTATACTTTTGTTAGAAATAAATATTGCAGTTTTAAATACTATTTGGGCATCTAACAGCATAGGATCATTTGTTCTTCATCCTTTGGTCTAACATTCTAAAACTGAGTTTTCAGGGCACTCATATATGCCAAGCAGTGTTCTATATTTTTTTTGTTTTGTTTTGTTTCTTTTAAAATTTTTTAAATTTCTTTTAATTTTAAAATATTTATTTATTTGCCAAGCAATGTTCTAAATTCTCCACATATATTTACTCATTAACCTCAAACAAACTTAATGAGCTAGATACAATTATAATAACTACTTTACAAAAGAAGACCCAGAAGAGCAGAGAGTTTGAGTAACTCACTCAAGGCCATAAGGCTAGAAATGGGCAGACTCAAAATTTAAACCCAGGCAGTCTGATTCCAGAGCCTATAATTTTAACCATACTTTGTAGCCTCTTAATGTGAACTACATAAGTACATTTCTTAATATTGAACAATCCTTGTACTCTTGGGATATCCTTCTTTGTCTTGAGATAGTCCCAAGTGGAATTTTTAATGACATATTTAGGACTTACAGATTACTTATTATTGAAATCAATTATAATTTTTGGTATTATTCTTATTACTTTCATGACAATTCTTATCTCACAGATTAAATTTAAAAGCTTTCCATTTTTCCTAAACATAGGAGACTTCAAAAATGGTATTTTTTTTTTAGGTTTTGATAAAAGTCATCCACAAAACTATGTAGGCCCAGTACATTTCTGTCTCTGTCTCTGTCTCTCTCCCTCTCTCTTTCTCTCTGTAGATCTTTGGCTATATTTTCTTTTTTCTTTGGCTATTGATTTTCTTTGGTTTTCAGTGTCCTCACAGGTCAAATTAGGAAATCAATATTTGTCTAGAAAAATCAAGACAAAAACATTTGTCTAGGAAATCACCTAGATTTTCATATCTACTATGCTTAATATTCTTTTATTGAATTCTTAATCTCTATTAAATTTGTCTTTTTTTATTCCTAATATTTTTGTTAATGTTTTCCAATTTTCCTGATCAAACTTTCATAATATTTGATCTTTATGAAGAAACTGCTTTCAACAATTCAGTCCATAGCACCTCCTATTTCACTGTCTCTTTTATTTTGGGGGTTTTTTTTTGTTTTGTTTGTTTGTTTTTGTGTGTGTGTGATAACTTTAAACTTTATCATATGTATAGGAAAAAAACATAGTATATAGAGGGTTCAGTGATACCCATGGTTTCAGGCATCCACTGTAGAGTCTTAGAACATATCCACTGTGGATAAGGGGCAGGGGAACTACTGCACCATGAAACTCACAAAAGATACCTCTGAATAATTCCAGTCAGTACTTCCCATTGAATGCGAACCATTAACAGTATACCCTCCTGCCTTCCAACTCCAATATTTTTAAAAAGCAGATACATCACTCCTTTAAACACTACGAGACAGTGTCTTAGTCCATTAGGGCCATTATAACAAAATACCATAGACTGGGTGTCTTATCGACAACAGAAATTTCCTTCTCACAGTTCTGGAGGAGGGGAGGTCCAAGATCAGGGTACCAGCATGGTGATGTTCAGATGAGAGCCCTCTTCCAAGTTGTAGACTGGGGACTTCTGGTTTTGTCCTCACATGATGGAAGGAGTGAGGGATCTCAGTGGGTTATCTTTTTGTTGTTGTTGTTAACCACGGCAGAAGCTTCCTCATCATTTTATTATTTTATTTTATTTTACTTTATTTATTTTTATACAGCAGGTTCTTATTAGTTATCTATTTTATACCTATTCGTGTATACAAGTCAATCCCAATCTCTCAATTCATCCCACCACCGCCGCCGCCGCCGCCACCTTCCCCGCTTGGTGTCCATAAGTTGGTTCTCTACATCTGTGTCTCTATTTCTGCCTTGCAAACTGGTTCATCTGTACCATTTTTCTGGATTCCCCATGTATGCATTAATATACAATATTTGTTTTTCTCTTTCTGACTTACTTCACTCTGTATGACAGTCTCTAAGTCCATCCACGTCTCTGCAAATGACTCAATTTCATTCCTTTTTATGGCTGAGTAATACTCCATTGTATCTATATACCACATCTTCTTTATCCATTCGTCTGTCGATGGGCATTTAGGTTTCTTCCATGACCTGGCTATTGTAAATAGTGCTGCAAAGAACATTGGGGTGCATGTGTCTTTTTGAAATATGGTTTTCTCTCGGTATATGCCCAGTAGTGGGAATACTGGGTCATTTGAGAGGGACCACACTGAATCTGTAGATTGCTTTGGGTAATATAGTCATTTTCACAATATTCATTCTTCCAATCCAAGAACATGGTATATCTCTCCATTTGTTTGTGTCATCTTTGATTTCTTTCATCAGTGTCTTATAGTTTTCTGAGTACAGGTCTTTTGCCTCCTTAGGTAGGTCTATTCTTAGGTATTTTATTCTTTTTCTTGCAGTGGTGAATGGGAGTGTTTCCTTAATTTCTCTTTCTGATCTTTCATTGCTAGTGTATAGGAATGCAAGAGATTTCTGTGCATTAATTTTGTATCCTGCAACTTTACCAAATTCATTGATTAGCTCAACTAGTTTTCTGGTGGAATCTTTAGGATTCTCTACTTACAGTACCATGTCATCTGCAAACAGTGACAGTTTTACTTCTTCTTTTCCAGTTTGTATTCCTTTTATTTCTTTTTCTTCTCTGATTGCTGTGGCTAGGACTTCCAAAATTATGTTGAATAATAGTGGTGAGAGTGGACACCCTTGTCTTATTCCTGATCTTAGAGCAAATGCTTACAGTTTTTCACCATTGAGAATGATTTTTGCTGTGGGTTTGTCATATATGGCCTTTATTATGCTGAGGTAGGTTCCCTCTATGCCCACTTTCTGGAGAGTATTTTCATAAATCAGTGTTGAATTATGTCAAAAGCTTTTTCTGCATCTATTGAGATTATCATATGGTTTTTATCCTTCAGTTTGTTAATATGGTGTATCACATTGATTGATTTGCGTGTATTGAAGAATCCTTATATCCCTGCGATAAATCCCACTTGATCATGGTGTATGATCCTTTTAATGTGTTCTTGGATTCTGTTTGCTAGTATTTTGTGGAGGATTTTTGCATTTATATTAGTCAGTGATATTGGTCTGTAATTTTCTTCTTTTGTAGTATCTGTATGGTTTTGGTATCAGGGTGATGCTGGCCTCATAGAATGAGTTTGGGAGTGTTCCATCCTCTGCAATTTTTTTCAAGAGTTTGAGAAGGATGGGTGTTACCTCTTCTCTAAATGTTTGATAGAATTCACCTGTTAAGCCATCTGGTCCTGGACTTTTGTCTGTTGGAAGATTTTTAATCACAGTGCCAATTTCATTACTTGTGGTTGGTCTGTTCATATTTTCTATTTCTTCCTGGTTCAGTCTTGCCAGTCTATACCTTTCTAAGAATTTGTCCATTTCTTCCAGGTTGTCCATTTTATTGGCATAGAGTTGCTTGTAATAGTCTCTTAGGATGCTTTGTATTCCTGTGGGGTCTCTCAGAATTTGTCCATTTCTTCCAGGTTGTCCATTTTGTTGGCATAGAGTTGCTTGTAATAGTCTCTTAGGATGCTTTGTATTCCTGTGGGGTCTGTTGTAACTTCTCCTTTCTCATGTCTAATTTTATCGATTTGAGTCCTCTCCTTCTTTTTCTTCATGAGTCTGGCTAAAGTTTTATCAATTCTGTTTATCTTCTCAGAGAACCAGGTTTTAGTTTTATTGATCTTTGCTATGGTTTTCTTTGTTTCTACTTCATTTATTTCTGCTCTGATCTTTATGATTTTTTTCCTTCTACTAACTTTGGGTTTTCTTTGTTCTTCTTTCTCTAGTTGCTTTAGGTGTAAGCTTAGATTGTTTGAGATTTTTCTTGTTTCTGTATTGCTACAAACTTCCCTCTTAGAACTGCTTTTGCTGCATCCCATAGGTTTTGGATCATCGTGTTTTTGTTATCATTTTTTTCTAAGTATTTTTTGATTTCTTCAGTGATCTCTTGGTTATTTAATAACGTATTGTTTAGCCTCCATGTGTTTGTGTTTTTTACTTTTTTTTCCCTGTAATTGATTTCTAATCTCATAGCATTGTGGTCAGAAAAAATGCTTGATATGATTTCAATTTTCTTAAATTTACAGATGCTTGATTTGTGACACAAGATGTGATCTATCCTGGAGAATGTTCCGTGTGCACTTGAGAAGAAAGTGTAATCTGCTGTTTTTGGGTGGAATGTCCTATAAATATCAATTAAATCTATCTGGTGTATTGTGTCATTTTATGTTGTGTTTCCTTGTTAATTGTCTGGATGATCTGTCCACCTCCTCTGTAAGTGAGGAGTTAAAGTCCCCCACTATGATTGTGTTACTGTCAATTTCCTCTTTTATAGCTGTTAGCATTTGCCTTATGTATTGAGGTGCTCTTATGTTGGGTGCATATATATTTATAATTGTTATATCTTCTTCTTGGATTGATCCCTTGGTCATTATGTAGTGTCCTTCCTTGTCTCTTGTAACATTGTTTTAAAGTCTATTTGATCTGATATGAGTATTGCTATTCCAGCTTTCTTTTGATTTCCATTTGCATGGAATATCTTTTTCCATCCCCTCACCTTCAGTCTGTATGTGTCCCTAAGTCTGAAGTGGGTCTCTTGTAGACAGCATATATATGGGTCTTGTTTTTGTATCCATTCAGCGAGCCTGTTTCTTTTGGTGGGAGCATTTAATCCATTCACATTTAAGGTAATTGTCGATATGTATGTTCCTATTACCATTTTCTTAATAGTTTTGCATTAGTTTTTGTAAGTCCTTTTCTTCTCTTGTGTTTCCCACTTAGAGATGTTCCTTTAGCCTTTGTTGTAGAGCTGGCTTGGTGGTGCTGAATTCTCTTAGCTTTTGCTTGTCTGTAAAGATTTTGATATCTCCGTCAAATCTGAATGAGACCCTTGCCTGGTAGAGTAATCTTGGGTGTAGGTTTTCCCCTTTCATCACTTTCAATATATCATACCACTCCCTCTGGCTTGTAGAGTTTCTGCTGAGTAATCAGCTGTTAATGTTATGGGAGTTGCCTTGTATGTTATTTGTCTTTTTTCCCTTGCTGTTTTCAATAATTTTTCTTTGTCTTTAATTTTTGCCAGTTTGATTACTATGTGTCTCGGCGTGTTTCTCCCTGGGTTTATCCTGTATGGGACTCTCTGCGCTTCCTGGACTTGGGTGGCTATTTCCTTTCCCATGTTAGGGAAGTTTTTGATTATAATCTCTTCAAATATTTTCTCAGGTCCTTTCT